>NC_039366.1:114599732-114918773 GCF_003573695.1 Papaver somniferum | reverse complement strand
CTTATTCCTCCTCATGCTCCAATATTACCAATGTTCAGATACGCTACTATGGTCCAGGGACTTCTCCCCATGAACAATTTAGCAGTCATCAAAAGCTACGAGTGGGTAACTTCACCTCAGCAATATTACACCCAATGGTTGGGTTCAGAACTTCTTCAAATCGGTCACTCCATCGAGAGGTTTATTGTTGAAGACCTGGCTAAGCATGATCAACACTATGCTGGATACTCTCTTCCGCGCGAGTGTCCATATGTGCCACAATCGTGGAATTCCGTCAAACAGGGAATTCCGAATCAGCGGAAGATATTCAAGGCACGATCGACCAAGCCTAACAAGTTTCATGAAGGGACCTGGTTCTCAAAGCAGTTCAGCGCGGTCTTCATTCTACAAGGAACTCCAATTGGGAAGGACCATTCATGGTCGCTAAGTCCGTGGCCGGAGGATACTACAAATTGATCAACACAGATGACAGAACCCTGCCAGTAATTCACGAAAATTGGCTCAAGGCGTTTATCTGAAATTATTGGACATTTGAGGTATTGGGCGTTCGAAGCATTCATGGCGTTTGGATTTAACATTTAGGATTTTCTTTCATTTGTATTTCAATTCCTCCAAAACGTTTGCAATACTTGCAATTAGTATTTGAATTCAGCAATTTATCAAAATTCAGTTCATATTTCGTAAAAGAAAATCTCTATCAAATCTACAAGAAAATCCTTAACCATCAGTCAATCCAAAACCATCTAAATATCAAAACCCAAGTATAAACCTCACATCTCTCAGAAGTTCAGAAGTTCAAGAGATAATCAAAGGAAATCAGCAAGAAAAGGCTTTCGCTCATCAGCATCCTTCAAGATTTGCAAAGCCGCCCTCTCCTTGTTCAACTCCTCGGTCAGCTTGGAAATCTTGTCCTCCTTCTCCTTCACAGCATCATTGGGAAAGGGTATGTTCTTCTCACATGAATCCTTGATAACGTTTATTTGCTTGCGAAGCCATTTCACGTTGAGGCCAAGTCTCTCTGAATTCTCCAAGTTAAACTCCCAATCAAAGAGTATATCTGGAGTCACAGTATTCCTAGGTCTGGCACGCATATCACTCACGACACGCAAGATAACGCCTACTTGCATGGTTAAAGCATAAGCACGCCCAGGATTCCTGTCAACGATCATGTGGCCAAACTTCTTCCATATTGTCTCGTACAAGCGTGCATATCCAATGGGAACGTTGAATCCACCGATCAGTTCATGATATGGGAGTGAAGTGTCAAATGGAGGATCGAAAGCAACTCCTGCAGTTGGATATTCATACACTATTATACGGTTCTCAGTCACTGGAGCGGCTTCCACAACCAAAGCAATAATTCCTTCGGTATTCTCCGTTGCTGTCTCGGTTTCTTCTATCACTGAGGCAACAACCATCTGGGTTTCCATAACATCAGTAGCGACCTTCTCATGGCCTTGAAGTGCAGGGATGGTTGTCTCTTCATCAATAACTCCAGAATGGTTAGAGTTATCATTGTTGGCTCCAGTATCCTCAACTTCGGTATTTAGCACCTAATACGAAGATTACATGAGGTTAGAGTCACGAATCCAAAGGAGATTATGAAAAACAGTATACCATCAAGGCAACATCATCAAGGTTCATCATAATACATTCAAGGAACGAGCAAATAACATAAAAGTCATGAAAACACGTTTTACGATGAGTCCGTCTGAATAAACTGAACTCTGCTCTGTACTAAGAGACGAACTGGGACAATATACAAGGAATTTGAGGATGGGTCATATACCATTCTCTTCGTATGGATGTCCTCTTTCATGAAAACTGATGAACGAGCAAGTAGATGTGGCCAAAATATCAAGTGATGCGCAATCTGAAAAAGTCCTGGAAGTCTCCTGGAAGTTTACTATTTCGCCTTTTTCAGGCTCTGAACGTGCTCAAAACTTAAAAATCTTCTTTAAAACTTGGAAATTTTCCGGGCTTGAATTTGCACATGCAGATCATCAAAATCCGATTCCGGACGAAGATTCTACGACATTTTACTAAAAAGCTGGGTTCCGAATTTTCTGACGACGAAATTTGACTAAGTTTTCATATACGCACATGGATTCACATTCATTCATTCAAAAATCAGCACTTTTATACTTCTAAAAAGGTACAGGGTATATGCTTACTTGAGAGGTATCCAAAGCATTCAAGGAGTTGGGATTGTCCGTGTCAACGATGGGAGGATCATTACTTTCATTCGGCTCCAAATCCTTGGCACCGCCTGTGTCTCTATTCTCAAGAGACGGTCGAGTAGCAGCACTCTCCATTTCCATAACGACATCCTCCTGGACATATTCTCAAACAATTAGCGTTTCATCAATAAAGCATCATAATCGAACATGTGAAGAGATACTTACAGCTTCTTCTTCATCGCTCAAGTCAGGAATTGCTTGCTCAGAGGCGGAGAACCGAAGACCATCAATACTTGATGGAGCAAAATTCTGCAACGGAATAACAATATCGGTTTCAAGATCCTAATAATATGGGCGAGAAAGAGTCACAACGAGGAAAATATTGGAAACTCACCAAAGCACCAACTGGGGACTTTACGGTATTAGGTAACAGCTTATAACCTTTATGCCTGCCTTCTCCGCCATGAATAACCGCCTCAGTCTCTGAGAAATCTACACCGATTCGAGGTCATATTACGACCGTCCTGTGGTGAAATCCAGTAATATAATCAGAATACAGTTCTATAATTTCGTGAAGATTATATGAAGAAACATACCTGAGAGCATCCTGGAGACGACTTTCGTTATCACCAGAAATACTTCAATCTTGGTCGACTGGAATCATCTCAGCCGAAGGAAGATCCTTGAATGGAGGTCTGGGAAATCTTACAAAGCCACGCAAACGCCCAAGTTGTGATCCCAGAATTCTACATAACCTGGGGTTACATAGGCGAATCTATCAGAACCAGGAAACCAGTAGCTACTCCCTTCCACGTGAGTATGATCCAAATGAGTCCTGAGTTGCTCAACTGATGGCTTCCTTCTCCGTATGGTTGGAACACACTGATCCATACCCATTTGTCGAGCTGCCTATCAATATTATACTCCTCCACTGAAAGCTCTCCAAACGTGGCTGATAGCAAATGACCAGGGGTGCAACTCAACATGAAAGATCTTCGCCATCACTCAGATGCGCACCAGATCAAACTCGTGCTTTCTCCAGTATTGAAAGTCATCGGCTGAGAAATATAATCAGGGACTGACACCCACGGGCGAAAATTGAACTCAGATTCTTCATCTAACACATCAATGAAGCGTATTTTAGAACGAGGCTGCTTTGTGGACCAACGCATGATCCTAGCATTATCTTTCTCAGGGAAAGTATGGCGCGCATCAGTATTCGGTCCTTGCAGAACATTACGTGGAATAGGCGCATAATTCTTAAAGTGCTCCCACATCAAAGCTTGAAGAAACATCGTGTTGGCATAACACTCAATCTTCATAGAGCCGTTCGACACACTGGAGTCTATAATCAAGGAGTCCAGGTTGTAATACAAGGAGCCTAAGAACAAACTACCTATCGGAAGTTGCTCACCTTGAGCCATCTTAATAGCAAAGGGAATCACAAAAGGCTTCAACAAGTTTCCATGTCTTCAAAAAGTCTCTGGACAACCATAAACATAAGAAAGCAGCAATGGGTAACATACCGTCGATGGGTTTATCAGAAACCTCGTCTTTGGGCCACCAGTGTGTCAACCAGGAAGCATAATCCTTTACTACCAGCCTTATTCGCTTTCTCCATTGCAGCTGTCAAGACATGAGAAACGACGGTCTCCTCATCTGAAAGATCCCCAAGGAGATTGCCCGTGATTGGGAGATGCATAGGGCTGCCATGTCTTCCAAGGTAATGGTGAACTCTCCCCATCTACATATGAAAGTGTGAGTGGGGATGAACCAGCGAGCAAACAGAGCCACAATATCGCTTGCGTCGTGAAAAATGAACAACTCTCCAGAAGCTTGAATAGCTCTCGTCACCTGCGCCTGGTCAAGCATAGTTCTCACATGAGGAAAACCCAACATATGCCTCGCCCAGCCAGCAAATTTCTCCAAAGGTCGTCGAGAAATCTTAAACTCTATGATTGATGGGGCGAAGATCCCTCGTTCAAGGAAAAACCGAATCACTGTCTTAGGAGTCACCAATTTCTTCTGAGTAACAGTTCTGGGATTTATCAAAAGACGATACGCTGGAGACCTCAAATGTTGATCATCTCTGGAATATCTTCTTTGAAGAATGCATCATCTATGTTCGGACATTCTTAATCCCAGGGTTTCGTCTTCGTGTCCCCCAACAGAAGTTTCATCCATGCATGTCTCATCTCTAGAGATATCATCATCAACGCAAATCTCTTCCCTTGAGGCGTCGTCAGCTTGGGAATTGGTCATCTTTGCTGAGTAGCTGAAAAGGTTCACACTACATTCTACTTCAGTATGCCGTCCAGATATAAATCAAGGAAATACAAGCAAAAATGGTAATTCTTAAATCTTACCTTTTATACTTCCACTAACAATAGTGATAGTAATGCTAGAGTTAACACCTCAAAATCGTTCGTCTCTTCGAAAACTGCAAAAACGAACGAAACTTTATTAATTTCCGAAACTGATTTTTCATGAAATCACGGACACAATTTTCATAATGTGAATATTCACACAACTGACCTATGAAGTTTATAACAATAAAATATTTCATCATAAATATATTGTCTATCTTCGAAGGTTCCTCAAAACACACGCTTTGATTTTTCGAAAAAAGCAGCAATTAATGCAACTTGCATACATAAACTCTCAAGGATTTTATTTAATGAAAACAAACTCATGAAAATAAAATATATCATCATATTTTGCACAATATATGTCACGGCTGCATATATATATAAAAAACTATTTTTCCTTCGTATCGTCGTTATTTGTCTTTAAAACGAAGGTTTATTTCAAAATACTGTGAAAGCTCACATCTCATACATATGATAAAGTTTTGTATTTACATGAAATCTCATAAGAAAAATTTATCACTGGACACAAGTTCATCATATGAATTTTCCTTCGAGTCGTCGTAATTTCCTTTAAAACGAAGGATTATTTCGATTTCGTGAAAATTTACTCCTTTTATGAAAACCGTGGTACACATGAGAAACTCATACACTAAGTTTTATCACTGGACCTAAGTTCATATATTAAAAAAAAAATCTCTCCTAAATCAGGGATTATAGTTAGTTTTCAAAACTAACGATCGAACGAACATACGTTTTCAAAAACGAGGGTTTTTCATAAAACTCACACCAATATATACAACATGTATATGGTTTCATCATGACCAAAACATGAACAACTCATGAAGGTCAACATCACAAA
The DNA here is from genome assembly GCF_003573695.1 of Papaver somniferum. NCBI lineage: Eukaryota > Viridiplantae > Streptophyta > Magnoliopsida > Ranunculales > Papaveraceae > Papaver > Papaver somniferum. The sequence goes on along the minus strand of NC_039366.1, from coordinate 114,913,365 downwards.
CATCAAAAAAAAAAAACGCACGCACCTGGTCGGCCGGAAGTTGGCCGACGGCGACGGCGGCGACGATCAGGTGGCGGCGCAACTTCAAGCTTCTCCTGCTGGCGTGAAGGAGGAGAGGTGATGAGAGCTGGACGTGGAAAAATTAAAAAAAAGGATTAATTCCTTTTATACAATTTTTTTTATTTCCAAAACCTAATTTTCCAAGGATTTCCTTATTGGGCCGGTCCGCGAATCCTAACCGACCACGACTCGTCGTCCAAACCAGCGGTTCAACACCAATTTATGCTCATCAAACGACGCTTCAATCATGACATTGAAGCCTTCATCAAGTCGTGGTTTGCTCATGCTCTCTAAATCCGGTAACGTCTCAACTTACGACTAAGTTCAATTACTGGTATTATTATTTATGGCCGGAAAATCACCATTTAATGCTGACTGAGGAACACAGCTTTCCTCAGTAAGCAGAGACTTAATGTAGATGGTGGATTTTCGAAAATAGCTAAAATCGTAAACTCATAATTATACGAAGCTATGATCCAGCAATCAGACGTGAGTATTGAGACACGGGTCTCTCATCGAATTCTCAACGGAGAGTACTTTCTCTCAGAGTACATGTAGATATGTAGTCTCACGACTGGACAACGACATATCTCATGAATACTGAACACTTTCAGTGATTATTTCTATATAGTATCACGAGATGGACGGCTCCTAGACAGCTTGCTCTGCTAGTATAGAGCGATAACGTCTTCAGGAACAAACAACGAGTTTACCCTGACTATATAAAGGATATGACTAACCGACAAGCTCATATCGGGATAATTAATGCTCCTAGACAGCTTCCTCTGCTAGTATAGAGCCACAAAGTTAATTATTCCTAATTAAGATTAATTCTGTCGTGACATTCACTACTGAATTCCCAGAATAATCTATTATTGCTCCTATTGCATGGTCGAATCCATGACTGGTCCCATGGAATGGCAATAACAATTGCTCCTATTCCATGGTCGAATCCACGACTGGTCCCATGGAATGGAAATAAACAATTGTTCTGATTCTATGATCGAATTCACGGCTTGATCTCATAGAATAGCAATAACTATATTATCTCATTACTCCGATTTCATGATCAAATCCACAACTGGTCTCATAAATGGTAGTAGATAAAACTTACTTACTCTGATTCTATGGTCGAATCTACGATCCCATGGAATGGTAATGCTCACTTTATTATTCTGAATTCGTAGTCGAATCCTCAGCTGATCCTATGAATTAATAATAAACATCTTATTACTCAGTTTTGCGAATTATTCTTCACTGAATTCCACAATTAGTAATAAATAATCAACAACCGGGCGTCTGAGCTACCTCTAAGTACGCCCCGATTCAAATGGTGAAAGTGTATTCAACGACGATGCACTAATGGTCACCGTACGAACGAGTATTTCAAAATACAACGAAACGATGAACCTATGCAAAATAGGGAAGAAAATAATAAATAATTAAAAATATTGACCAGGGTGCTGGAAGCACGGACACACGACCGACCGACCTTGTCGTGGTCAATCCCACGCCAGTTTTATATTTTTAATGCATTTTTATTATTTTCCATGATTTGATGAAAATTCTCTCATTTTATCAAATCTCCTTCGTCTCGAGGAAACTCCTCGGTTTCATGGTATTTTCATAAATTCGTAAAAAATAATATAAAATTAAGGAAAGAAGTGTGGGGCGTGACCGTTGGCCAACCGGCCATGCCTTGGTCCCAGCCGGCCCCACACCTCACGGTTCCTCATTACTTTATTATTATTATTATTTCTCTAATTTCATGAAAAAACTCCTTGATTTCATGGTATTTTGCACAAATCATCAAATAATAAATAAAATTATGAAAACTTGTGGGACCGGGCCACTAGCCGGTCCTACGCGCCCGTGTTTTTATTATTTTAATATTTTTTTGCTTCCTTGAACTCAGGAAAACTCCTTCAATTCATGGAAACTTCCTAAATTCATCAAATTTCTTAAAATTCATGAATACTTCATAAAATCATCAAAAATATTATAAAATTAAGGAAAATGGCACCACGGGACCGTGGTCACGACCGGCCGACCATGCCTTGGCCTTGGCGATCCCACGCCTCCTTATTCCTTATTTTATAATTATTTTCTATCATCTCATGGTGTTTTCCTCAGTTTCGTCGAAACCCTAATTTTGGCATATTTTCTCAAATGGATGTTCAATTGCACGCCAGAAAATATCAAAATTCTCAGGACTAAGACGCGGACGCCTTGGGGACACGGGCACGCTATCTTGACCGACCAAGATTGGCTCTTTGGCTTACAGAAGCCGGTCCCATCAAGTTTCACAGTTTTGACCTAATTTGCACAATTGCACGTATTAGGTCCAAGACTCTTCCAAAAACTTTGGATTTTCGTGAAGTGATCATCAGGCGGTCACGTGACTACCCAGGGACGGTTTCATGACCCCATGATCGGTCCTTCACTCCGTCATAATTAATTAGGTTTTCTCACCTAAGGCTCAGACGAGCATTTTCGCATAAATGATTAAACCAGCATTTAATCATTCTTTCACCAACAAATCGTCAACTCTTCAGGAGTTCTTTGTATTTGCTCACGTGAGCATATGGATACTACATGGTTGATCCTCAGTCCCATGTAGTCGCTCCCTCCTTCGTCCCATGGTTAAACTTCTGACGAACCATGAATTGATCATCAATTGATCAAATTAGGGTTTCTGAATCCAAGGATCATCATTCCAGATTCCAACCTTAATAATTTTACGAAGACCTCATGGTCATTAATTTTATTAATTATGCTCGGTTCAACGACCAGTATTCTAATTAATATTTTTAGTACGCTGCCAATAATCCATCAGGTGAGCAACACATGCTCAGACGATCAAATATTCAACAATTCATCACATGAGCAACACTTGCTCAGATGATAAATATTTGCTCAACCCAAGGAATATTGGTTCAACAATCAATACTCAACGATCCAGAGAGTGAGCAATACTTGCTCACTTCATCGTAAGAACTATACCTCTGTCTCATGACATGTTCAATTCATGAGTTTGAGAACATCATGTTCAACTCAGCAACTACATGGACTCATCGTCCCATCAAACCATGAAGTCATCAATTGACTAACATACCACGAGACGTCAATCGTGTCACTTTGGGGGATATCACTTAGGGTTTTGGTCTGGCGGTCTACGGCACGTGTGTTCAAACACACGATGGAATGTGAGCAAGTCGTGCAATCAGTTGAAGGAATTCACGAGGTAGTGGGTGGAAAATCGACCAAGTCTCCACATGTTGAGCAACTGGTTTCAAACACGATCTCCACTTCCCCACTCCTTGATTCCATCAACTGTCACACTTCATGGGGTCATGGTGTCTAAAATTCTAGCAATATAAATAAGTCTCTGAATCATGATTGAGGGATCAACATCAACAGTATCATCAATCTCACGTCTCATCGACAACACGAGATCATCAACTACTCTCAATTGAGCAATTTCAATCATTCATAGCTTATCATATTCAGAATTCACACACCCACAATCTTTGATTACCATTGATTCCACACATTTCCCAGCTTCCCTCCTACAGATCAACCCATCCTCTCTTGTGACCGAATTTACTCTGGAACGGTCATTGTCTTGATTTAGTCCGGAGTACTACAGATTGATCTCTCGAATCTAAAGCACCCTCTTTGCAGCGGTGCATCTGTGTGAGGTTTAACATTTCGCTCGGTTCGAGGAGTCTCCTCCGTACTGTCGTCTCCTCAATTACTTAAAAACCAGCAAATCGTTTTTCCCCATCTACATGTATACACTTGGTTGGTTCAAAAATAGTTAACCGAGGTTAGCCATATGAGTACTTTCATATATACCATATTCATCTTTCTCATAACTAGTTCAAATGACTCATAAGAACTAGTTGATAGAGTTGTTCAATTGCTTAGGTCTTTATTCATAGACACAATTGAAACAAAATCGGTTTAATTCACTTGAATCAATTCATGAAAAATATAGCCATGGTTTGCAAAGATTGCATTCCTTATTGATTTATTGTTTTAAGTTCATGATCTTCCGATTTGAGAAATAATCAGCTTGGGTACGCGTACGGGTACGTGTACCTTAGCTACCGGATTTGAGCTTGGAAACTCAGCAGAAATTTTCGGTTCGAAACTTCCGTGAGTACGCGTACGGGTACCTATGGTGACTGGTTTTCCAGTTTGTAAATTACAAACTGCAGCAGAAGTTTTCGGTCAGAAAACTTCCGCCAGTACGCGTACGGGTACGCGTACGCGTACCCAACCTGTCTCCTTTACCAACGTCACATGCACAAGTGCACACAATTGGTTTCCGGCACATGGATTTATACACTAATGTGCGAACACACTATATATGCTTATATCCATAGTTGGTTACATAATCTCAACTCTACATTTCAATCATTGAAACATTCTTCTATAATGTTATAACAATCGTTAATCACGACTATCGTCATCAAAGCTATTTTCAAGATTGAAACGTCATCATGACTTTCTTCACTGATAAAGATGAAAAGTGGTTAAAGCGAAAGCTTACCAACACGTATTTCGAGAAAAAGATAGGTGAGTAAAGTCGGCTCGAAATAACAAATGTGTATGTATGAAAACTATCATACACTAATCTGTCCTAAACCGAGACTTAGCTATAAGTAGTCTAGAAATCAAGACATATAGTTTTGACACCTAAACTTGACAAACATGCTTGAGATAACAATGCATGCGAGTTCGACCGAGCAGTGCTCTAACACGTACGCGTACCAGCGGAAGTTTTCGAACCGAAAATTTCTGCTGAGTTTGCAAGTTTGCAAACTGTTAAACCAGTCACCTTAGGTACGCGTACCCACAGAAGTTTTCGACCGAATTTTTTTTCTGAGTTTCTAAACTCAAATCCGGTATCTATGGTACACGTACCCGTACGCGTACCCAAGTTGGTTATATTTCTCAAATCGGAAGTTCATGAACTTAAACAATAAATCAATAAGGAATGCAATCTTTGCAAACCGTGACTATATTGTTCATGAATTGATTCAAGTGAATCAAACCGAAAATTGTGTTTATTCATAAAGACTTAAGAAATTGAACAACTCTTCAACTAGTTCTTATGAGTCATTTGAACTAGTTATGTGAAGAAGATGAATACGGTTAATATGAAAGTACTCGTATGGCTAACCATTGGTTAACTATTTGTGAACCAACTAAGTGTACACGTTTAGGTACGGATACTCAAACCTAAATGAAATACATTTCATTTGCGTGTGACAAGCTAAGTTTCGATCTAACGGTTGAAAGATATTAGCTTGGTTAAATCAGGTTTTTCATCTAATGGTGAATATTGAATGCATTGTTACCAAGGTAACTTGGATTGCAAACCCTGATTTGAAAAATATATAAAGGAGACATCGAGCAACTGGAAAAACTAATCCCCACACCTCCTGTGTGATACTAGTTGGTTTTTCTAGAGTCGATTCTCCTTTAACCTTAGGTTTCTTCTCGAGACCCTGTAGGTTAACGACTGAAAGATTTCACTGGGATTGTGAAGCCAGAAGAAACTACTTCTCTTGTAGTTGAGCGATCTGATCTTTTCATTTTCTATCGTACGAGTTCAATTGAATAATTGACTTGAGATTATATCTCCGATATGGAAAGATAAAAAGAAATCACAAACATCTTCGTCTCATCGTTTGTGATTCCGCAATATCTAGTTTCGCTACTATACGATTTAGATTATTGTGAGGTGATTGATAATTCTAGGATGTTCTTCGGGAATATAAGTCCGGGTTATCAATTGGTTCATGTTCACCTTGATTTTATCAAAAGACGGAACAAAAATTTTAGGTTTATCTGTGGGAGACAGATTTATCTATTATCAAAGACTTTTTTATGTGATACAGATTTGTTTATTAAAGTCTTCGACTTTGGGTCGTTGAAACTCTTGGTTGTGGGTGAGATCATCTAAGGGAATCAAGTGTGTAGTATCCTGCTGGGATCAGAGACGTAAGGAGCGCAACTGTACCTTGAATCAGTATAATATTGATTAGGGTTCAACTGCATTCCAGACCAAAGTTAGTTTGTAGTAGGCTAGTGTCTATAGCGGTTTAATATAGTGTGGTGTTCAATCTGGACTAGGTCCCGGGGTTTTTCTGATTTGCGGTTTCCTCGTTAACAAAATTTCTGGTGTCTGTGTTATTTCTATTCCGCATTATATTTTGTTATATAATTGAAATATCACAGGTTGTGCGTTAAGATCAATCAATTAGAATATCTAACCTTTGGTTGTTGATTTAAATTGATTGACACTTGGATATTGGTCTTTGGTACCATCCAAGTTTATCTCTCTAGTATTTGATAAAGACTCGCAGATTTCCATTTGCTTGAGTAAAGATCAAATCGAGAGATTGAGATATTAACTCTTTGATATACTTTTATCTAGATTGAATCTGACTGTTTAGTTGATTCTCTAGAAAGTATATTGGAGTTAGTCCATACAGATTGTTAATCGAAATATTGGGTGAGGTTGTTAGACCCCCGCTTTTTCAATTGGAAACTGCCACTTGCTTGTTGGCGTAGCTGAAATTAGGATGATCATGCCAACCTGGATTATATGTGCTGGAATATAGGACATATCTTGGCCTTTGCTGATTTTGGTACATAACACTTGCTTGCTCAACTTCTTTGGTGTATGATGGTATTACAGCCGATGTTATTTGTTGCATCATCCTCTCCATGTTACCCATCCTATATTCCAAATGTGAAGAATCACCAACTTCATTCACTTTCCTTACCATTGGTTCATCTCGAGTGTAGAATTGTTGAGTGTTTGCAGCCATGTTCTCTAACAACCTTGTAGCTTCAGCAATGGTCTTGTTGGCGAGTGCACCACCACTTGCGGCATCGATCAAATTTCTATCATTAGATAGCAACCCCTCATAGAAATATTGAATCACAAGTTGATCGCTGATTTGGTGGTGTGGATAGCTAGCTAAAAGCTTTTTGTAGCGCTCCCAATGCTCATAGAGAGTCTCTCCCGATACTTTCCTAATACCACAAATCTCCTCGCGAATCACAGCTGCTTTTGATGCCGGAAAATATTTCTCAAGGAATAACTTCTTCATCCCATTCCAAGTGGTTATACTTCCAAGGGGTAAGTAAAAGAACCATTCTCCTGCAACATCTATAAGGGAGAAAGGAAAAGTTGTCATCATAGCCATGTCGGCATCTGCGGTTTCTTGCTTCAAACTAGTCACAACATGAATTTGGGCAGCAAGTGAATCAATTGCGGCTTCAACTCAATGGTTCCATTCAGCTGAATACATAAAGGTTGTTGGTCAAGGTTTGGAGAAGTGAGCTCCTTGAGTGTTCTTGGAGCAGGTGGACGACCTCCCATTGTGTTTTCTTCCTCTTTGTCCGAGTCCGAGAATTCACTTGGTGAAGAACGAGGAAGTGGAGTATTCACTGCTCGAACCAAGTCTTTTAGTAAAGTGCCCAAACGAAGACGTATATGAATTGAACTTGGTTTTCCCTCTCCACGCATTCACCAAACAAATGGTACCTGAAATAAGATTTCTAAAAAAATGATTTAATAAACAGAAATTGTAACTAAAAACAAAAATATAAACTAAGAATAAAAATAACAACTAAACTTTTCACTGCCTCCCCGGCAGCAGCGCCAATTTTGACGAGGTGTCAAACTCCCAAATAATATTTTCTACTTCTCTTTACACTAGTAAGTAATATAGTGAAAGCAGATTCGTCTCAAGGGAGGTATGAAGCAAAAGTTGTTATGCAAATACTCATAGCAAAGATGATTTTGTGATTCAAAAATTATGAAAATTGTAAACTGTATTCAAATATGAGATGGGGTTGATTAAGGATTCATTCTAAACCACGAAATATAAACCTAATTGACATATAGCCACGTTCTTCGCATTATCTCGTTACTAACAATCCTAGGATAATTAGTACGCTCAACTATCCCGTTATTAACTCCGAAGTTCACCGGACACGGAAGCGCTCGACTACCGGATTCTATTTATTCAAGTTACCTAGAGGTACGCTTACTATGTATGATTCAAACAAGTGCTCTAAGTTTTGTGATATAAGATTGTTCCTAATGATGAATTCAAAAGCTTGAATCACCTAATAGTGTCAATATCTACATACGGTACTTAACAAAGTCTCATCATCAATACCCATATATCGCTACTTGTGTTTATTTGCTCTAGACAATTACGGGTCGAAGAAAATCTAAACTAGCAATAAAAATATGGATCAATCATTCAATTTCGAACTTAAACAATTAACACATAACTCATAAACAATATTAGCATAGTAGAAATCAAACAATATCGGAAATAATGGCGAGAAAACGACCTATTGCATATCAATTAGAAATCTATATTCCGGGCTTTGAAATCGTCCTTAATCAAAGATAGGTTTAGCTCCTCATAATAATAACAAAGGCTTAAATATTGTTTAAAAAGAAGAAAAGAGAGTTGAGAATAAACCCAGGCAGCAAATCAGTGTTGCTGCCGTGTCTTCTCTGGGACTTTAATAAAATAGTTCACAGGCGCCTTCTCCCGTGATCCAAAAGTTAGGGTTTTCAGCAGTGTTTCCGAGCTCCTTATATATATAGCTCTGCACCTGTAATTTCGTGACCTCAACAGACCCAACCATTCACAGCATACACAAATACATGTTGGCTTCTAAAGCAGGTCCAAGCCAATGCCAAACGCGACCAATGAATTATGTTAATCTCAGCTTCTAAATCGCGTCCTAGCTGCTGTCTATAAGCTCCCGTATACTGCCTGGAACCATGGCAACAACACCAGCTCTTTTAACTGACTTCTCAGCACAAAACAGACCTAATTCAGCACCAAGTTGACCACCAGAACTCAGTCCACAAAATCTGCAGCAACCCTGGTTAATGCTCAGCTTAATAACTTTCCTAAATCAACTCCAGGCTCGAGCCAAAAATACCAAACATCAAGCCATATTTGTCTTGTTCTTTCAAGCTTCAAACATCTCTCAAAACCCACAACAAATACCCACCTGCTATCACTGAATTCTGTACACAGAATACTTCTTCCTTGTCTTCATAACCAACAGCTGCAGTATCATTATCATCTTCCCTTCACTGTCGATTTCTAAACCCACAACATCCTTGAATCCCTTACACTCAGCTTTAAACTCATAGCTCACTATCAATTGAGATAATGTAGTTGAACAGCTGCAACAACAGCTTCCTTGTCGCCTCTATGAATTCCAATCTCAGCCAAACCATTAACATCATATCAATGACACAGACCCATACTTCCACCAGTTCAAGCTCTAGTAAACACCCATCAATCTCAGGCCACAGTAACGTCTTCTTCACTGATTTCCGGCAGCAAATCAAGCTCAAAACTCAACCAAAACCCCACTGAATTATAGCACCAATACAAGTCTTTCATTGCCATGAAACTATACCCAGCTGCAACTTTTATTTCCGACTGATTGGCATAAGAGAAATTCAATAACATCAGCTCCAAATCAAACCCATTTCAGCTCCAAACTCGAGCTGCAAAACCACCAAAGGACAACGTCTTCTCCTTGTTCTTGTTGCTGTTGAATTCCTCTGCAAACCCACTTTAATCATCCACACAAATCAGGCCAGCAACAGCTTCAGTTCTTCCATGTTTCTGGTCCAAATCACCAACAAAACCATCGATCTGAACCTGCAATTCCCTATATTTCTTCATTGCTCTCAACCTCTGCTGAACAGCCACAAACCCCACAGCTCGATCTCCGGCAAACGACAAGCAGAAATGTAGCGTCTGCTGCTTTGAAATGATGAAGACTCGATCCCCTTTCTGCTTATAGACCTAATTTTTCTCCTCTTCAGTTGCACATGTGCGGCATTCTTGTGTTGAAACACATAACCAGTGACAAGCCCATGACTTAATCTTCCAACCCAGCTTCTTGTAGGCCACATAGTATGTGGTTGTATTGCCTTGGCCCCTGAATGCGTAGTTGTTGAAATCAGCGTCATCTCCTGGTTCCTGCCACCAACGTCCTTGGTCTCTACTCTCTAATTTATTGGCATGACGCTTTTTTTCTTTTTTGAATTCTTTCACCAACAACAACCGTTTTTTATTTTTCAAATCCACTCATTTCCTTCAATTTCTATACATCACTAAAGTTGTTATACTTTTCAGCCAAAATTTGCATCACTAAAGATGACATGCTTTCAGCCAGAGATGAAGAAATAAAAGCAAATAGTGAGAAATAATCCTCCTCCAACAACAGTTGCACATGAAATGACACTTTTGCCCTGTTTCTTCTTCTTTTGTTCCAAATGACTCCGAAGTACCTAAACACTCAAAAGCAAACATAATATACATATTTTACAAGAAAACTTAGCAAAGAAAGGATAAACAATAGATAAATATCAAGGTGTTTTAGACACCTATCACCAAGTACCAAAGCATTTAAAAGGCTTAGCTCCATCATTTGCATCATGATTAGTATGCAAAATTATAGGACTATGATCAGACGCTATTGGACTTAAGTGTGAAACTCTAGCATTAGGAAATGTTGAAATCCAGTCTGATTGAGAAGAGGTTGGACAAGAGAATGGACAAGAAATTAACAAGCAGGTTTACTATGCCAGCCACTATAAAACTATTGCTCTTTACAACGGATCTGCCATTGCCTACCATACTTTGCATTTGTTTCAAGAGCATATTCCTTGTGCGCACTCTCTTGCATTTCGGAAGATTTTGTTTTTAACGGTTGAAATGCCGTTGATTTTCGACGACTGATTTTCAAAATAGTAAATATGGTGGAGTTATACATTTCGAAATGTGCTCATTTTTTGTGAGTATATAGAGATTTGTAACATGAATATATCCCTAAAGCATTAACTTCAATTACGCTACCGTTTGGTTTTTGTTAAAAAAAAATACGGTCCAAAATGTGAGATAGTGTGAAAACAGTAGTGTGAAGGGATCCTTCCTATTTTTTAAATTAAAATTTGTCTTACACGTGTTATAACTTATAAGAAATAATTCTTTACTATCAAACAATGTCTTTATTTTTCATTTTGCATTTATAAAACTTTACACTTGTTATCTAGGCCAAAAGATGAGAAGTTAAATGAGACACTAAAAGAGAAACAAAATGAAAGGTACTGGTATAAACAGAACTTCACTTCTCTAGAAAAGGTAAGGAGAGAAATTGGATATATAAATTTAGAGAAGACAGGTTTTGTTAGGTTGGTGTGGATGCTGGAGTTATAGTTTGGAGACCATGTTTCCTCCACTGAGAGTCGGGTCCCTAACCTCACAAAACTTCCCCAGAACTGTGGATTAACAAGGTGGTTACTTATGGTGTGGGTCCCGTCTCTTGTGAGAGGCGGGATAGACCGTGAGATTCAATCTAAAACCTCGTTGAGACTAACTTGAGGCATATCCATTAGGAATGAAAGTCTAAAACCTTGTTGTGCAAGTTCTTTGGTAAAGTCAAAAACAAATTTTTGCATCTTTCGAAGATTTTTTCGGAGTCAATGGAACTAAGAATCAAAGACAGAATAAGTTAATCAGAAAAGCTTAGGCAAGATAAACAACGATAAAATAGAAGAGATCAAAATGAAATAGAGCTACCTTGAAGTTGGTGCAGTTTGGGGAGAACGCTTCTACTAACAAACATGGTTGTAAAGGGGAAGATCAGAGAAAAAGAAGAGTTGGAAGAATAAAATTTAATGAAGTAAATATTCTGAGGGGTCGTTGAAAATGTTTTTATACCCAAGATAACCAATTGGAGTGGTGAGAGGTCATCAACGTAGTGGAATTAATGACATGTTGGTTACTCGAGAAAGAAATAAAGACGTAGAGACGGTCATGTGCGAAAAAGACAGAGACATGGCGATGGTTTTAAAACTGCAAATTTCTCTTCCCATCCTACGCTTGTTCGGATGATAAGAGAAGGGGTAAAATGTGTGGGCAGAAAATCACATCACCACGCGGAAACATCGCCTAGCATGAATACGAGAGAGTTACGTTGGCGGTAAATACTGAATACATCTTTTAACAACACTTTTTCTGTTTCCTGGATAGCTACCAAGCGTGCGAGATTGAGACATATGGAATACACTAACATGGATATACATTTAAGTTTGAAATGAGTATTTAAGCATTTACTGAAAAAACATAACGGTCAGATCGTAAATCTACAGTCTGATTAAATAGGTTATGAAAGGTTATACGATGAGACACAGAATATTAGTGACAGCTTCAGCGAGTACTGATGGGATAATTGGATAGTGAAGATGAACCCATCTGAAAGTCAACTACAGTAGAAAGCCTCTCCGAGAAAGCCAGCAAGCGAAGTGAGTTGTCCTACACTAACCAAATTTTCATATAAATGGAATCGTAAAGAGTGCAAGAGGGGTTGATTTTTTTAGAGTTGAGAGCGTACTGAGAAAGAGAATAGTGGAGAGCATTTTTTGTGACGCCCACAACTATGATACCTGCTTAGCTAATAGGATTACTGTTATAGCAATGCTCGATCGAACTCGTAAGCATTGCTATCTCAAGCTTCTTTTTCAAGTTTAGTTGTCAAAACTATAAATCTTGATTTCTAGTCTACTTATAGATATTCTTAGAGCATAGCTCGGTTGAACCCACCAAGCGTTGGTATGTCAAGTTTGGTTGTCATATTTTAATAAACCAAAACTCATATAAGAGTCGCTTGATTATGTACTAGAGACAACTTCGTAGAGGCTAGACTAGAAAGTCTAAGAATATGAGACATACAAGTATTACTCGAAGACCTGAAGAATGTGAAGAAGTAACGAGCTACAACGACGACATCATCCTTCCTTTTGAGGTTAATAATATTGACTTGAACTATTTCATTCCTAACGTATCTTTCAAGTCGTGTTATATTGAAAACATAATTGTGAAGTTTTGAATGATTATTTTACTCTAGTAGTTAGACATACTCATATGATCATAGTATTAAGGAATTAAACTACGAAGTATAATGCTTATCTTTTGAACTTTGTAGATATGACATCGACATAATCGTATGAATGCTATTGTGATTATGTGTATGGGTAAAGATGAAGATTTCATCCTAGGAAATAATGTTTACATTTTTTTAAAGGAAGTACATTCATGAACTTGTTTTATGAATCGAAAGGGAAATCACTAGGCTTATTGGTATTGTTATTCATTGCATATCTTTGGATTACCAATATGTGTGAGTTAGTAGGACCGATCATAATTTGTTATGTATCTTGGTATAACTAATCACAATGCCTGACTTATGATTTGGTATGACGGGTTTTGATTAATTAGTGTAACTGATCCTAAGTAATCACCTGATATGGTATGATCGATATTTGTAATTGGTGTGACCGATCCTAGTAATTGGTGTGACCAATCACAAAAGAGTTGTGTAATCGATCCTTGTAATTGGTGTAACCGGTCCTAGTAATTGGTGTAACCGATCCTGGTAATTGATCTAATCGATCCTAGTGACTTGTGTAACCGATCACAAGCAATACCATGAGTATATGGTAACCTAGCGATGTACCCATTCCACTAATACAGTCCAAATCGAGTTCTCCTTGACATATGACCACTTCCACCTGATGATCATGAACCTGACGGATCTGACGTTGTTGCTCCACTAGCACCCGATAAAGTACCATATACGTCCTGGTAATTGACGTAACCGATCCTGGTAACTGACGTAACCGGTTCTGGCAACTTGTGTGTCCGATCACAAGTAATCCATATTAAGGTATAACCGATCCTAGTGATTGGTAGAACCGATTGAACCCATGATTTTGATTTGATATTTGATCAATTACATAATTGTCTTGGAATACAGATGAACCAATTCTAAACTAGTTTGGAAGTGTGGTATAATCGATTCCAAAATTGTAAATATAAAAGAGGATTTAAAAAGAAAAGATGGCAACATACTTTGAACACGAACAGTAACTCTTATCCTTTATTGTTCAAAGTTATTCCTTAATTATTCAAGGAGATCCCCATCCGAAATAAATTAAGAATCTTTTAATTAAGGTTGTTAATTTTATATGCTTTAATTACCAGCAATTAAATGCATATCTCTAGAAAATAAAAATTAGTATTGTGCATTTACTAATTGGAAATTTTCTATTGAGAGATTTCGGAAAATATTGGACAAAGCATTTACAGGAATTATGGACACTGATTTGGGTATTTATTGCATATCTTGAGAATAATTTCGGTTTTGGAAATTCCTAAGTTTGCATTTCTAGCAAACTATCCTAAGAGCCATGCAAACTTCATCTTTTTGTTGTTTCTAGTGGAGCCGTCTATCCGGAGAGGAAAGTACCCTAATTAGGCGAAATCTCTTACGACCGCTCGATTAAAGACTTCTGTGAGATCAAGAAGCTCTACGAGTACCGTTGGTGGGAAACTAGATAATTGCAGTTTATTAGTTTTCGATTGATTTGATTGACTAACGTTTATTTAACTTTGATTGCACCTAGTTTGTTTATTCTTGAGAATCTTTTCTTCTGATATAAGATTCATTCAAGCTAGATCGAAGTGTCGACCGGATCTTTAGAAATGTTTGTAGATCTAAAGACAACTTGTGATAATCCATTGTTAATAGACTCCTTCTGTACGTGATTGATCACAAGAGATTCAAGTGGTGTGTGCAGGTTCAATTGAAGATTAAAGAAGATTTGAAGACGAAGAAGATTTCTTATTGGTTTCTCATATCTTTGTGTAGCACAAACCTTGATCAGTTGGGATCCAACTAGAATCGGATTTATTCGATTGTTTAGTTGCGTTAGATTGGCATGACTTTATATTTTCTTGTTGGATTCTATATTGATTGATTGCAAATCTAAACTCTGCTACTTCGGTAGTTGTTGGATAGATTGATCTAATCAGGCAAAGGAGTTTATTAGATTAAACGGAAGAGATTTTGCATATGACTTGAGATATCTTTATCTGGAAAGAATCAAGGGTTATTTTGTTTTTGGTACTCAGGTTTTGTCCAGGTTTTGAGTTTGGTTTAACATTTGTCCAGTTTGGTGTTTGGTACTTGGAATTCGCATTGACTTCCGTTGACCACGTTAAATCTTGACTTTTGTTTATAAATTATTGATAAATTTATATAAAATTAAAATGTGAAACCAGATTACAATCATACCCTTCACTTTATTAAAATTTACATTACATCAAAACCATTTAGGCAAACTCATCTTCTCTTAACACATCACCGTCTGAGCCACCACCATTTTGGCACCCATTTTAGCCAACTGAACCACATCACCACTGCCTGCTCACTTTCTTAGCATAAAGCTCATTAGCTCAGCTAACCTAAAAATACATCTAGTCACATCAAATTCACAACCACAACCTCTGAAACCTAACTCATCCACCATCTATGTATCAATCAACCTCAAGCTAGGTCATTGCACCACCAACTCAACAGACTCAGATCCATTGTTCTTCTCTGCAGCAAACCACACCACTTCCATATTTCATTCCTAACAAAACCCATCTTCTATTTAAATCAACAACAACCCTATCTCTCCATTGCCATTATAGTTTCATGACTCTTCTCAACCTCAGAAATTAGATAAACCCACAGGAACAACTCTAATCTTAAACCATTTCTCTGCCAGAAATTACCCATTTCTCAATCTTGAAATCAAACTCCAACCATCAAAAACCGTAATTTTCATTCTTAACATTAACACAACCATTTTCACCTCAATTACAGCAAAATCATATAACAATTCGTCATGTCACTGCCATCGACTGCAAAACGTCATCATAAATCTTAGCACCATTAATGGAAACCACCAAGATGCTAACCCCTAATAACAATTAGTCCAGAAGAAAACTAATTGTATATTCATCTATCTTCTTCAAATACGATATGTAAACCATAATTGAAACAATGGAAAGGAAAACATATCACATATACAAATTCTCAATTCACTTCCGTGATGATTTTTGACAACAACATCCCTAATATCCACCAATTCCTTCCCTAATTCAGAAAAACTCTAATCTCCCATCAGCTTCTACAGTATTTCGAACCTTCAAAAATAACGATTTGGTTCAATTTTAAGATACGTACCAATTATAAATCGTTCAATTATAAATCCAAGTTTCAATCTCAACTCAAATTCAAACAAGAGATAGAACCCACAAAATTGTTACTCCACAATGAAATTGATGTTCAAATTAAAAACCCCAAAACCCAAGATAATACCAATCAGACGTTCCTGATAATGATGTATTTGTATGATGCTCCTGATGATGTATTTGGTGCTTTTAGATTCTAATCAACAACCAACAGTACCTTTACGAGTTGAAGCATTTTAAGCGACAGTGCAAAACCACCCCATGTTTATTTGATTTTGGGAAATCAACATCTATTTTTTGTTGTTTTTATTTCTTCTGATTCTTCTGTTAATCGCAGTGGTGTGGTGGAAGTGAAGAGGGCGAGCGGTAACTGGATCGGTTTTCTGGTTTTCTGAGATTAAAGTGGTTTCTTTGAGGGGTAAATGAGTAGAATACTTGATAAATAATAGCAAAAGAGAAATAGAAAATAGAAAACTAAAAAATAATTAGGTCAAATAAAGTCAATCACAGTCAACGTGGAATCCAAGTACCAAACACCAAGCTGGACAAATGTTAGTCGAAACTCAAAACCTGGACAAAACTTGAGTACCAAAAACAAAATAACCCAAGAATCAATAGAGTTGTTACCAAACAGATTTGTTGTTCATTTACTGTTTGGAATACGATCCAAATGAATTGTTCCAGTGTGTGCACTTATTGATGTCTGAAGCGCAGGGATACTGAAGAAACTAAGTGACCTAGGGTTAGTTGTTTGGTCTCAACTATACGAAATTGGTTTAGATTTCGTATAGAGGCTTAATTATGAGAGTATTCAATTTTGGACTATGTCCCAGGGTTTTTCTGCATTTGCGGTTTCCTCGTTAACAAAATCTTGCCGTGTCATTTACTTTTCCTTTCCGCAATAATAATTTTTTTTATTATAGTTTAAAGTAAATTACACAAACGTTAACTTCGTATTACTTGATAGTGATCCTATAGAGTTTGGTTAAGTCTGAACCTATTATCAAGTAATCACACTTTAATTGTTGTATTGTCTCGATCTCGTATCCATAGACGATCACACAAAGTGTGAATACTGATTTGTCGTATTGTCTCGACTTTGTCCATAGACAATCACTTTCGATAAAGAGGACTTATAGTTGGATATTTTAAAGATTGTGGAGTACCCTCGTCTTTTCAGCTATGTCTCGGATTTGGATAGAATGTGTAGTTGAGCTTTAGACTTCACGGCGTTCATCGACTGAAGACGAAGAACTACTAAGGGGAGCTTGTGGAACTTCATCAACAAAAGGTATGTGGAGACTTGAACTCATCTATCACTCAGAAGTCTATTCTATTCTATCTCCTATTGAGACAAAAGTCGTATAGCTTTATCGACTTTACACTATACACATTTGATATTTCGAGTTAAGTTTAACTCGCTTATATTTTTCTCGAAATATGTGTTCGTAAGATTTTTGCTTTAACCATGTTCATCGTTATTCTTGACGAAAGTCAAAAGATGATCATGTGAAAATCACCTGGTAACATCTTACAGGATTTGTGTGAGACAGTCATTTGGTGTAGGCTCGGAATATTTCGTATTGATCATTCGATCATTTGACAATTGCTTATAAGCTAAGATTTTGTGTGAGATAGCTATATATTGTCGTCTTCTAAGTATGTTTCAATGATTGAAATGGGAGTTAAGAGCTAAAACCCATGTATGGAAACATTACGGTTTGTGTACTTAGTGTACGAATTGTTTTGACGAAATTCAGGACCGGAAGTTTGCATACCCGTTTGCAAACTTATTCAACTGTTTAAGTCAGGGTACTTAAGTTTGCATACCCGTTTGCAAACTGATTTAACTGTTGAAGTCCGGGAACCAAGTTTGCTTACCCGTTAACAAACGGTTTCAACTGAATTAGGTCCAGAGCTAAAGTTTGTGCACCCGTTTGCAAACTGTCGGCTTGTGACCAATGTCCAGAACTTAAATTCGCGTACCCTTTTGCAAACTTAAGTGGTTCTTAAATCGGTTAAGTATGATTTTATACTCATGAACAAATACATTTATAAATTAAGGAATGCAATCTCTGCAAACCGTGGATAAAATATTCATGAACTGATTCCTTTGAATCAATCTGATTTTGCTTCAATTGTGTCTTGTATACTTCTATGAGAATATAAACAATTAAAAAACTCTATGAGTAACATAATTAGATTCATTTGATTGATTATCAATTGATCTATAAGTGTTGAGATGAACAAGGTTAAGAGAAAAGTGTTCATATGTCTAACTTCGGTTAAGTGTTATTGAGCCAACTTAATATACACGTTTAGGTACGGTTACCCATATCTAAATAAAGGTATATTTCATTTGTGTGTAACAATCTAAAGACCATATAACGGTGGAAAGATATTAGCTTGAATCTTAAATCAGGTTTCATTTAACGGTGAATATTGAATGCTTTGTTACCAAGGTAACATTGATTGCAAACCCTGATTTGAAGACTATATAAGGGAGAACTCTAGCAACTAGGAAACCTAATCCCCACACCTCCTATGTGATACTAGTTGTGACTAGAGTCGATTCTCCTTTAACCTAGGTTTTTCCTAAAACCATTATAGGTTAATGACTTAAAGACTTCATTGGGATTCTGAAGCCAAACCTAACTATTTTCTATGTAGTTGCGTGTTCTGATCTTACGTGTTCTATCGTATTGACTAATATCTTCTCTAAGATTTTCTCGAGATTTATCTCTGATAGGTAAGATATAAAAAGTAATCACGAAGCTCTTTGTCTCATTCTTTCTGATTCAACAATAACTTGTTCTACTACCATATAGTTAAGTTATTGTGAGGTGATTGATATTTCTAGGTTGTTCTTCGGGAATATAAGACCGGGTTATCAATTGGTTCCTGTCACCTTGATTTATCAAAATACGGAACAAAAACTTTGTAAGTATTTCTATGGGAGACAGATTTATCTATTCAAATAGAGTTTTCTGTGTGAGATAGATTTTTTTTATCAAGTCTTCGACTTTGGGTCGTAACAACTCTTAGTTTTGGGTGAGATCAGCTAAGGGAATCAAGTGCGTAGAGTCCTGCTCGGATTCAGAGGTGTAAGGAACGCGACTGTACCTTAATCAGTGTGAGATTGGTTAGGTCTCAACTACATTCCAGTCCGAAGTTAACTTGTAATAGGCTAGAGTCTGTAGTGGCTTAATACAGTGTGGTCTTCAAATATGGACTAGGTCCCGGGTTTTTCTGCATTTGCGGTTTCCACGTTAACAAAACTTTTGGTGTATGTGTTATTTCTTTTCTGCATTATATTTTCTATATAATTGAAATATCACAGGTTGTGCATAGTTCAATCAATTGGTAAATCCAACTTTTGGTTGTTGGTTGAAATTGAATGACGCTTGGATATTGGTCTTTGGTACCATCCAAGTTATTTCTCATATTGATCCGGCTCACAGATTTCTATCTGTTCGATTGCAGATTGATTTGAGAAATTGAGATATAACTCTTGGATATATTTTCGTTGATTGAGTCTGACTGTCTAGTTGATTCTCTTGGAATTATATTGGAGTTAGTCCATACAGATTGCCTGAACGAAATATTGGGTGTGGTTGTTAGACCCCCGCTTTTTCAATTACCACCTAATTGAAGCATCAAATATAGATTATCTATTTAATTAAGAATCAAACCTACAAAAAAAATACTAGTCACAAAACAAACCCATACGATCTAATATCATATAACTGAAAGTATCTCGATTGATATTGATATATTAATATCTAATATCATTTACAGATTTAACAAAGAGTACATATATAAAATATACATAAACAGCTCTAATTCAATAATCTTTAAACTAAAGAAACTAATATCCTCGCGCAAACCGTTTCTTCTGATTACTGTAACTGAAGTGGGAACAAGTGAGCACATCATCTGAAAAGGGGTAGCCAATGGAAACATACATATCTTTCAAGGAATCACCAATGTGCTACTAAGATATAAATAATTACAGTACAAAATCAAGAGAAAATATTAAACACCTCTGCACATAACACAACAATCGGTAGAACGTACATACGAGTAGTTCCCCCAGATATCAATATGTATATATAATATTGCGAATACCTCTGATAAATAATATTGCAAATACCGGTAATAATCTTTTGTTTTATCTCAATTTTCATTCTAGCATGTCATTAATAGTTTTATATCCAAATTGGTCATCGAAGATGTAGGAAGAGTGGCCGAAAACTGGTCAGAATGTTACCTGAAAAATCAACTCAGATCATCGGTCAACTAGCGGTCAACGGTCAGACTAACGGCAAAGCTAACGGTCAACGGTTAAACTAACGGGCAACGCCAACGGCAAAACTAACGGTCTGCTGTCAACTAACAGTGAACTCCCATGTTAAAGTCAAGGTCAAGTCTTGGTCAGAGATCAAGGTCATGTCAAGGTTCACACTTTGGTCAACTGGGTCAAGTCAGGTGAATCGGTGAGTCAGGTCCAGTCTAACTGATTTGACTCAGTCAGACAAACTAAGTCAGATGAGAAAAATGCTAAACAAATGAGTCGACTAAGATGACTAGGATGACTGGCTCAAAGCTTAAGTCATCCATACATGCCATAGGCCAAGACATTGTACTAATGAACCATAAACTAAAATTCCATCTATGGATACACTTCTTCCACCTCAATTCAACAATCACACTTTTTAAACTTCAATTCAGGTAACACGATACCTTCAAGTTAAATCTCTACCATCTCATTTCAACTCAACTTCTCTGATCATCTCCATGACTGCACCACATAGATCAGTTCATTCTCTCATTCATGCCTGTGTAAACTACTATTATCAGCTGAACAACTTCAAGTGCATACTCACACCAACTGACTCAATATCAAACAACTTACACAATCAATAATTTATAACTTCTTTCATCTCTTTCTCATTCTTCTCATACCATCTGTAACTGCAACACAGCTTACTCAACCAACACCATGTTTCTCTAGCTGTACGATAATTGAACATCAATTCCATCCATACTATATCTTACCTTAACAACAGTTCTCACAACATTAACTCCACTATTCATATATCCTCAACACTTCTTGGCCCAATAAAAAAAATATAGCTTCATCTTCTCTCATGCTTGAATTTCAACTTCAACACCTCAGCAACCTACGCATTTGCAACCCATCTACCACCAGATCGTCTCCAACTACAGTTGCAATATAAACTCCCATTAATGACAATCTCATTCCCTGTTTTGGTATGAAGTTTGTACCAAATCTCTCAAACAGTAGACAACCAATATTTCTACATCACACCAGCAACTCCCTACACTTCTTCTCAGCTTCAGATAGGTCTTCTGACTCATAATGAACAAACATAAAACTCATGATGGATCGTTCAATAGAAACAACACCAGCAAGATACTCAACTCCAATACCTTCTTATGAATTTCTAACTCATGCCTTATTCCTTCATTCAATTCCTCATAGACCCATACTTCTAATTCTTCTCTTGATCCATCTCAATTTATCAATCACATTAAAACAACAACAGACCATCACATACAATACAAATCAGAATACAGTCACCATCCTCAGTTTCAACTAAAATTCAATCTGAATGCAATTTCCTACTTAGTTCTATTTCTTTCTTGTCATTCGGCTTAATTATATTTCTTTCTTGCAAAACCCTAAATGCAATTGCCTACTTAGTTGTTTGTTACTATATTTCACTAAGAGGGACCCTATAGGAATTTAGACAACATCCATAAATATTTGGATATAGGTTCAACTATACTGATTTATATTCCATCAGATAAGTAAGTCTCCGCACAAATTTCGATTAAAATAGATAATGACTCTACATATATGTAAAGGTACTAAATAAGTTTCTAAATGAATTTAGTATCTATCATAATTGCCAACCTCACTATCTTTCCAATGTTGGATTGATTACGAGTTCATAATTTAAAACAAATATCCTCTAATCTCTGTCAGCTTCTAAATTATAATTTAATTGATTTGATCTACAATTATTACTTCATAATACACAAGCACAACAAGAAAATCGATCAATCAACCAAATGAATCTTTTACTTCTTTGTGGATTTTATTAAGATTTATCTCACAATCCCAACCTGGTTCTAAACTAATCTATTTATGTAAATGACACTGAGTACTATCTATTGTTTCCCATGTAAGATCTAATTATAGTGAGCTCTGATAGAAATTTGTGACCCCCCAACTATGACACCTGCTTAGTTAATATGATCACCACCTAATTGAAGCGTCAAATCTAGATTATCTATTTAATTAAGAATTATACCTACAAAAAAAACTAGTCCCAAAACAAACCCATACACTTTGATATTATATAACTGAAAGTCTCTCGATTGATATGAAAATAATAATATATTGTTTTACAGATTTAACAAAAAGTACATATATAAAATATACATAAACGTCTCTAATTCAATAAGCGTTAAACTATGAAAATTGATATCCTCGCGCGCACCATTTCTTCTGATTACTGAAAATGAAGTGAGCACAATGGAAACATATATATATATTTCAAGAAATCACTAACATGCTACTAAGGATAAATAATTAAAGTATCCTTACCACTGCTTAAGTCGGAAGCGAAGATATCTCAAGTCATACGCAAAGGCTCTTCCGTTTAATTTAATAAACTCCTTTGCCTGGTTAGATCAATCTATCCAATAACCACCAAAGCAGTTAAGTTTAGATTCGCAATCAATCAGTATAGATCTCAACGAGAAATTATAAAGTGATGCCGATCTCACGCAACTAATCAATCGAATAAATCTGATTTTAGTTGGATCCCAACCAATCAAGGTTTGTGCACGCACAAAGATATGAGTACTAATAAGAAATGTTCTTCGTCTTCATCAAATATTCTTTAATCTTCAATAATAACCTTCACAACACCACTTGAATCTCTTGTGATCAATCACACACTGAACGGAGTCTGTTAACAGTGGATTATCACAAGATGTCTTTAGATCTAACAACAGTTCTAAACATCTCGTCGATACCTCGATCTAGTTTGAGTTAATCTTATATCAGAAGAGAAGATTTTCAAGAATAAAAAAACTAGGTGCAATCAAAGTTTCAACAACCGTTAGTCAATCAAATCAATCGAAAACTAATAACATTGTTATTATCTAGTTTCCCACCAACGGTACTCGTAAAGCTTCTTGATCCCACAGAAATCTTTAAATGAGCGGTCGTAAGAGATTTCGCCTAATTAGGATACTTTCCTCTCCGAATAGACGGCTCCACCGGAAACAACAAGAAATGCAAACTTAGGTAATTATAGACCAAGGATGTTTGGACATCAAGGAATTTCCAAAACCGAAAATATTCTCAAGATTTGCAATGAATGGAAAAATTCGTTTTTCCTAATTCCAATAATTGCTTGTCCAATATTTCTGAAATCTCTCAATAGAAAATCTCCAATTAGTAAATGCACATTACTAATTTTTATTCTCTAGAGATGTGCATTTAATTGTTGGTAATTAAAGCATATAAAACCAAAAACCTTAATTAAAAAATTCTCAATTTATTTCAGCACAGGATCTCCTTGAGTACTAAGGAATATCTTTGAACAATAAATGATAAGAGTTATTGTACGTGTTCAAAGTATGTTGACATCTTTTCAATGTAAATCCTTATTCATATTTACATGGATTTACATTCTTGGAATCTCATCAAAAATAACATACAAGGATCAATCGGTTCTACCAATCACTAGGATCGATTATACCTTAATATGGAAATACTTGTGATCGGTCACACAAGTTACTAGGACCGGTTACATCGGTTACCAGGATCGATTCCATATTTCCATGGTATTACTTTTGATCGGTTACACCAGTTACCAGAACCGGCTACCAATTACAAGGATCAATTACACAACACTCTGTGATCGTTCACACCAATTACTAGGATCGGTCACACTAATTACAAATATCGATCATACCATCTCATGGTGATTACTTAGGATCGGTTACACCAATTAATAAAAACCAGTCATACCAAATCATAAGTCATGCATTATGATTAGTTACACCAAAATACATAACATAGTTACGATCGGTTCCACCATCTCACACATATTGATCATCCAAAGATTTTCAATGAATAGCCGGACCAATAAGCCTAATGATTTCCCTTTCGATTCATGAAACGAGTTCATGAATGTACTTCCTTTAAACGAATGTAAAACATTGTTTCCTATGATGAAATCTTCACCGTAACCCATTCACATAATCATAACAGTATATACAAGATTATGTTAATGTCATATCTACGAAGTTTAAAAGATAAGCGTTAGACTTTGTAGTCTAATTCCCTAATAATATGATCATATAATTATGAAAAATGTCACATCACTAGAGTATTATACAATATATACAGCTTCGCAGTTATGTTTTCAATATAGCACGACTTGAAAGATACGTTAGGAATGAAACAGTTCAAGTCAATATTACTAACCTCAAGTGGAAGGACGATGTCATCGTTGTAGTTCGCTACTTCTTCACTTTCTTCAGGTCTTCGGAGTAATACTTGTATGTCTCAACATCCCTAGACTTTTTAGCCTAACATAAACGAAGTTGACTCTAGTATATAATCAAGCGACTTTAGATGAGTTTTGACACCCTAAAATATGACAACCAAACTTAACATACCAACGCTTGGTGAGTTCAACCGAGCTATGCTCTAAAAAAAATCAACATTCATAATTTTTAAACTTCAATTCAGGTAACACTACACCTTCAAGTTAAATCTCTACCATCTCATTTAAACTCAACTTCTCACTCATCTCCATGATAGCACCACGTAGTTTAGTTCATTCTTGCATTCCTGCCTGTGTAAACTACTCTTATCAGCTGAACAATTTCAAGTGCATACTCAAACCAATTGACTTAATATCAAACAACTTTCATTATCAACAGTTTATAACTTCTTTCATCTCTTGCTCATTCTTCCCATACCATATGTAACTGCAGTACATCTTACTCAACCAACACCATGTTTATCCAACTGTATGATAATTGAGTATCAATTCCATCTACACTATAGCTTTACCTCAACAAGAGTTCTCACAACATTAACACCACTATTCATATATTGGCCCTCTAAAAAAATGTAGCTTCATCTTCACTCATGCTTGAATTTCAATTTCAACACCACTGCAACCTGCATCTGAACCCATCTACCACCAAATCATCTCCAACTGCAGATGCAATATCAAGTCCCATTAATGAAAATCTTATTCCCTGTTTTGGTATGAAGCTTGCACCAAATCTCTCAAACAGCAGACAACTAACATTTCTACATCACACCAACAACTCACTACACTTCTTCTCAGCTTCAGATAGGGCAACTGGCTCATGATGAACAAACATCAAACTCATGAATCGGTCAATAGCAACAACACTAGCAAGTTACTAAACTCCAATAGCTTCTTATGAATATCTAACTCGTGCCTTATTCCTTCATTCAAATCCTCGTAGATCCATACTTCTAATTCTTTTTCTCTTGATCCATCTCAATTTATCAATCCCATTGAAACAACAACAGTGTATCACATACAAATCAGAATACTGTCACTATCCTCATTTCAACTACATAGTCAATTCAACATCCAGACTAAACTCCCTATCCTCGCTAACCATTCTGTAAAATGATCATCAATAAATTCTTCATGTTCTTCACCTGCAACTTGAATTTCATGAACAATTATTTCCTGAATTTCCCTTGTTCTCCCTCAATTTCATAATTTCCATTCAAAACCCTATTTTTCAGTTCTTCCTTTCAAAAAAGTAAATCAATAACTCAATTTCAATCAACCTTATTTATTTTATCTCCTTCATTTGTAGTTTCTCAACTCATGAACCCTAATTTTCAATTTATTAAAACCCTAACCTGATGTTCGATCTCCTAAAGAAAACTAAAACTAAACCCTATACGACCATGTACACCTCAAGTTAGAACAATCCCACCTATAATATATCAACTCAATATAATTTCATAAAGAGAAATCAATCAATTCAAAACCCTAAATTAGCTACCCTTTTCATTTTCTTCTTCAAAAGCTCAATCGACTTCAGGTCCACTATCAACTTCTTCTTTGTTCATCATCTAACAACATCTTCTCTCAGTTTCGGTCTCATAATCTCAACTGTTAGAATCATACTCAAGATCACAACAGAGGGAACGAGAAAGAAGAAGAAAAGAGAATGAAATTCTCTTCGATGGAATTCGATAAAACCAAAGTAATAATACTGAGGCACCCAGACGATCTGTTATTGGCAACCAGAGAAAGTTAATATAAAAATTATGACTGGGTGACTTAAGCGGATAATCGAATGTCTTAAATGGTTGTGCATGTGAAATAACTATTTTACCCTTCATAATAATTGGATGATTTCTTCTTCGATTGATGACGCGTTCACGTAGTCCGGTTCGTATAATTTTTCGAGATCTATCAAATGGTACTAATTTTATCTCCAGATTATTATTTGTTTAATTTCTATTAATTAATGTTCATGTTTGACTAATCGAGTTATTAACGGCTAAATCATCACTTGACCGGTTCAATAGCGTTGATGAGCTTACGGATCTTTACATTCTTGTATTGCACTGAGCGTTTGTAATCATCTTCCGTCCATAGTGAAACCACCCCCGTGGATGTAGGTTTTAACACCTAACCACGTAAATCGCATATATCTTGATATTTGCTAACTTACAAATCTTAGCGATGTAACTTGAATGTTTGCTTGATACATGTGTTTGTAGCTTGAGGATTGTTCATTGGATGTAATGTGGGTTTTTCTATAGCTACTTCGTTATTGAGAATAATTAATTTTCTTCGGAGAATAACTATTTGATTAGAATAATGAAGCTCTCACAATCCTCAATTGTAAGGCCTATTACCACTATGATCGAATGAGATATTCTTGGAATTGATAATGATTTATATTAAATCGATGAATGGGTACTTGTTAATAATGTCAAATTGTAGCTTTATCAGTTTGATTTTATTACTTTGAACCTTTAAGGTTCTTAGATGCAATTAGGGTTCGTATATGAAATTGGGGATTATAAATTGATCCTGATGGTATTGCTAAAAGAGGATTAGATAATAATCTTGTTGGATTTTCTTGGGTGATTTTGAATCCATTCATGGAGATATCCATACTTCCTTCATCAACTAAACATGTTTTAGCTAATGTTGTGAACTTGTTGTAATAATTCCTACACGAATTAATCACGCGAAAGACGATGAAGAAGATGGTTCCATCATGTCCCCGTGGTTTCCACATATAATAAAGGGTGTATATGTCTTTTTATCGCACGTGTCATCTCACACGTGTGCACATATTGACTACTTAACATTGTTTGATGGAAAGTTGGACGGCCGTGGCATATTACCGAAAAATGGAATATCGGGGTTTTCAACAGATGACACCAAATTTTGGGCATATGCACAATTTTCCTTTGAAATACTGCACTTAAAATGCATGGTCCTCGTGTGTTCCACACCACCTTATTTTCTTCCCAAACTTTTCGAACGAATGATACTTGAGAATTCTCATTGTTGTTTTCAAATGAACTGGGTGGTTTGAAGTTGAATCATCCATGGCTGCTAATCTTATTCTTGATCAAATTATTGCTTGCTAACGTGATAGAAAGGGCAAGTAGGAAGAGGTCTTATTTTCTTTTCTTTAGGTATCATGACGGAAGCTAGCCTGAAAAAGCTGTTTGATCTATATTACAAAAAAATAGGAGGAGGTCTACATGTAGACAAAGAGTCTCTTAATCCTCTCATGCAAATTGTCCCTTCCGGGACACCCAACAAAAATCTCTCATGCATATATGCCCTGTTAACTCATTATAATCATAAATGGTTTGTTTGTTTGCATCGAGAACAAAAAAAAAAAAAAAAAACTGTCTTAATCATTTTTCCTCTAAACTGTCTGAATCATCATGTCTCATCGTATTTGAATACATATCTAATGCAGTTCTTCTCTATGAAATTAAAAGACTTCACATACCAACTACACCAAGTAATTCCTTTTTTATATATTATCATGAAGTTCACTGCCAAAGTATGCATGACTTGTTAGAAAAACGGTCTGATTCGTTTTCGTATTGTGGTTTTGTTTATGTGATTTGGATGCCACTGCCTTTAGGACCAAGATGCTACGTACTCATACATCTATGTTGTTAGGTTCTGGGAGGTTTTGGCCTTGGTAGGCACTGTTGTATTGTTTACTTTCCGTGGGTTTAGTGTGCCAGCCGGCATAGATATTGCTCCCTACCACTTTGGATTTTTTTTTTTTTTTTGTATTTGGTTCATTTTCCAGATAAAAATTTGACTTAGAAGTGTTACAAAAAATCGTTCTTTATTATCAAAATGTGTCTTTTTTTTTTCATTTTGGATACGTAAAACTTAACTCTTGTTAACAGAGACGCATTAAAAAAATCTCAAAGTTGATTCAGTTAATATACTTTCGTTCCTCACCCAAACCTACATCCTCTGAAACTCTATCTTTGGACAACTGCACCTACAATAATTCAACAACCATAATATATATCTCGATGGAAAGATAAGTAAAGGAAATGAAATATGTAGGGAAAAAAAAAGTGAACAATGCACCATAAGAGAAAACTTACCTCTTTATCCCAATCGGCACGCCAAAACATGATTAAGAGAACGATAGTCTGAAGACCCATCCCAATTTGTAATCCAATCCAAAGTCCCTTCACTCGTAAGAATGACATCCGATGAATATCAACGTGAAATGTATAATTAATTCTAGAATCTTAAAAAATAAAAATAAAAGCATCCAATCTTAAGATACATTGCAACACATAATTTTAAGAGACAATCTAAGGGAGAGCTTACCTCTAAACCCCAGTCTAATTTGAATCCCATAAAGACGCCAACGGGCAACCCGATGAGATAGTAGCTTATGGAATTTACGTAGGCTACAACAGCTTGCCAACCAGCTCCAATGGCCATACCTGTGAATTCAAATATATACACGTATGTGTTATAAGAATTTGCCAGTTGGCTATTGCATTTGCATATTCAGAACCGAGTTCTAGTCGAGTTCTTATCAAGTTTTACAAACCTGATAAAACGGGTAAGACGGCGCAGAGTAAGATTGAAATACATAAATATGCGACTAATGCACTAACTTCTTTCATAACAATCTTGTCATCTGTAAAGAGTTTTGGGAAGTCGTATCTCGTTATGAAAATAAGGATGGCAAAAGCAGTCTGTGTGACTAGAGCAATTGAGACTGTAACCCAAACAGAAAATTTTGCAGCTGCTGCATTTCCTGCTCCCAATTCGTTCGACACCCTTACGCTGAAAAAGATACGAAAGAAATGAGTAAACCATAAGCAGATAGATATCAAGTGAAAATGTGAAACCCTATTTATCAATAAGTTCAAATGAATACCTGACAGCAGCAATATATCCAAGTGGTACCATAAATATCCATCCTTCGACATTCAAACTACAAACGAGAAAAAAAAAACACATTTAATACAATGCCATCCTAGGAAAAATAATACAATGTAGAAAAAGAAAATTGCTCTTTGTACACTGTTAGGACAAGCTCTGGCACTTGAGGTCACACCGTACGTTGGACCAGCTTGATTAGCCTATCAATGTGTATACACTTTCATCTAACAGTATAATGGTGAAGATCCAAACAGTACAATGTTCTTTGCCACTCCATTTCATACCAGTGCACTTATTATTATTATTATCAACCGTTAGAGCACATACCAGATAGCAGCAGCATCGACTTTAACTTCAGCATTTTTAAGTACGCCGGCAAATACAAGCAGAACCATAACTGTCCAATATTCCAAGCTGTAGAATAAATACGAATGGGCAACGGTTAGTTTGGTCTCGCCTTTGAAGCTACTTGATCGAACAACTACTTGGTTACATGTAGTCGAACATTTCAGCGAATAAGCGAACAATATCAAATGAATCGAGTTATGGTATGCAACAACTACTTAGCAAGACTGCCAGTGGAAAAACTTGTTATATTATGAGACTAAACTATGTTGCCACATTTATTTCTACTACCCTTATTGACTTCTCATAATTTCTCCGGCTAGGTAGACATGGATTTTTGTTTAGGGAAAGAATCGCATTTAACACGGCCTAGACTCATATGTCTTTTGGTCTTGATACTTGGGAGCCATCTCGAAAAAAGTAAATGGTTCTACATCCAAAAGGCCAAAAGAGTGTGTGCCTATTAAAAAACTGTATTTTGAACAAAAATTAAGAAAAACTCGAGAGAGAGAATGCTAACCAGAGCATGACAGCTGAAGCCAGAGACAACCAGAGAAAATCAAGCAATTCAGTAAAAGCCTTCCATGAAAAACCACTCCAAGTATCCTTGCAGCTTCCAGAGACAATATAAGCATATTGAAGAACGACAACCAAGACCCATGAAAAATTCAAAGAAGCTGCTGCTCCAACCAAACCCCATCTCATGACACAAAACCAACTTAACGGAACATGAATAACTAAAACCACAAATGATATCCAAGCTAATGGCATGACTTTACTTTGCGCTTGCAAGAATCTTTGCATAGGAAAATTCAGTGCATACATGTATAATTGTGGTATCATCCATATAGAATATGTACCGGCTAATTCTGCAATCTCCTGTTTTTGGCCTAAAACCAGTAGAATTGGTGTTCCAAATACCGAGATTAGTGTTAATGGTAATGCTGTTCCAAGCAGAATGACCCATGATCTTTGTAAGTATATCCCTAGAATTGTTAGTTTTTCTGCTCCATATGCTTGTCCTCATAATGTTTCTAATGCACTTCCCTTACCCGTCTGCAAAACAAAAAAGGAACAATCAAGAAAGGGAGAGATAGATGAGAGTGATAGATAGATATATAGAGCGATAGAGTACCATGATGCCATAGGTGAGACCAGAAATGACCAAGTTTTGGAGACCAAAAGCAGCAAGCTCAAGTGTACCAACATGACCAACCCATGTTTGAGTGATGAAAGCAAGAGAGAATTGAAATATTGCACATAAGATGCATGGTCCTGCTATGTACCATATGATCTTGTTTTCTTCCCAAACTTTTCGACTAAAGGATACCTGATTAGAATTTTCATTTCGGTTTGTTAACAGAGGAACTGAGTAGTTTGAAGTTGAATCATCCATGGCAGCAAAAAAATCTCTCTCTCTCCCTAAAGCTTACCAAGTGTGTATTTATTTGACAACCTATCTCGTTGACAAAATAAGAGTGTGAGAGAAGATTATTCTTGATCAAATTGTTAGTTAAGAAAGCATTCCTATTAATATAGCAGCTAGCTTTATAACCGTCAGTAAACTGTGTATTTAAACACAGTTAATCTCCAAATACCTTTTATGTCCCTCTTTCCTAGTTACCAGGTTATAGAAGTGGACTCTGCTAGATCATAAATTCATAGATGCTTGGGCGTCAAATTCAGAAACCAAATTTTTTTACTTTGTCAAGATTCAAGTTTTAATTTAAATATGCATGATTGAACCGCGTACATGGATTCAGTTATGTCAACAAAAACATTTATGACCATCTGTTCCGCTTCACAATATATACTGTTCAAGGGAGTTGAGACCCATCCCTAGTGGATCTTTGGCTGATTGCCACCTTCGCGATCTTTTACCAATAAAAATCAGAATTAAATTGATTATATGTGCTTGCTCATATTAATTCCTCTTCAAGTTCCTAGCAAATAATAATCAATGCTGCACATCCAATTCAGTGGAGAGTTTTATGTAATATCTTGGTTGTTGCTGTCCATCATTAGCATATATGCATGCTTCAGTTGTGGAACGTTCGTCAATTGTCTTGTATTGATGGAAGAAAATACTATCTCGGTTAATCCTAAAAAAGAGTTACTATAGCTTTTCATTTGGCCCTATATTTCACTTGACTCATGCAAGCTGAAGGTATTTGGTAGTATTAAAGATTAATTAAAGATATCAGTTATTCGTTAAATACAGGAATATCATAAGAACTTGGAGATTAACTTCTTCTTTTTTTCTAAAGCATGGAGATTAACTGTTGTTAAACGGTTATAAAGCTGTAGAGCTGAAATTTTGTTAGGCCTACGTATTCTTTTCTTTTTTTTCTTTTTTTTTTGTAAATAGGAACCATGTATTGAAAAGAAAACCAACCTGAAAAGGCTGTTTGATCTACTATATTACAAAAATAGAAATTGGTCTACATATATAGACAAAGAGTCTCTTAATCCTCTCATGCAAATTGTCTCTTCGAGACATCCAATAAAAATCTCTCATGCAAATATGCCCTCATAACTCATTATAATCATAAATGGTTTGTTTGTCTGCATAAGAGCAAAAATAACACTCTGTCTAAATCATTTTTATTTGGTAAACTGTTTGAATCATGTGTCGCTGTCTTTGGTTACCAATCTGTTGCAGTTTTCTATGAAATTGAAAGACTTCACATACCAACTACACCAAGTCGTTCCTTCATTTTCATATTGTGGTTTTGTGCCACTGCCTTTAGGAGACATCCAAGAAACATGATGCTACTCATACATCTGTTCTGTTAGGTTCTTAACTTTGGAGAAGTTCTTTGGCCTTCGTAGGCACTGTTGTATTGCTTATGAAACTGTTAAGCAGGAATGTCTTCTAAATTATTGTCATTGGTGTATAAATGCTTTGCTTTCAAAATTCTTTTTTGGTTAACTTCTTGGTTAGAGGTAGTACGTTACATAATTTCTGACTCAGCTTTAAAGTGTGCTGTTACATTGGTTAAAATCAAAAGTCCAAACAGGAAAGGAAATCTATTGAATAAACAGAATTTACTACTCATTTAGGAAGTACAATTAGAGAAATACAAGAATTAATAAACAAAATTGTGAAAAATGGATATCTGTGACAACAATGTGTTGTAGACAAAAATTTACAGGAGAAATCTGCAAAAGAAAAAACTGCTCCCCTTCATATAGATTCAACTAGTTCTTTCTTTTTACAAAGTAAGGCAAGTGACAAACCTCCAATGGAAGATCTAACCGAAGCAAAAAATGGGACCACATTGGTAACCAGGGGTGGGTTCTCTCTGTTGCGGTGGAATCCGCATCGTCACTGGTCCCACACTTGAATCCCCCGGAGAAAAACTGCTCTGATGACACTGGGAACATATTGAGAAGCAACAGTGAAATGGCAGGAGTGGATCAAGTGCAAATTACAAAATGTGAAATATGGTCAACTGAGTGGGAGGATAGCAGAACAATGTTGAACAGTTTAAAGAATCAAGGAAGTGGTAAGTGTTGCATCTCATAACAAAATTGTGTGCGCCAGAAGCTCCAGCCCAGATGATAAATCAACGGAATACCCAAATTTCCTTATTGGGTTTGTTTTGAAGATCCAGAAACTGCTGCAATCTCAAACCTGATTCAATATATTCATACACAATATATAAACAACATTTTCGTTTCAAAAACGTGGGAAAGAAAGACTGGAATAAACTGACAATTCCTCAGAAAATATGGATTAGTTCGAGAAATTAAAAGAATGGGGCAGAAACTGCCTTGTTGATAATGAGGGATTAGCGTACTACAGTAAAATTGAAACCTGAATCACTAAAAATTAAATTTTCAAATCAATTCAATTCACTTGATGTCCCAAAGACAAGGGGTCATACCTCAGTGTCTTCAGATTCTAAACATTCACCAAATGTGCCTCGGAGGATGCTGAAAGGTCTTCTCTTGATTGTGACCTTCTACTCTGTAGCCTCATCTGACCTCGAGGGGCCCAGGAGGATCCCATCCCATTATTGTCAAATTGCATCTGACCTAAGCTACCCGAGGAGTAACTATGCGCGACACTGCTAGTTGAAGGGTGCAAAGAAGATTCCATGAGCTGGATGCTGCTGCCTCCCAGCCCATGTCCCATGCTGAATGCTCTCTGCTGGGAACCTGAAATGGTAGGACTCAGCGGTGTCTTTGTCTTCCCATCTCCTAAGTAACAAATACGGAACGCCTTTAGAGAAAGAAAAAACGTCACCGGCAGAAATTAATATCGAATATATCATATCAAGTACCATATGTTGGGAGAAGACAACTCATTTATTGGATGAAGCTCAAAAACCACAATTACAATGAGAAAATGGAAAAATGTGCTAGTCAGAACAGATAGAAAACAATCACAGCGAACAAGACTAGATCAAACCCAATATCCAATTTGCAAGCCCGAACTCGTGATTTGCTATATCAGTAACGTCGCAAGGATACCAGAAGAAGCTCAGTCTCAGTCTTGCAGGAGCCTCTATTTCGATTATGTAATGAGGATAGTATACTGCCTCCTACTTCTAATGTTTATTGTTGAAACACTTTAACAGTAACAAATGCACCTAATCATGTTAATGTATCGCATATTTTATTTTGTTAGAAAAAAGAGAAAGAAAATTGCAATTTGGTAGGCATGAGTTAGGTCATAGATCAGCTGAAATTTCTGGTAGTTGGTGGTACAGAAGTGAACTATAAAATGAGAGAGAAAAATAAAATTAATTTCAATGTTGATCAAGGAAGCGCTATTATTTCAATTACTTATAACTTTCTATACTGTTATGAGATGGAGCCAATACAACTGCATACATGTCATAAAAGAAACTGATAAACTGACAATTAATACTTGTGACGCCTAAAAAAGATTTACTTCTAATATGCCATGGAAAAACACTAAAAGCATGTTACTGACTTCTATAAAGAGATTACCAGCACTGATAGGATTCCATCGCTGGAATCTGAAAGCAGAGATAGCAGTTCCACTGTTTTGCCTGATGATAGGAAGATACGGCCTTCGGAAAAAAATTGGCATCCAATTGCCAACACATGATAGAGCACAAACTAGAAATATAAGTGAGATTAACAGCATGGCAATAAGAATGGCTGGAGTTATCTTCACTTTTAGAAGTCTGTACCTAGGGACCTCCAACCCAGTTGGAAATGAACCTCCGGCTTCCAATAGAGCCACCCCAAGTGTCCAAGTAATACTACCAGAACCAATAACGACTTGTGTGTCTCTAATCTGTAAGCCCTCTCTCAAGAGTGACACAATATATGGAGCCCTAAAGCAATACTGTTCTATAAAAGGTTGGGGAGCAACACTCTTTTTTGCAACTTCCCACGTCTTTTTGCAGAATTCCTGACCCTTCTGCAATATGTCATCAAGTTTTGCTTCAGGGGTTAAATTAAAAAATCGAAACACCACAAAGAACCCAGACATTGCATAAAACTGCCCGCGTGGGCGAGGCATACTATCACTTAGAGCACACGGTTGTGTCTGACAATCAATTCCTCGGCTCAAATTTGACCACTCTGACAAATTGACCGTCACTTTCGAAAGGGCAGCACATTTTTCCCAATGTGGTTCCCCAAGCAACTGGACTGCTATTCCACGTTTTCCTCCTTTACCCAAATTCTTTCCCGCAACTAAAGGACTCTCACCTCCTTTGGCTACTGGGATGCACTGAGAACAAACGTATTTCTCTTTGTACCCTGATTGCAAACATGGATGCTTAATTTTAACCTTGCCACTAAATAGATCTACCTTACTAATTCCACGAATCCTCTTCAGAAGATGAACCACAGATTTGTCAAAGGCATCATTCAGTCCATAGCCTGAGAGAGAATATGCAGTGAGATGATGGTTTATGGCTCCGATACTAAGGTTTAAACTGGTGTCATCCTGCACTTGTTCTTTGGTCTCAAATGTAACTTGCAACGATGAACCACCCAAATCGAGAGCACCAACTGTTGCCTTCACTGGTTTAGACCCAAGCAACCCCATGTGGTAGTTAAGAGCAACCCATCCATAATAAGCTTCCTCCATGCCACTGATAATCTTAATCCAATCTCTCCGGCACATAAATGATGATTTCCTTAGTATGGACCATGCCTTATCCATAAGCCAGTCTGAATCTGATCGTGGAAGCCTACGAACCCCTGCAGTAGCATAAAGGAAGAGAGAAGTACTCTTGTGAGCATTCTTAGGTATTTGCCTCTCGGCCCAGTTAAGAAGTGGCTTTATTGCCGCCTTCAGGCCACTTGTATTGCGCACCAGCTTATCAAACCCAGGCTCAGTTTCCATCCGCTGATAGGCCCGCCAACCCTTGGAACTAGATTTTCTGTTAATATCTTTGGGTATTGATGTCAAGACAATTGGGAGACTGCTTTCTTCTTCGTGATGGATAAGAGACTCGTATACATAAACTCGAGTGCCTGTACTTCCACAATCAAGTACTACATAAAACTTTGATGCTTCTTTAGACCAGTATGGACCAACATATCTTGTGAATATAAATACCAAGAAGAAAAGTACGAGTAGACATAAAATAGCCATGACTGTTCGCGTCCATCTCCTCCTTATAGACTGAACTACAGAGAAGGTTTTCTCCTTTGAAAAGCTCGAACCACCATTTTGTCTATCTAAAGAGCGGGACAATTTTGCCCGAACAAGACTTTGGTTGATACCAAAGTCTAACTTGCCTTCTTCAGGGTCATGCTTTCCAGATGTTGAAAACTCCTGCAGGGATGATGCCTGTCGCATATTGCTATCCTGTCTGGGATTGGGTAACCCAAAACCATTAACTGACCTGTTCTGAGCGACAATCCTGATGATGCAGAAGGTACAATTGGAGACTGTGAGATGGTCACACGACTTGCTGCAGCGGAGAGACCCAAAACAAAGTCCACAATATTGTTATGTGCCATTTGGCAGAAGACGGGCATGCTTCAAACCTATCATTATATTCTAGAATTTTGGTTGGCAAACACATGAAAGGACTCTTGTTTCCTCTTATCCACTTAAAATTAGACTAATGAAGGAGTCAAAGACTTCTTTGTTTTTCTGCCCTCAGTTTCAATGATTATATGTTTCTTCTCTTTAGCAGCTCCGAGTGGTGACAAGAGATTAGATATGTATGAATACTGCAATAATTCCATTCCAGAATTCAATCAGCCGAGAACCAATAAGATAGCTTATATAATTTTAGAACAAAGAATACAAATTTGTGCATATTGATCTCTTAGACCTAAGAGAATGTAGAGAAAAAAGGTGTCTTTTCCATGCAAATTTGCAATCCATATCAGAAGTATCTTTAGGGAGTTATCCCATATTCATCTATATAGATAACGGCTAGACTTTCACTTATCGAGTTATAGACTAGAAAGAAACCAGCAAGTGTCAAGTTTTATTACCAAGACACTCAAGTCTTGAATCACCATTTTCACATATCCACTTAACAGTAGCTCCTTAACATAACACAATAATCGATTAAAAATTTATGCGGAGAGTCATATATTACAGAAACTTACATGAGTAGAATACAACTCTGTATCTAAAATATTACCTACCACAAGCAAATCTTTTAAAATCTTGTGAGCAAAATGTAAGTGAATACCTAACTAAAGTTGACAAAGACAAACTGATTCTTGGCTGGCAACAAAGGATGGAATTTCCCTCTCAATCAATTTCATATTCTCAACTGAAGTCATATATATAAAAAAAATTATTATTTTACAATTGTAACTATTACCTAGTACTAGTAGAATCCCTAAACCAACATTCAAAAGTTGACCACTACCAGTAAAACATAAGCTACATTCAATTTTACGTTAACTAATATGAATAACACCAAAACCCCTTTTCCCCCAATTTCCTACTCAACAGAATCCATCAAATCCTTGAAATGACTACAGTAGTAAAGGAACTAACCACATTGCAGACGAAGATCAAAAATATAATCCGAAAAATGTATATAGATCTCTGAAAATGAGTTGATATAAAAATAACCTAGATCAACAAAATCAGAAAAAAAAAAAAGAGTAAAAATAGAATAAAGAGGAGAATAATCAGAAGAACTTACAGAGACAGCTAGAGATATCTTCCAAAGTTCAGAACTCAGTAAATCAAATGACTCTCTTTCGAGATTTTCAGAGGTACAACGTTAATATTAAAAATTAGGTTAATCTGTGTCTGAAATTGAGAACCCCAACTAACAAAACTGGTCAGATCGAAGAAAAGTTGCTCATTCAAAACAGACTCGTTTTTTCTTGTGTTAATCCTCTTTCTCTCTCTCCCTGCCACGCGTACACAAGTGAGCGCGAGAAGGACTTGAAACTGAATACGCTTCTGTTGATGTGGAGTCTCTGTTCTGTGATGGAAATGACACCAGTTTTGAGGTCTCCAATTAGAAAATGACAAATGGAAAATCACTGGTCTGAATTTTTACAATAAATGTGCCACATGGAGATTTTTGATTGGATGATTAACGTGTCGAGAATAGAAAAGAAAAGACACCACTTGGAAATAATAATGCATCGCTAAACACAATTAAGATACTAATTAGTAGTGTAAGCCAGTTTTGATGGTTGAAATTAACAATCAAAAGATGATATTACATAAAGGAAAAAAAAAAAAGACAAGCAGGAATGCAACATCCGGGAAGACTATTAAAGTCGTGAGTCAACAGATGCATTCCTTAGCCATTTCTATTTGGAAAATGATATATTGAGAAGAAAATTACATGATTTATAAAGAAATACCACTATTAGTGGTGGGTGATATCAATTGAGTGATCCGATGATCTGGATGTGTTAATATTTATTTGTCTTATATGAAGATAAAATGTTTGATGGGGACATTTTTTTGAAGGGGGCATGGGGACCAATGATATATTGACACGTGCACTTGATATTAATGAATTATGTTTCCAAAATATAAAAGAAGTGTATTTTTGGAGAGAAAATTTGTTTTCTGTGTTGGTATTTTTGGAAACATAATTCATTAATATCAAGTGCACGTGTCAACATATCATTGGTCCCCCATGCCCTCTTCAAAAAACGCCCCCCTCAAAAATTTTCTCCTATATGAAATAGTATCATCCCCAAATAATATTGGTATTACCCTTTATAAATCGTGTGCTTCATTTCGGTTTTGCCTAGAGCACTAATAAAAGGTGGGCCTCTGTTAATATTGGTGTACTCCTCTCTTTTAGTGCTTCGAGAGAACCTAGGTGAACGCTTCCGTCAATTTAGTAATGTTGTTTCAATCTTTGCTACTCAATCTTTTTTTTTTTTTTGAAGCATGAAATTTATTAAACTACTAAGGAATCATTACACAAAGTTAATAAATTCCCCAAAATTCATCAATTACAATTAGATTGGTAAGCCTTGAATCTTCATCAACATGATATTGGAGTAGAATAGCCGTCTTTGAACAGGAGTTGCATCGATGGAGGATGTTGGTGTCGAAGGTCGAAAGGCCTTCGGTCAATGCTTTCCACAAGAAAAGTTGTATTGTTGATGGACATCGCAATGTCCGCAAGAACTTAGATGGAGGTAGAGGTGTTTGATGCAGTTGATCAACGTTGCTAATCAAGTCTTTGTATCTTGTTGATGCTCCTAGTGATATCTGTCTACTCCCTTGTTTTTCTGCTTGATTCATAACTTCAAATTGAGTTTTTAGCATTGATTGCGTCTTGAGGTAGTCCCGGCCCTTGAAGGATTAGTACTAATAGTGCTATTACAAAATTACTAAAATACTGAAATATAAATACAATGTGTTACAGACTCAATTAGATACTGTTATCAAAAAACTATAATTGACTAAACTAAGTGATAGTATTACAGATTTAACCTATTGTAAAGAAATGAAGAGATGGAAACAACTTGCTGAAAAGGTGAAATACAAAGAAATTGACTAAAAATTGACGAGTAAAGGTGTTGAGTTCATCGGCACATACGCATACAAGGCATGTGTTGTGCTTGTTGTCGTGATACAAGATGAAGTTGTAGCTTGAAATATTCTTGATTCCATCAAGGAGAAGTTTAGTATGCTGCTAGATGTGATAACCTTAGAATTCACTAGACTTTTAACATGACCACGTGTGATTTTTCTGCGAGACAAAACTTTCTAGAAAATGTTTACGCGAATGATCCTTTTATTAGGCGGCAAATAAAATCAATTTGGGTTTCAATGGATAAGAATGTTCAAAATATAGACATAGGGGCACTTAATCTATGTTAGAATGCAAAAATGCCCTTTTATTAAGCTCATTCCCCATCTCATAACTAACCTACATCTGATTAGAAACCAAAAACAAAACCTAAATCTGATTCATAACCGTTTTTTTTCTCTCTCATTCTTT
This sequence comes from Papaver somniferum, assembly GCF_003573695.1. Lineage (NCBI taxonomy): Eukaryota > Viridiplantae > Streptophyta > Magnoliopsida > Ranunculales > Papaveraceae > Papaver > Papaver somniferum. The sequence continues at coordinate 114,872,880 of NC_039366.1, read as the reverse complement.
TCCTCCATTTTCCATCTTATTCTTCTCCAACTCGTTGCAACGACAATTAGTCATAGATTCTCCAAAAAATTCATCATACATTAAAATCTTTGTTTCAAAAACAGCCAATGGTGGCGCTAAGTCAAGGGTGACAATTGGGTTTTGTGATACAGAGAAAACTTGGAAAAAAAAATTAGCACATTGTACAAGCTATAAGAAAAGATGATTTTTTATTGGCAGCAATGGGTAATAAACAAATAAGACGAGATAAAAGGGTTTTTGGTTGAAAAACAAATAAGACGAGATAAAAAGGTTGGGGTCCTTTAATTCCTTTCAACTAAAAAACAAGTCTCGAAAGTCTACTTCCTTAAACTCACATAGTTAAACATAGTACTAGGTACGAAATTAAACGTAAAGTTCAACACACTAACTAGTAATGAATTATCAAATAGTGTTATATTGAATCTATGAAGTTTAAAAGATAAACGTTATACTTCATAACTCAATATACAAAAGTTGTATAAAACAACTAGCATATACCTCCTTGGCTCTAAGACCATAATGGAATGATCAAGTCACTAATACTAGATATACATAAATATACTTTATATTTTGTGCTTTCAATTTAAAAGACTTGAAAGAAACATAAATAAAAATGGAACAAGTCAAGTCTATATTACTAACCTCGTTGATGTGCTCGTTGATGACGTTACATCTTCAGGTTCTTCAGAGTACCACGAGAAAGTCTCACCATTTTTATTGTTTCTAGTCTAACCTGAAGAAGTTGACTCTAATAATATAATCAAGCAGCCTCTGGTTTTGGAGCTAAAATATGACAACCAAACTTGGCATACCAATACTTGGTGGGTTCAATCGAGCAATATTATTAAAGTCCTGATAATGAAGCATGTTCACATAGTTTTTTATTTTATGAATTACACTACTATGCCGGTGAGTTTAGTTTTCAAATAATTTTTCACATATGATTTTCCGGATGTGCCACCAAATAACTAGTGTTAGGGAACAATGAAATGACCAAATCTTGCCAATGTTGTTGTAAGCAATCTTTGATTGAGAAGCTTCGAAGATATTCCCTAACATTTGGTTCAAAATAGATGCAGCTGATGAGAAGATAAGAGTTGGTTTCTTTTTCTTGATCACACATAACACAATTCATGTTTATATCTTACTTGAATTGACACATTTAGATGTTTACTGCAAAAATGTTCTAATGACATTTCCATAGAAAGTAGTGTTACACTTTTTGTGAAATCTCCGTATGTCAAAGTTTTAGCCAATTTTTTTCTTGCATCTGATTTGCCGAAGGATAATATTTCCTACTTTTAGTCGGTTCTCTATAAATTGAGCTAGTTTATTTTTTCCATCTTTGAGAATCCTTATAGATAAAATTTTCCTGAACTTTCTCCCATTGGAAATTTTAATTAAGAGCTTTAATATTCCTAGTATTAGTACTTTTTTTTCTTATGAGATCAAAAAAACATGAATTTTTTTATTTTAGTTGTAATGCTTTTGTTGATTGGTATTTGTGTTTCCGGTGGTTCCTGGTCATTTGTTATGATATCCTTCCCACCCAGTTCCCATACGTAGTACTGCTTAACCACTTGAAGCCATTCTTAGTTTCTGAGATATCATCTGCAAGAGGATCTTTTTTGTGGAAGTATTTGGCTCTAGAGAAATCATCTACAAGAGGATCTTTTTTATGGAAGTATTTACAACCTGGGATTTGAACCCACGTTACTTGTAGCACAGTTAACATCCCTCATGCCAATTTTGTCAGTAAAGAAAGATTAAACATTTTGAATCTTTAAAACCAATACCACATGTTTTTTTGGTTTGCATAGCTTTTTGCAAGAAATTTTAAGAAATACAGTTGTTACTTGTTTTATTCCAACAATAATTTCTCTGAATCATGTTGATTCTATCATAAGTTTTGTCTGAGGGTTCAAAAAAGCTCATTTGGTATTAAGTAGTATGTTGGAAAATTCGATTATAGTTGGGAATAAAAAAAACACATGTAAAATGGTGTACCACTGAATTTAAGGATATTTTGGTTATTTTATACAATAATTAGACCCTTCCAAATAATTTCACGAGTACATCAAGAAAATAATTATAATTTCAGGATTCAATAAGGTTTTAACACCGTAATCGAATTCAAGAATTGTACTTCCTTGATCCCGACCAAGAACACGATTATTAGAAGTTTTTGATGATGTTATTAGAAGAGAAAGAAAATATCAAGTTTTTTATATGTGTTTGAAAGAGAAACACTACACACTATTTATAAGGGTTTTGCATCTCCTTGAGATGCATGTTCATCACCAAAAGTCACCTTCAATATGCATCGTTGTTGGATATTGGGAAAGGTTGTGTATGTTCTAATTGAAAACAAATTTGAATTAGGTTTCCGGATCCAGAAAAAAATTCTAGGGTACAATGTCCCATACCTTGCTAAGGGGTGCTTCCCCTAGTCCTCTGCGACCTGATCGAGGGCTGACACCCCTCGGGGTCTCGTTGTAGAACAAAATTCATCATCTCATGACAAGTTAGAATCTTCACTTGTAATTGAAAAGCGGGGGTTTAACAACACCACCCAATATTTCGCTTAGCAATCTGTATGGACAAACTCGAATATACTTTTAAGAGAATCAACAAGACTCAATCAATTAAAAGTATATCAACGAGTTTATATCTCTCTCTTGATTTGATTTCCTCAAACAGAAACTGCGAGTACTAACCAAATACAAGGAATAACTTGGATGGTACCAAAGACCAATATCCAAGTGTCAATCAATATCAATCAACAACTGTTAGGTCGGATTCTCCAATTGATTGATCTAACGCACAACCTGTATTATTTCAATTATAAAGATAAAACAATATAATGCGGAAATTGAAATAACACAAACACCAGAAATTTTGTTAACGAGGAAACCGCAAATGCAGAAAAATCCCGGGACCTAGTCCAGATTGAACACACACTGTATTAAGCCGCTACAGACACTAGCCTACTCCAAGCTAACTTCGGACTGGACTGTAGTTGAACCCCAATCAGTCTCCCACTGATCCAAGGTACAGTTGTACTCCCTGCGCCTCTGATCCCAGCAGGATACTGCGCACTTGATTCCCTTAGTTGATCACACCCACAACTAAGAGTTGATACGACCTAAAATCGCAGGCTTTAACAATAAACAAATCGGTCTCACACAGACAAGTCTATCAAAGGATCAATCTGTCTCCCACGGAAAAACCCTAAAGTTTTTGTTCCGTCTTTTGATAATAATCAAGGTGAACAGGAACCAATTGATAATCTGGTCTTATATTCCCGAAGAACATCCTAGATTAATCAATCACCTCACAACAATCTTAATCGTATGGTAGCGAAACAAGATGTTGTGGAATCACAAACAATGAGACGAAGATGTTTGTGATTACTTTCTATATCTTGCCTATCGGAGATATCAAATCTCAAGCCAATCAATCTGATTGTACTCGTAGGATAGAAGATGCAAGATCAGATCACACAACTACGATAAAAGTAGTATCGGTCTGGCTTCACAATCCCAATGAAGTCTTTAAGTCGTTAACCTGGTTTTAGAAGAAGAAAACCAAAGGTTAAAGGAAAACCGACTTTATTACGCAAACTAGTATCACACATAAGGTGTGGGGATTAGTTTTGCACAATACTAGATGTCTCCTTTATATAGTCTTTCAAATCAGGGTTTTGCCTTGGTAACAAAGCAATCAATATTCACCGTTAGATGAAAACTTGATTTAGATTCAAGCTAATATTTCTCAACCGTTAGATCGAAAACTTAGCTTGTTATACACAAATAAACTGCACGCTTCTAGGTTTATTAACCGTACCCAAACCTGTACATTGTTGGTTCAACAATAGTTAACCAAAAGGTTAGTCATATGAGCATTTCATATCAACCATGTTGTTCTTCACCATAAGTAGTTCAAATGACTCAAATGAACTAGTTAGAGAGTTGTTCAATTGCAAGGAAATCTTATGTAACTACACAAGACATAATTGAAACAAAGATGATTTGATTCACTTGAATCGGTTCACGAACTTTTATAGCCACGGTTTGCAAACTGCATTCCTTAGTCTTTTTAAAGTTTAAGTTTAGAAATCATCTTCAGATTTATAACCTTCTTAAGTTCGCACACTAGGTTCGCGGACTTAAGCAACCGGCAGAGTTTACAAACTCCAACAGAAAATCTCGGCAAGAGACCTTCCGCCGGTTCGTGGACTGGGTTCGCAGACTGGTACTCACGCAACTAGTTTTTCAACTCCAGCAGAATTTCTCGGAATGAGAAGTTCGGCAGTTCGCGGACTTGGCAACAAGCCATTCTTCCGGTTTCTCTTGATCAACAAAGTTCGCAAACTTTGGTTCAAGGAATAGGACTTATACATAAATGTGTTTCCACAACAATGCTTATGTCCATCATTGGTTATGTGATCTAAACTCTCATTCCAATCATTGAAACATTCTTAGAGGACGTTATACAGTTGTTGCACCATTTCTCATCAAAGCAATTTTCAAAGTGATTTAAACATATCATGACTTCCGTCACTAGGTAAAGATAAACTTGGTCGAAGCGAAAAGCTTACCAACACATATTTCGAGATATAGGTAGGCGAGGTACACTCGGCTCAAAATACCAAATGTGTATAATCTAAGTCTATATATATAGCATACGACTTTTTGTCTCAAATGTAAGAGATAGAGTAGATAGACTTTTGAGTGACAGATAAGTTCAAGTCTTCACATACCTTTTTGTCGAGAAGTTCCACTGGTTCCTTGAGTAGTTCTTCTACTTGTATGATGAATTGCCATGAAGTCCTTGAGCTCAACTACACTTTTTATCCTAGTCCGAGACTTAGCTATAATAGACTAGAAATCAAGACTTATAGTTTTGATCACTAACATTGACAAACATGCTTGAGATAGCAACGCATGCGAGTTCTCCCGAGCAATGCTCTAATCTCCCCCTTTGTCAATTTTAGTGACAAAACTATCAATACATATGGAATACAAAAAAAAGATAAAGACATTTAAGTAGCTCCTATTCCACATGTCTAATCTTCAACATTCCTCGAAATCTTCGTCACTTCCAAGTACTTCAATGATCCTAAAGGTTGTAAGTTTAGCATCACCGTTGTTGAAGATCCGTAGCTATAACAATGAGAAAGCATCGGTCTCGATCATTGTTATACAGTGTCATAGTATTATTACTCAGCGTCAAAGTTCAATTGTATCACAACTTCAACAATAATATTATGGTGATATGTATCACTCCCCCTTAGTCAATACTCCATCTCACATGGAAACCACTCCCCCTTACATAATGACCTGAAGACCATATGTATTTGTAGTGTGAACTACATATTAATTTTCCCCCTTTTTGTCAATAAAATTGGCAAAGGTATAAGAACGGGATCATAATGAAATTTCCGTAAGAGACATTTCATGATTAAAAAGAAGAACACACATCATCTTATTTAGATGCAATCATATAGCCGAAGCTAATAGCATTCATCAAGGAGTTTAAAGATACAAGATAACCCCTAAAATTCCACAGCCGCACACCCCTCAAGATATGACCATTAAGCACAAGTTCAAAAGAACTCTCCCCATTTGATGGCATTCCCGAAAGAACAACAAGAGCGACCTTAATTTCAAAAGAAAAGAAGGATTTTATTGGACATCAAAAACCATAAGAATGATTTTTTTATATCCAAAAACTCAATCAAATTAATCACAAGTAAAACCCGTGACTAATTTAATCGGTATACACAATCAAATAAAACACAAAAACTGATCAATTCAATTATTTGTGCTCAACATAAGAAAACTCATGGAGACACAAAAATACTCAACTAGATTAATTACAAGAGAACCCATAATTAATCTAATTGGAATAACCAAACTAATTACGAAAGTAATCAATTTAATTGTCAATTGTTTTGCTCGACATAAGAAAACTTACGGAGCAATAACTAAATAACCAAACAAGATGATTAATTTAGTTCAAAATGCTCAACATAAAGTACCTTACGGAACAACCAACAAAGCTAATCAAAAATAATCAACTTGGTTGTATCGTGCTCAACATAAGACACATTAAGGAGCCTCACATTAATACATACGAATATGGATCGGGGATGATCAATACTGCGGAATACATAAGGATTCATTCTATCTTCAATCATTATTTTCATAACAACAATAATAGACATAGTCCTTGAAAACAAAAGATTTTAACCTATCTTCCATCAAAATCATTGACAATATAGGCTTAACTTTTGTATTTGTCAAAAGTCTATTCATTCTTTCATCAGTACATGCATATCGACATAAGAAAGACTTTACTTTTGACACGGTATGGGATAATAATAGTTCACGGACGCTAACACACATATCCCATAACAATATATAAAACCATAATGATTAATACTGTAAAAATTATCTTCCAAACAAATTTAGAATTCAAACCAATAAATCTAAAAACATGAAGATGAAAACGTTGGACATAGCTATGTGTAATCACAATAATGGTTATCCAAACTCTAGTAATCCTTCAAAAATAAGAATAAATTCTCATAAGAAGTTTCCTAGGCAACAAGACAAACTCGTAATGCACATACAAGATGATTTATCCTTATAGGGTAGAACCAATCTTTTTCGCATGGATTTACACCAATAATGGCTACCAAATGCTATAAAAAGATTTTCTTAACAAAGAAGAACATAGAAAGTCAATAACGACTATGCACCATAGTTCACAAAGGATGATTGTGAACATTCAAGAATTACATAGCACTGCGTACTACTTTCCATTCTTGAAATTCCTTCTTTTTGATTCACCAACAACATTCTTTTAAAAGCTACAAATTAGCTTAGAAGAGTAGTACTCCAAGAATCCAAGTGCCCAAGATCAAGAGAAGTGGAACAAGTGCAACGAAACGGAGCAAAATACTCAAAAACAAGAGACAGGACAAATACCAATCTTAACTCATCCAAATTCAAGGTTTCTCATCTCCATTTTGAAGAGAATCCAAAGAGGAAGAGAGTACAAAAAAGAATGAGGTCACTCCGAGTTTGGACGAAGAAGTTACGGCCAAAACAAGTTTACCGAATATCGACGTCAAGTATGCATACGGGTTTGCAAACGAATTTTCGTATCCTGGAGCAGTATGCAGACGGGGTTTGCGAACTTAAACCCCTGAATTTTGGTTTTAAATGATGTTATGCATGCTTGGTATGTGTACCATGAAGTACAAACATCCCGAACTAATGTTTTCAAACCTAAACATTTAAGAACCTTAAACACAGATCAAGTTAGGTAGAAATGAACGATAAGCAAGGTACATGGATCATATAAGTACTCAAACAAGTAATAAAAACATAAAACTTGCTCAAGTTTATAGACATACCTTTTTAGAAAAGTCCAATTGAATTCTACCGCCTTACCGAACATAATCTGTGTGCCCCAATTCTCGTGCTTCCCTCACCGTATACATAACAGGGCATTCCTTGGTGAGGATGCACTTACAACACAATCATTTGAGTTGGGGTGAACAATGTCTTGCTCACCACAAGTGACCTTTGGATTATCATGAAAGAGATCGCTTTTAGAACCTTTCACATCCAATTCCATTTTTCCAAAAAACTTGTTAAGTTCCAACATCATGGATACTGCCTTCTCCATAGTCATGGAATTTTCCGGAAGATAATTCCTTTTCACATTAAAAGCATCATTGGCTTTCTTTGGTACCCACTTCTGAGTGCGTTTAGGAACAACCGGAACCTTCTTCCCATTACTCTCTTCAAGATTTCTCGGAAGAGAATTGGATCGACTATTCTTTTGTAAGTTAGTATTTCTCCAATTAGGAGCATCGGATATTGTCTTCGTCTTTACAAAATTATTCTTTTGATAATCATTACAATTGTGAAAAGACTTCGTATGACGTTTATAGGCGAATCTAGGATTATCACAGTACTGATTCCTTTGCCTAAAGGTTGGACGTTTACAACCCGTAATGTCAAGAGTGTTAGCCTTAACATATGATCCCGGTTTAATAACTTCTTTTGACACCCAAACAAGAATATCATGAAGTTTTTCATTCTTTATACGAAAACGACATCTTCTTTTCAGGTGACTTTTGTTTCCACAATAATGATAAATATAAGGAACGTTCTTACCCGGATTCATGTGTGCTGGTTTTGGAGGTTGATATACTTTGCTCATTTGAACCTTAAATGTCGGTGAAGGTATTTCACTTTTTCCATCTGTGGAAACCTTTTGTTGAGAAGAATCATTAGCTTTGACAAATTTTACCTCTTTGCTAAACTTAGAGCATATATTCCCTTATAGCCCAATCCTCGTGTATCACGATGATTTTTACTCGCTCCTAGCATAGTGGTTAATTTGCTTGAACTAGTATTGAACTTTTTCAAGTCATCTTCCAACATCTTGATTTTATCAAGAGCAGCAGCTAAATCAGCCTCAAGGCGTTTTTCTCGAGCGAGATAAGCGCTTTCTCTGTCATCAAAACTTGTTTACTGAGAGTTAAACCTTGCTTCAGATTCTGCAAGTTTCTCTTCCAACAAAAAGTACTTTTGATAAAGATTATCACATTCAAGTGACTTCATACGTAGGTTTTCCTCAGAATCCTTGAGGATCGATTCGTTAGAACGATTTGAAACATAAACACCTGCGTAACATCTTCTTAATTTCTTGTTTTCACAACAGAAAGGAGTCAGAAGAGGAGTGGCATGAGAAGTTGTCATATTCTTGTTTTCTAACGAATTAAAAACCTTCACATACTCAGAGACTTCCTCATCAACATCTCTATCAATATCTGAATCACCTTCATTAGAAAGTTCATCCAATTGTTCTTCTAGGTGTGTTTCCCAGACTTCAACAGGTTTTACATTAAGAGAATGTTTAGATACTGACGTAGATGTGACAGTCCTCTCCGGTGAATCCAAGATTTGAAAATCATCTGGTAATTTATGAACAGGTACGTTATTAGAGATAGACTCGTCCATAATCAGATCGCTACAAACACAGATTTATGAGGTCTTAAACGTGTTTGCCTGCTATGATACCAATTGAAAAAACGGGGGTCTAACAACACCATCCAATATTTCGCTTAGCAATCTGTATGGAAAAACTCGAATATACTTTTAAGAGAATCAACAAGACTCAATCAATTAAAGTATATCAACGAGTTTATATCTCTCTTGATTTGATTTCCTCAAACAGAAACTGCGAGTACTAATCAAATACAAGGAATAACTTGGATGGTACCAAAGACCAATATCCAAGTGTCAATCAATATCAATCAACAACCGTTAGGTTGGATTCTCCAATTGATTGATCTAACGCACAACCTGTATTATTTCAATTATAAAGATAAAACAATATAATACGGAAATTGAAATAACACAGACACCAGAAATTTTGTTAACAAGGAAACCGCAAATGCAGAAAAACCCGGGATCTAATCCAGATTGAACACACACTGAATTAAGCCGCTACAGACACTAGCCTACTCCAAGCTAACTTTGGATTGGACTGTAGTTGAACCCCAATCAGTCTCCCACTGATCCAAGGTACGGTTGTACTCCCTACGCCTCTGATCCCAGCAGGATATTGCACACTTGATTCCCTTAGATGATCTCACCCACAACTAAGAGTTGCTACGACCTAAAATCGCAGGCTTTGACAATAAACAAATTCGTCCCACACAGACAAGTCTATCAAAGGATCAATCTGTCTCCCGCAGAAAAAAAATAAATTTTTTGTTCCGTCTTTTGATTAAAATCAAGGTGAACAGGAACAAATTGATAATCCGGTCTTATATTCTCGAAGAACAGCCTAGATTAATCAAACACCTCACAACAATATTAATCGTATGGTAGCGAAACAAGAAATTGTGGAATCACAAACAATGAGAAGAAGATGTTTGTGATTATTTTTTATATCTTGCCTATCGGAGATATCAAATCTCAAGCCAATCAATCTGATTGTACTCGTACGATATAAGATGCAAGATCAGATCACACAACTACGATAAAAGTAGTATCGGTATGGCTTCACAATCCCAATGAAGTCTTTAAGTCGTTAACCTGGTTTTAGAAGAAGATAACCAATGGTTAAAGGAGAATCGATTCTAGTACGCAAACTAGTATCACACGTAAGGTGTGGGGATTAGTTTTGCACAATACTAGATGTCTCCTTTATATAGTCTTTCAAATCAGGGTTTTTCCTTGGTAACAAAGCAATGAATATTCACCATTAGATGAAAACCTGATTTAGATTCAAGCTAATATTTCTCAACCGTTAGATCGAAAACTTAGTTTGTTATACACAAATGAACTGCACGCTTCTAGGTTTGTTAACCGTACCCAAATGTGTACATTGTTGGTTCAACAATAGTTAACCAAAAGGTTAGCCATATGAGCATTTCATATCAACCATGTTCTTATTCACCATAAATAGTTCAAATGAACTAGTTAGAGAGTTGTTCAATTGCAAGGAAATCTTATGTAACTACACAAGACACAATTGAAGCAAAGATGATTTGATTCACTTGAATCGGTTCATGAACTTTTATAGCCACGGTTTGCAAACTGCATTCCTTAGTCTTTTTAAAGTTTAAGTTTAGAAATCATCTTCAGATTTATAACCTTTCGCGGACTTAAGCAACCGGCAGAGTTTACAAACTCCAATAGAAAATCTCGGCAAGAGACCTTCCGCCGATTCGCGGACTGGTACTCGCGCAACTAGTTTGTCAACTCCAGCAGAATTTTTTGGAATGAGAAGTTCGGCAGTTCGCGGACTTGGCAACAAGCCATTCTTCCGGTTTCTCTTGATCAACAAAGTTCGCAAACTTTGGTTCAAGGAATAGGACTTATACATAAATGTGTTTCCACAACAATGCTTATGTCCATCATTGGTTATGTAATATAAACTCTCATTCCAATCATTGAATCATTCTTAGAGGACATTATACAATTATTACACCATTTCTCGTCAAAGCAATTTTCAAAGTTATTGAAACATATCATGACTTTCGTCACTAGGTAAAGATAAACTTGGTCGAAGCGAAAAGCTTACCAACACATATTTCGAGATATAGATAGGCGAGATATACTCGGCTCGAAATACCAAATGTGTATAATCTAAGTCTATATATATAACATACGACTTTTTGTCTCAAGAAGTAGGAGATAGAGTAGATAGACTTTTGAGTGACAGATAAGTTCAAGTCTTCACATACATTTTTGTCGAGAAGTTTCACCGGTTCCTTGAGTAGTTCTTCTACTTGTATGATGAATCGCCATGAAGTCCTTGAGCTCAATTACACTTTCTATCCTAGTCCGAGACTTATCTATAATAGACTAGAAATCAAGACTTATAGTTTTGATCACTAACATTGACAAACATGCTTGAGATAGCAACGCATGCAAGGTCTACCGAGCAATTCTCTAACAGTAATGTTCATAGTTTTGAACGCAGACGTTCTGACTGTATTCTGATCATGATCAATATATTTTAACTTTCCAACAAGAGAATTTCTGGAAAGAGTTGCAAGGTTATTTCCCTCAACGATGGAATGCTTCTTAGAATCGTATCTAGATGACAGCGATCTGAGAATTTTCATCACAATATCCTCTTCAGGAATAATCTTACTTGATGCAAAAGATGCATTAACAATTTCAGACACTTTGTGATTAAACTCATCAAAAGAATCTTCATCTGCCATATGAAGGTTTTCCCAATCACAATTTTGGTTTTGAAGCCTAGCTTCCTTTTCACAAGTATTCCCTTCAAATATGGTTTCTAAGATATCCCAAGCATCTTTAGACTTTGTGCAAGTAGTCACATGATGCTGGAGCTCTGGGGTAATGGCATGGATGATAACCTTTAATCCATAGAATTTTGCTTTACAGCAAGAATCTCGGCAGCATCATATTTACCAATATCCTTTGGAGCTGTTACATCGCCTTCTGTAACTTCCGGAGGATCATAGCCATTAACCACATATACCCATGATTGAAAATCACGCGCTTGAATAAATGCATGCATAGCAATTTTCCATCATAAGTAATTTGAGCCATCGAAGACTGGTGGTACGTTTATAGAGATAACACTTCTGCCCATATTTAGATCGCTACAAACACAGACTTATGAGGTCCCAAATGTGTTTGCCTGCTCTGATACCAATTGAAAAAGCGGGGGTCTAACAACCACACCCAATATTTCATTCGGCAATCTGAGGAGGACAAACTCCAATATACTTTCAAGAGAATCAACTAGACAGTCAGACTCAATCTAGAGAAAAGTATATCAAAGATTTTATATCTCAATTTCTCAATTCAATCTGCAATCAGAAAATAGGAATTTGCGAGCCCAATTGAATAAGAGAAATAACTTGAACGGTACCAAAGACCAATGTTCAAGTGTCAATCAATTTATATCAACAACCAAAGGTTTGATTATCTAATTGATTGATCTTAACGCACAACTTATGATATTTATATTATATAACAAAATATAATGCGGAAAAGAAATAACACAGACACCAGAATTTTGTTAATGAGGAAAACCGCAAATGCAGAAAAACCCGGGACCTAGTCCAGCTTTGAACACCACATTGTATTAATCCTCTACAGACACTAGCCTACTACCATTGAACTTCGTACTGGAATGCAGTTGAGACCTAATCAATCTCACACTGATCAAGGTACAATTGCGCTCCTTACGTCTCTAAACCCCAGCAGGATTCTACGCACTTGATTCCCTTAGCTGATCTCACCCACAACCAAGAGTTGCTACGACCCAAAGTCAAAGACTTGATAAACAAATATGTCTCACGCAGAAAAGTCTATTGGAATAGATAAATCTGTCTCCCACAAAAATACATACGAGTTTTGTTCCGTCTTTTGATAAATTAAGGTGCACAAGAACCAATTGATAAACCGGACTTATATTCCCGAAGAACAGCCTAGTATTATCAATCACCTCAGAATAATCTTAATCGTATGGTAGCGAAACAAGATATTGTGGAATCACAAACGATGAGACGAAGATGTTTGTGACTACTTTTAATCTTACCTATCGGAGATAAATCTCAAGCTAATCTTAGCAAAGATAATACTCAATCACGATAGAAGAAGTAAGATCAGAACACGCAACTAAAGAGAAAATAGTTGGGTCTGGCTTCACAATCCCAATGAAGTCTTCAAGTCGTTAACCTACAGGGATTCGTGAAAAGCCTAAGGTTAAAGGAGAATTGACTCTAGTCGCAAATAGTATCACACAAAAGGTATTGTGGGGATTAGGTTTCCCAGTTGCTAGAGTTCTCCTTTATATAGTTTTCAAATCAGGGTTTGCAATCTAAGTTACCTTGGTAACAAAGCATTCAATATTCACCATTAGATGAAAACCTGATTAGATTCAAGATAATATCTTTCAACCGTTAGATCAAACTTAGCTTGTTATACACAAATGAAATGTACCTTCATTTAGGTTTAAGTAACCGCACATAAATGTGTACACCACGTTGGCTCAACAGTTTTTAACCTAGGTTAGCAATATGAACACTCTCATAAAAACCTTATTCATCTTAACCATAACTAGTTCAAATGACTCAAATGAAACTAGTTAAAGAGTTTTTCAATTGTTATATTCTCATAGAAGTATACAAGAACACAATTGAGGCAAAATTGGTTTAATTTACTCGAATCAATTCATGAACATTATAGCCAATGTTTGCAAAGAATGCATTACTTAATATATAAATGTATTAGTTCATGTCACAAACGATTTTAGAACTTTAACCACTCAAGTATGCATATCGGTACGCATACCTAAGTAGCCGGTCTGAGTTTGGATTCGCCAGTATGCCCACGGGTACTATACCTTAGTACACTTCCAAAACCTAACAGAAATTCCCGGACCTATACCTTACGCAAGTACGCGTACCGGTATGTGTACTTGGTACGCATAATTCCACAACTACAAGTATGCATACGGGTATGCATACTATAGTTCCGGTCATGGATCACATACATGCAAGAATGTATACTATGTTCATAATCCAATAGTTCTAAACTCTATTTCAATCATTGAAACTTTCTTAGAAGATGACAATAGCGGTTTCACACATTATTAGCATCAAAGCAATTTTCAAGTTATTGAAATAATCATAACGAAACATTCCAAGTCTACACCAAATGATTGTATCACACAAAACATGTAAGATGTTACTCGGCGATTTTCACATGTTCATCTTTTGAATTTCGTCAAGAATATAAGATGAACTTGGTTGAAGAGAAAGCTTACCAACATGTATTTCGAGAAATATGTAAGCGAGTTAAACTCAGCTCGGAATCTCAAATGTGCATAGTCGAATACTATATAGTAATATGACTTTTGTCTCAATATAGGAGATAGAGTAGAAATAGACTTTCCAATTGATAGATGAGTTTTAGTCTCCACATACCTTTTGTTGATGAAGTTCCACAAGCTCTCCTTAGTAGTTCTTCGTCTTTAATTGATGAACGCCGTGAAGTCTAATGCTCAACTACACAATCTATCCTAGTCCGAGACATTACTATAAGTAGACTAGAAATCAAGACTTATAGTTTTGATCACTAACATTAACAAACAAGCTTGAGATAGCAACGCTTGCGAGTTCGACCGAGCAGTGCTCTAATAGCTCCTAGTAATAATAAGGCTTTTGGCAGAGTATTTTCATTCAAATCCATCTGCTCCATATTCAGCATCTTAAAAATGTCTTAGCAAGCAACTCTACTTGAAAACGCGGGGGTACCAAAATACACCACCAAATTTTTCTTAGGAAATCTGTATGCACAAACTCAATACAACTCTGAGAGTTCAACTCCATCAAGGAATATTATCTAGAGTTATATATATATATATATATATATATATACATTGCAAATATAACGTTTACATAATCGAATCCGTGAACCTAATTAGAAAGACATTACTTGGACGATACCAAAGACCAATGTCAAAGAATCAATCATGTCGTATCCAACAAATTAACTAAGTCGGATGTATCTACTATGATTGATTAACGACAACCTACAATATTTCAATTATAAAGATAAATAATATAATGAGGAAAAATAAATAACACAGATACCAGAAGTTTTGTTAACGAGAAAACCGCAAATGCAGAAAAAACCCAGAACCTAGTCCAGATTGAACACCAAATTGTATTAAGCCGCTACATACACTAGCCTACTACCAATTAACTTCGGACTGGAATATCGTTGAGCCCTAATTGATCAAGTGAGCAGCTCAACAATCGATCAAGATCAGGATACTCGATTTATCAAGGAAGGATAACTGGACCTGTCTTCACGAACCCCTATGAAGTTTTTGTAGTCGTTAAACCCTAAAAGGGTTACGAAGAGGACGACTCTAGTCACAACTAGGGCACACCAAAAAGTAGTGTCAGGATTTAAAGATCCCAGTTGCTTGATGTTCCCCTTTTATAGACATTCAAAACATAGGTTGCTTTAGGTTTAAGCTAAGATAGCTTTGGAACCAAGCAATCAATGTCCACCGTTAGATGAATTTTTGAATTTGATTTACGTAAACAAGATATACACTCTGGTTAGGTGAAACCTTATCTGAACCGTCTATAAATACTATATTCAAGGTGGTTACCCGAAACTAGCCGATTTGAACTTAAAAGCTTAATATTCATTTTCATGAACACTTAAGACATTAATCTTGAGTCACAATCATAAGTCTAGTTTTTTTGGAGAATTGATCAAATGCTAATTATCTCGTAGAAATAATTTAATCGCACTTGAAAATAATCGACATGATTAGTAGGTGTACAAAGTACAAATACCATAGGTGTTCGTGAGTCAGGTCAGTCACAGTACGTGTAACGGTTTGTAAGCTAACAAGCTAAACCAAGTTTTAACAGAACTAGTTAGGTATACGTACCGGTTTGGATACCTTAAGACTATGAACAGTTCCGGAGTCCACAGAACTATTTTGGTACGTGTACCGGTTTGGATACACAACCGAATTCTAGAACACAAAACTATGTTGGTACGTGTAACGGTTTCGATACTAACCCAGTTATGTGACCATGGTTCCTAAATGGTTTGCGTATGAGTATGCGTACCGATCCGGTTCACGAGTTAAAAATATCTTTACATGATGTGCATAAGAATACGTGTACCACAAATTTGCAAGTCGATATATAGCTACTCCGCTACTTGTACGAGTACATGTAATACGAATTCATAGTTATAACTGTTTTCCTAGTTTGTAAGACTGATAACACTGTCTTGTATCCGAATCCATAGTAGTTCTATATTTCTCTCCAAATCGATTCGAAACATTCCCGAAAAACATCAATGACACATATCAATGTTCCAGGCTATTTTCGAATGATAAAACTTGAATCATGATTTTGATTGCGAACAATAAATTTTCCTTAACCGAAATTTATCAAGTATGAACAAATGTTTATTAAGCTTAGTTAGTATATTTCGAGAACTAATTATCAAGATAAACTTTACTCGAAATTCTTGTATATGCATAATAATTTAATTAGCTATGCGACATTGTCTCAACGATAGAAAAGTGAATATAACTTGAGAAATAGGTGGTTCAGTCTTCACTTACCTTTTGTTGATGAAGTTCTCCAAAAGCTTCGGTTGACCTTCGCTTTCAAACGGTAGAACGCAGTGATGACTGTCGTGATCCATTGTTTCTCAACTACATTTTTATCCTAGTCCGAGACTTAACTAGTTGTAGACTAGAAATCAAGATATAGTTTTGACAACTAAGTTTGACAACAAGCTTGATATAGCAACACTTGTGAGTTCGACCGATCAATGCTCTAACACTACTGATATTTTTAATGAAAAAACATTTGAGTTTTGCAGATTAACTAATTGACAAAATGAGGAAGTAATTTTTTACATGATATCCGCCATATTAGTGATAAACCTCCCTAGATTTAGTGAACAAAATGTTTCCATTTGCAAAGAAAGGAAGAGAGATTATTGAGCTCAGTGACGGAACCAGGACATTTTAGTCCTTGGGTCAAAAAAAATAATCCGACATTCACAATTCTTTGCTTTTAACCGTACTAAGTTACAATTTGGAGTTTTTACCTTTAAATGCAAGTATTACTATATTTTTGGTATCTGCACCAGTATATTAAAAGACAGCCTCTCATACCCGTTGACAAATACAAGTTAGAACATATTTAAAAAAAAAATCAGGTTAGATCAAAGATCATGTACGAATACATATTATCGTAATTAGCAAGAGGTGAAAATAATAGTGACAAGTATACCGAGTTTGCATTCCAGTAGATGCAGTGGCTCACCAATATACAATATATTAGGAAAGTCAAGCGAGTACACCCTGAGAATGAAGGAAACTTGTATCCCTGCTAAAACATGATAGTTACAAAGCGATCTTAACCACAACTGAGGGTAGTAAAATGCAAGTAAGGCTTTATTATGCTTATTCATGACATTTTTCACAAAAACAAATCTTAACTACCATGATTACTGCATGAAATTGAGCATTCTTACTGATTTATGTAAGAAAGATAATCTAAGCAAACACGTTTAACAGAGATATGGGCATATGATATTTGTTTTTATCTATAATCTAATCAAATGAAAGTTTTTAGTCGCATAACATAACAAATAGATACTAGCCGGTAAAAAAAATCAACAAAGTAGTTAAATGTACACCAGACAGTCAAAACCATTAACAGATACAAAAAGAACGTGCACGTATTACATTAAACACTAGTATAAAACCAAAATAGGTCACATAATGGAAACATACAAAAGCTTACCGTTCGCAAAACTAGACAAACTCGTCGCAATGACCACATCATGAATCTAATAGGCAAAGTGTAAATTATGCACAACATCGGACCCCTTTTTCGAAAATGCACCATCATGGTATAGATATGCATTAACAAAAAAATGATCTTCCGATAGATTTTTGTTATAGACAATATACATTCTTAATTACATCAACTTCAAAACAATAGTGCGGAGGAAAAATAATCATTCCCATAAACCCAACCTGATGTTAAACTATTATGCATCTTCTCAATTTTCTTATATGCACACAGGTATCAGTGTACAACCATCCCTACAACATGGCTCCTTTTCTTGTCTAATAGAGTAGAGACTTTAAGACCGAGAAAAAAAAAAGAATTCAAACTCTGACTGGAAACCTATTGTCGGGATATATTTTGATACAAAAATATTAACAAGAGTATAAGATAAACTTTGTCGAACTTTACATTTTTGACCCCCTAAAGGAAAAAAATTCAACGTTGCGACTATGTTTTCCACCGCAAATAATACAAATTCTGAAATACCAAAGTCTATTCTAAAAAAATATCAAAAACAAGTGGGATTTTTCAACCCCACTTGTCCCCGGTCACTGGTTGAGCCTATCCTTGCTAGCTTAGAAGACTATAAGATTATTATTTTATTATTTTTCTCCAACTAGGCAGATAATACTTTATTTACATAAGGCTGAAAGCTTGAGCAGTAAGAACTTATTTTCAGTTGCTTGTGTTACTTTATTTTGTTCCTTATCACACATTTACATTTTTATTATATAAATTACAACCAACAGCAAAAAAACCAAACATTGAAACCCAAACATACCAATTTGATGCGGTCCGAAAATAGTAAATGAACAAAACAAATGAAGAAATTCTGATTTGTAATGATCTGGATAGACAATCACCATAACAACCTTTGTTAGTATCCAGATCATATAAATAGAGAGATTATCGAATAACTTGAGAATTGATGAGTGTCAAATATTGCATATTTCTACACCTTTTTATTGGCAATTAACTCATCTTTTGCACTTTAAAATCATATATTATTCCAAATTTTGTATTTTCATTGTTTTCAAGAGTAAATACTTTTACTAATTAACTTTGTGTTTTTAGGTACTAAATAAAGCTTGGATGAATAGAGAAATCCAAAAGAGAAGAGAATTGGTGGCAACGGAAGAGAGACAACACACGCTAGAAGGCAGTGAAGAATATTGTTTGCACCTCATCCGCAAGTGAAGAATGTTGTTTGCAAGATCCAAAACTAGGAGTGGGATTGAGATATTAGCTTTGAAGAAGCATTAGTCCTGGAAGAAGTGAAAGAGTCCAAACCCATATTTGCACCCGAGACATCAACATTTGATACATTCGTTATACACTCTAGCCACCCCTCTTTCTCTCCAAAAATTGCCCAGAAACATCACCTTCACCTCTCTTATCTCTTTCACAGAACCAATACCTTCATTTCACCTCCTTCCATCACTTACATCCCCGACAAATCTCTGATCACAACCACCTTCTCAAGAGCCATCAATCAACCTCCTAGTCTCTATCTATCTCTATCATAGCTCCTCCTCCAAAACAGTAACCCTAGAAGCTATGATTGGGAGAGATAGAGTTAGGGTTATCTTCAATAGCTAAAGCAAACATCAAATCAAGAGTTGCAGGTCTGAATTGCAGAAAGGGTTTGTCAGAAAACGTGTTTTGAGTAAGTGAGTATTCTCTAATTATCGAATTCTAGTGATTGAGGAGAAATTTGTGTATAAATAGGGAGGAGATTGTAGAGAGAAAGGCATGCCCGGATTAGCCGGTGCACCAAGATGTAGTAGTTTATGTTTGCTTTCAGTATTATCACGAGGTTCTGATTTCATAGTTAGGGTTTAGATGAAACCATTAATCTATTGCTAAGTTTAATTCAAGTTCTGGTATTATTCTTGTTATACTGTAATGTTTTGGATAAATATAATCTGAGCACTTCAGCATTTTTCTCTCACATTGTACGCCATATATCCATTGTAGTCAGAATAACACTATGTTGATTGTGCTGCAACTCATGCTTAACTGATTGTTGTTCGATCCTTTGACTAGTTGTGTTTTAAGTAAACAGTTAGTACTTTGGAGGGACACTTTAGTTGCGATTAGAATATCCATATCAGGATTGTTTAATCATCTAAGTGATTGATCTGCGGTTAGATGTTTTGTGAGAGGAAAAATAATACTAGGATTAGGTAATTATCTTAGTGACACTAAACCACCCTCCTGAAACCACCCTTTGATGTGCGACAGACTAGAATCTTCACTGCTATCTGGATAGTCGACAGAGCCTAGAAGTTCATCGATGTTCGTACAAGGGAAAAGAACATTATTGAGACTGAATTGACTTAATATATGTTAAGAGGTGGATTCGACTGTCCTAGCACCCTATTTATCTGCTTATTTAGATTACTCTTTGCTTTCATATTTGATTATTGTATTCCTAGCATCATCTTTACCAACATCTAGCCGTATCGGCAAAAAAAAAAACCTTTTTGATTACTCTTTGTTCTAAGTCAGTTGTAGTAAGACCATAGTTTCAACTCTACACCCACCTTGTCCTTGTGGATCGACATGTATATGCATTATACACAATAAGGCACTGTGCACTTGCACTTAATTGTAGGTACTGTTTACAAGCCTACCAAACATTTTACATAATTATTTGGAAAAGAGAATTATTATCCTAAATTAACATTCAGTTTGAATCAATACTTTTGACGTATTGACTATTAAAATTTTAGAAATAATTTTATGAAAGGGACATTTTGAAATTCGCCTACATGTTTTTTACTTGATGCTCCTCGTAAGTGCTTCAAGAGACTACTCGACCTCAGTTCATTCCGATGTAGTTACTCACCAAACTGAGCATTTCATGGTGAAATTATAGAGCATCCCGAACCACCAGTAAAACAATAAGTGCTTCACTCAACTGCACAAAATGAATAAAGTCATGGTATTTATGTTCGAGAACCCCCAAATTGGGTCAACATATGATAGGTGCATAATTTAGATGTTTTGAATGTCAATTCCATACTTCTTTTAATTATATTTCTTGCATTATACCTTGTTATTACGTTCATATTTTTCAGTATTTGTTAGAATGAACCAATCAAAAGAAGTAGAAATTGCGCTTATAAATGAGCAAGAAAGTGAAGTCTACTAGCGGAGAATGAGTAAGGACTAAATAGAATTCTTTCAAATACATGATTTATTCTCACTAACTTTTAGAGAATTAAAATATGAATCCAATGCAAAAAGTATGAAGTCATTCTGAGTTCAGATGAAGCTCAGCTTTGATTTGGTTTTTGTTGGTTGTTGGGCCTTATTGAGCTTGGACGAATACAAAAGAAAAAGTTGTATTTTGGATTTGTAAATCAAGGAAACTTGGTCCCAATAGGTTTCCAAACCATAGGAATATTGGATACTTGAGGGGAAAGCATTTAAGGCTATATAAAAAGAGATCTAAAGCTCAAATAAGGCATCAACCATGTACATGAGAGAAAAGAGAAACACCATGTTGGTTTTTCCCTTAACAGGAAACCATTCTTCTTCCTTTGTATATTTTCCATGGGTTTTGAGAAACTCATGATTAGGTAACTTTCTTATTGGTCGGAGATGTAGTTGGAAGTCTTAAACAATATAAATCAATCTAGCTTGTTAGTTTTAATATTAATGATCTCTCTTATGGCTTATGTTTTACTGTTAATATCACAGTGTATGAATGAAGATTAATTCATTTAAAGTGGAAACTGAACAATAATGTATTATATCTAAAGCTAGACTAGGGACTGATATATGGAATTGTCGGTGATCTTGTATTTGCTCGAGAAAGTTCTTTTATTTCTTTCCGTCCAAATGGTCCACCAGATTGCAAATGTAAGTAATGCCCAAAGCTTCCATTTTTTTTATTGTGTTTCTTCTCGCAGCTTTAATATAATCTTGCAATACTCAGTTGAAATTAAAACTCGAAAGGAAATAGTTCCATGGTAGCAAAGAGACCAAGTGAAAAATATCATTTTTTCTTATTTGATTTGATTGATTTGACCATAATTTGAACAACTTTCTTATGTCTCTATAATTGAGTAGACAAAATTATATATTTTGACGAACTTGATTGTTCATTATAACGTATTTGCAAATAAAACCAAATTATTACCTTAAAAGAATTAACCATTGAAAATCTATGAAAACCATTTGAAGAAAACATTTTTTGGTAAAAAATAAATTAAATTAAATTAAATTAAATTAAAGGTTAGCATACTTAATCAAATTTATTATCTTTTATTTTTTATCCATTAAATTATCTAATAACTGGCTTGTCAGTACCCATCGATTACCAATGATCTTGAATTGGTAATAGGAAGATCTTAATGAAAATGGAATAGAATTATCATTAAGATCATGAAAATGGAATAGAATTTTCTGGTGAACCAATATATGATATTGATTTGGAATATGCTATATCAAGAAAATGTAAACAACAATTTAAAATAAGTAACCCTAATAATTAAAGCCTACTGCTAAACTTTGTTCAAGCTACATCTAAATGAGAAAACATTATATGTTGATGTATGTAGTCTGGGGCACAAATTAATTTAGATATTTCCTAATAATATTAACTTGCAACGTAACGGTAGTAAGGATCATTCCCAAGTGAAGTTGTGTATTATTTGTTGTTGACTTATAATGTAACAAAGGGGAGACTGTAATGAATTAAACTAAAAAGAACTAACTTAAAAACCGAAAACAAAGCGAATAAAGGTTGAGAGCCGGTGAGAAAATACTGGTTAGAGGTTTCATCTTCCATGACCAAACAATCTCGTCAATTGATTCGAGTTAACGTTCAATCCTTATCAAACCAATCACCCCAGAGCATCCATCACATGCTTACTCTGATAAAACTCCTTGTATCATCAAAGGTGCAAGAGTCAGTCTTTGAATCTTTCTCAGTGAATAACTAGGTGTAAGAGCAACTCAAATTTTAACCCAATAAAAGCAACGACCTACATGAGTTTCAGGTTACTCTAAGCGCCAGCGTAAGGGCCACATAGATTTAACTTAAGTTAAGCTTTTATACATAATCGCATGGAAACATCTCGTCATTAACAACTATGTTGTGCACCTTATGGTTAGAAATCTAAAAAAAATTCTTTTATAATTGGTCTGTGAATCGTTTTTTTTTCGTGAGAGCTTTTCTTTGGAGTTGGTTAGAAATTTATGAGCATCTATTGTGTAATAATTTTTTTTTTTGATGGGATATTATGTAATACTCCTAGTTTGTTTCGGTATATCTTTTTGTTCTTTGCTTGTAGTTTTACTCTCTTGGCAGTTGTTTGGCTTTTTGTGAAGCATTATGTTCTTTTCAATGAAAATATCCCCTTTTAGTAAAAGAAAAAGTTATAGAGACATCAAGAAAACCAAGGCTCTCTCTCGCAACAGGCAGCCCGTCTAGCTCAGTTGGTAGAGCGCAAGGCTCTTAACCTTGTGGTCGTGGGTTCGAGCCCCACGGTGGGCGAAATGCATTTTTTTTCTACCGTATTTTCTTTGGTAACATACAGTATGTTTTAGAGACTAGTTGAGCGGCCCTACATCTGTTACATTTTACGTCGAGAATGATTCCAAGGCTATCCATTTTGTAAAGAAACTACTGTGGGCTATGCCATACCGACACTGATTCATATACTAATAATTCCAATACATGTGCGAAAATCTGTTCCAGTACAATTTTTTACACTTTTAGTCATTTTTAGTAAGTACAGGTTTGAAAACATTAAGCTGGCCCCTGCTACAAACGATACTTTAAATTGACACACAAAAATATAGCCAAACCAATTCCAGAGGTCTGCATATCCACTACAAAATTGCAGCTAACAAACAAAGCCGCTAAAGGCGATAGTTTACCAAGGCATGCACTGCAAAACATACTTTCAGCACATCACTTTAGAGTTTAGACAGTGGAATTCATACATCTTTTTTCCAACATTTCTCATTACTTAGGAACATTCAACCGAGTCCATTGTCATCAAATCAGAAAAAGAAAAGAAAATGAAAAAAGGTTAGGACAATGCTTCAGCCATACAACAAATTGACAAACACCCACATCTCCAAGTGAAGCTGCAAAATAAATTGGTCTCAGTATGGGGTGTTCGGTACATCTTAGCTGTTGATGCTGATTTGAAGCAGATGACAGGATTGACTTGTGGCCAGTTATTGATGAATAAATTTTACATTCAGCCTTAAAAATAAACAAGCAAACTAATAATTATAGTATCAACCACCCCTATTATATATAACTAGTAAAGCTCTCAAGAGTTTATCATTTTCCAGAGGCTGTTGCATATCTCTATCGACGATGATGAATCTGTTGTTTCGAATTCAAACATTTCCACAGTCCTTTTTTCTCTTTCCACGATATCTGTACTTCAATTAAGGAAAAAACAAGAGTAGCAACTCAACTTAACTTTCCACCATTATCAATGGAATAAGAATTAAGTTGATGGCCTCATCAATCATACAACAATGGATATATTCTATAAGACATTTCTCGGAAAAGGATACGGCCAGAAATTTTTGTTCCAGTATCCATATTTGGAATGATATTAGTCACAGATGCATACATTGACAGCTTCCTCCTGCAGTAAAGCAAACTTATGTCAGTGTTCCACATTCAAAAGCATTCAAGGATAACTTCAGCCTATCCCCTTGTTTTCATTTCTCCCCAATTTTAAAATGTATCACAAGAACCATCAAGAGTCATTGATTAACTTAGGAATGGAAACGGATTAATGTAACTGTTATGAATTGCAGGAGACGAAGAAAATGCTCATTATCACTAGCTGATAATTGAGTCTAATGAATATTGTTTACTACATATCTAGCCAACCTAGTGTTCGTGTCGCCAAAAGAGAAATTGCTCGTTATCACTAGCTGGATAATTCAGACTCATAAGTAGTTGATTAAACATAACTGGTGTGCGTGCAGAATGAATCATTGAAGTGGCAAAATAAATAATGAAGACTTACAGGTGCAGGACAATAAAATCATCAAAATACTTACTGTTCTCTAAATTCATCCTTATCAGCTTTCTTCAAGTTCATCTCTCGTTCTACAATTGAAACCCTCTGTTGCTCCAGATCATTGATCTTGTCACTAACAATTGTGTAAATTGAAAACAAAAGAATATCAGTAACCAAAACCACTAAAGCTTTTAGCCATAACTCATCAGGAACACCTCAAAATCAATGGAGCACTCATCTAAGCTTCTCATGAAGTGAACTTTCTCTATTAAGTTCCTCCTTGTATTCTTTTTGGAGAGAATCCAACTCGGCATCACTAACAATTTCACTTTTTGCATCAGTTATCCTTTGCTGGCATTCATCTATCTTCTTCTGATAGACTGCATCAGAAAAGAGGTTGTCAAGTGGCTACAAAATATAAAAGTAATGTTGTAATTGGTCGTTCACAAAAACAGGAGAATCCGAAACTCAGATACAGTAAACAAAAAAAGATTCCAAAATGAGGTTTCTTCACATGAGATGTTTTAGATATTATATCTAGTTGAACTACTTGAGTTACGAGAAATGTCATGAATCCAAGTGGAAGAAATCTTTTTACAGACTCGCAAAAGGGCATAGAAATTATAGGAGGAAAACTGAACAAACCTTCTAAAGAATTCTGAATCTCGGAAAAATCCCCGTCACAAGATGATCGAAGCAATTTGACACTGTCACTACATTGCATCAAATTATTGATATCCTTTTTGTTCTGAAGAACTTTAACAAGATCATCACAATATGACATGAGGCTGGAGACACCAATTTTTGTAGCAGTCTCGCCCATTGTATTTACCAGATTCACTTCCTCTCTAAATATCTGAAAGAAGAAAACACTTACCATCAAGGATAAAAAAAACGTAAGACATAAACTTTATGCATGACCTAGATCATATTCTCCGAACCCTTACTAACTAATGAATACATATATTTATAAGATTTTTGGGGATAACTGTGGAAATCGTAAAACAAATGAAAATAGCCAACTCCAAATTAAGATCACCAATAAACTCATAACCATATGAAACAGCCAAGCTGACCGTGACTACATAAACAACCAAAGAACAAAAAGCAAAAGAAAACCAGACTTAACAAATATAAGGTTTTATGGAAGAGTTCTTGTTCCATCTGCTTTAAACACTATACCCAGTGAGCAGATGAACTGTTACCAAATCCCCAAAACAATAACTAACAAAATTGATAAAGGTCGGAGATTTTCCGTAAGGTTCAAACAGCACCACCTAGGAGTCTATCAAAAACTACAGAGCCTTAACCAAGCTTTCTTAACAAAACTGGCATAGAGACTAATTCAGCCTAACAACCAGTTGTGGTAAATTAAAATGTGCTAAGTACTCTCCACAGATGAAACTTGGTATGACAAACTGGTACCTAATCTTTACTCCCTAAGCACCCCTAATTTCTTCCTTCAATGTCCTCTACCCACCTTGATTCCATAATTAATGGCTTTAACAACGGTAAATAAGATTCGAGATTTCAGAGTTTATTCTAATACAAAGAATAAGTGAATTTATTTGACCTTTCACGGTTGGTAATACCTTTCTAGGAAGCAGAACGTTTTCTCCAAAATCTGAAGTTTACTTAAAAAAAGACAGACCAGGGTTTAACAGTTTCTCAGATGATACTGGGAGATAATCCTGAAGTCGGAAAGAGAACACAAAAAGAAAAACATCTGCCAACCTGAATCAGATAGTTATAACAAATTCTAACTACCAAATGGAAATTTAATAACATTCTCGGCTTCTCTACCGAAAACTGAACAAAACAAACCTGGTTAAAAGATTACCTGACTTGGGGATTTAACAGCGTTTAGTGATTCCTTTATTTGATAACAGTGAATAATGAATTATCAAAATTTCACCAATTTTGTTTTTAGGGTGTTATTCTGTTAACCCTTCTCAAGACAAGTGAAGAGGGAAAATATGTTGCAACTCTGAGTCTCTGATTAGTATCATAAGTAGTAGTATTAGCTACGTTTAACTTCTTTAATCTTTACACTCAGTCATACACTCTACTGGCATTAAAAGTTTCTCAAAATTCCGAATTATAATTTGATTTGGCTTTTGACATTGACCATCTCAAAAACATGAACACCATATTATCCGAGTACGACTACTTGTAAGATAATGTAGCAGTTTCTAATATTTTTCGGCTGAGAAGATGCATAGCAAACAAGTTTTAGTGGCACAGAACATTTGAAATCGTCAAATGACCAAGTAGGTTCCTTAATGCATAATATACAATCAGATCAGGTGTAACAATTACTTCATAGATTGATAAATGACAATCATCATCCTCATGATTTAGCAATATTCAAAAAAGTACCCCCTTTTATCTCTCTAATAACGTCCCTGAAACTAGAATCATGGGCCAGTACATGGTTGGCATCCAGTAGTCAATTGCTGTACAACACAAGCAAGACCCATCCTTCTCTCGGAATGCCAATTCTTTTTCCTTACTTCAGTATGTATACATATACAGTGTAACTCTACTACTAGATTTAGGGTTTATGTAGTCGAGAATGTTACCTGAAAATGAAAAACTATGGCTTTACTCCACTTGAAGAAAGTAGCAATTTGAA
The DNA here is from genome assembly GCF_003573695.1 of Papaver somniferum. Lineage (NCBI taxonomy): Eukaryota > Viridiplantae > Streptophyta > Magnoliopsida > Ranunculales > Papaveraceae > Papaver > Papaver somniferum. The sequence goes on along the minus strand of NC_039366.1, from coordinate 114,845,282 downwards.
ACCACCAACAACCAATCTGAAATACATGTATAGATAAACCCTTTATCAAATTTAAACAAATAAAAGTAAGAGATAAGTAAATGATTAGAATAAGAAAGCTAGCAGAAATTTCAAACCTGGGATTTTGATACTTGAGAATACCCCCTCTTTAAAATTTGCTGGTACACACAATGCATATGCGGAAAACCCAAAGACTAGACTTCAGCAGTGAAATGAACGAAAACACCTGAAATCCCAGGTGAGGAAGAAAAAACCTAATCTTTTGTTTGAAAATCACTTTGATTTAGGTGTTCTCACTTTTCATACTAATGGCGATTGGGTTTCATCATCTTTTCAATTCTTTTTTCTATATATAAAAATGTGAACAACTAGAACAACGGCGTCAATATGTCCGAGTGGTTAAGGAGACAGACTCGAAATCTGTTGGGCTTTGCCTGCGCAGGTTCGAATCCTGCTGTTGACGTTTTTTACGAACGGTTTTTTGGGACCATGGTCTTATTAGGCCACTTTCTCTATAGTTATAAGGGGTGTCCTAAAATATGGAAATGACTAACCTATCCTTAACCTAACTTGATTTAAAACTAACCTAATAATCACATATATATATAAATAACCACCACCTCCACCCACCGCCGCCGCCACCACTACCTACCATCTCCGACCACCACCACCTCTCTATATATACATATATACCATCAAAATATGTATATATATATCGTTTTTGGTCGAAAAAAATGAGAAGTAATCACCAAAATGAGTTGAAAATGGAACTTGTACAGAGAAGTTCGGTTAGGAATTATGTGAAAAACTCTGTCGAACTAACCGAACTCAACTTTAATGGAGGTTTTTCTTTTTCCAGAGAAAAGTTCGGTTTCGTCGCAAAAAGTTCGATTTCGTCACAAAAAATGTCCCACCGAACTTTGAGTTCGGTTACGTCGCAAAAAAAATCGTTTCGTCGCGAAAAAATGTCTCAACCGAACTTTGGGTTCGGTTACGTCGCAAAAAATGTCCCAACCGAACTACATTTGCAGAAACAAAAACTCCATTAAAGCTTTGGTTCGGTTGCCTGTGATTTTGGATTTATTAACCGAACTACATTTGCAGAAAGTTCGGTTACATGTTCTTCATATAATATAACCGAACTTTATTGACTTGGTTGAAATTTTTTGTTACAATTTTGATTTTGACGATATTTTAGGTCATTTATAACAACATTCACTAAGTTACAAGCATATTTCGGTACCGAGAGAATGTTTTTTCTCCATATTTACCCATCTCAAAATAATTTTTTTCTCCATCTTCTTCTTCTATTACTTTGGTCACTCAATAATTCTATTTCTTTTAAATACAATCATCTATTAATTTAACCTTAATCAATGATTAATCACATTAACTAATCATTATACAAAAATAATCAGGAGGATAATTTTGGTATTAATATAAATATTTAGATAAGGGGTGACCTAGATTTACTTCTAATATCTTACCCAAAATAAAACAATGGTCCCCAAAAAAAGGCTGATCCCAAAAAACCGTTCTTTTTTTCTTCTGTTGACGTTTTAAATATTTAATGTTTTTTTCCTTAGGCTTTGCCTGCCCAGGTTCGAATCCTTCTTTTTAATGTTTTTCTTTTTTTAGAATGTGCAACCGCAGAAGTTCTGTCATTTTATTTTTTTTCCTTTTTGAAGCAATAGAAGTTCTGTCTTGAAAATTTATGGAGCAAGCATGAGCATGTTCCGTATATGGATTGCATATGGATTTAGTCGTTTGTTTGATGCAGGCCAAACAAAAATAAGTTAAATAACCTTGATTGGAGATAAACTAAAAATATTGCACCCCAAAATCTTCAGTGTCTTTGGCATCTAGAAAGAGATCCTGATATTGCATAGGCATAAAGAAAATGTTAAAATCTGTGATATGACTTGATATGATTCGGCTTAACCTGCTTATATTAACACCTAAAAGCTGAAGTTTCCATAAACATGATTTCCATGTAAATGGATTAAAAAGGGAAGAGGAGTGCTCAAGATTTATATCTGCAAAGGCAGGTGACCAAGAACTTCTGTTTGCTCAACAGAGAAGATCATATGGTCGGTCCGGTTATCAGCCGAACCGGCCACCTGACGGTTACCAGTTGCTGAACTGTAACCGAGCCGATCCATAGCCGGTTCGGTTTGAAAAGATGCCACTAATATAATCTGTACATGAACCTCGGAAACCTCTTCAAAATACTCGACATCACTGGGACTGATCTGCCCCTGTTAACTCATGACTTGTATTACTCTGAGCATAGCAGTCTTTGCATCAGTTGTTGCAATGACGTTATCTGGTAGCTTATGCTCAGGAAAATACTTGCAGTTAAAACAACATGAGAATAACATCTTTCATTGCACACAATTAAAAGGCTCAATCTCGTTTCATAAAATTATTAAAACTAGGTTTAAAGTAGCACACAGAATATTCTAACCTCCATTTCAGCTTTTTGCTCTTTTAAGTATGATGAAAATTGGCAGCTCAAGTGCAAGCATATATGACCAGCGTTACCTGACAGGGCTAATACAAAATTTATGGCCTGTTTATATCTAACAAAAAGTGAAGAAACCCACAAGGCAACCCTAAGCTCTTCAAGTTGTTCTAATATTTGTAATTTATTGAAATAACAATAGTAAATTAAATTTTTGCCTGCATAATGCAGTTCAGCATTGTCTGTAAGTCCCTACAGATAAGTTCTGCATTGGCCATATATCTGGTATCTGGACAAGTATAGAATGTACTTCTGGTTCCCTGCCCAAAAAACGGAAATCACACAAAACCAACTTGGCTGGGATAGCTATATTAATTCATTTTTTGCTTGAACTGAGATTTGCGTATAAAACACAGATTACATCAAACAACACATCTATGTGTTAAAGATCGTCAAACTGTGTCCAATATTGATTAACTTTAAAATTCTTAACACAATGAAAATAAAAAATACCCAGGTTTCTTAGTTGCCTTCAAACTACTTGCCATCTGAAGTTCTGAAATCCTCACCTTGCTACATAGTCAGCAGGATTAGCAAAAAATCCTAAATGTCATCACTTGGTGTTTCCAGATTTGAAATATTCACCGCACTAACACGTTCTTCCTCAGGTAAGATGGACCAGTTAGGCGATTGCACAGCTCTCAACCATTTGAAATCATCCACATTTGCCCAATTTCCAGTCTCTTCATCAAGACTTGAATCTTTAAGGTCTTTATCAATTCCTTCATAACGCAACAAATAAGGAGCAAACCTCACACTATTGCAATCCTCAATTATTGGTCTACTCCGAACCCGCAGATAAAAATCTGTCTTCTTAGCATGATGAATCCTCATTTGATGAGACGCCATCATAAACAAGCAATCCTCAGCTTGTTCAATAAGAATCGACCCCATAACAGGTCCTACGTAAACACGACAATTCCTCAATCTATGAACGTAAAGTGCTCTAAAACAACCAGTTACCCTCACCTCACACGAATTTAAGTCCGAGAGAGTGAAATCTCCTTCTTTTGAACTCCCAAAGCTTTTCACCAAAATGACTCCCTCTTTGTTACGAAACCCAGGAGAATCCCGAACTTGAATACTACATTTTTCAGCTAAAACCGAATCAAACCCACTGTTTTCATTCTCAATTGTAACCACATTACCCTGATCTTTCTTCGCAGCAGTAGATTTATTCCTAAATGAGAATTTCTTCTTAGGTAATAACTCATAATTAACACTCTCTAATGTTGCTTTCAAATCAGATATAGTTTTAAGAGACGCCCGCACTTCATAAGAAGGCAAGAAGTATGAGTTTTCTGCAACTAGTTTCTCAAGCTCAGAAATCGAAATCGATAGTTGGTCAAGATCGGATTTCAGATTAGCTTTTGATTCTGAATCAGTAACAAGACGGCATCGGTTGATTTCAGTTTCGATTGATTTTTTAGATTCATAAAATCGATCTGTAAATGATTTAGTGGATTCAAAAGCAGGTAAATCGTTTGAATCAGACTTACGTGAGACAGCTTGTTGAAGACGAGATTGGTGGAGATTCGAGAGGCGTTCAATCATCGCAGCATGTTTCTTTTGAGCAATTGTATCTTGGGGTTTATCTGCTGGGTTGTTTGACTGATTTTCTTCCATGGAGTTGTCGATTTGTGCACTAATCTTTGTCTCCTTCGTTTTCTCCTCTCTCACTCGTTCTTGCACTCCTCTTGGAACGAAAAAAATACAGATGTGGAATGTGGACTGTACAGCAAATTGCGGTCGAGAAATTCTACCCGACCGAACAAAACCCGACCAGAACCGATCCAAAAAGAGAACTTTGCTATTTGGTCCACAATACCCGACCCACCTTAATCGTTAGTCCAGCGGGAAATAACATTTATCTGGAGGTCCAGAAAAAGGTTTGAACAGCGAAAATTACTTCTTTACCCATGATATTTCACGTGCGAACACAGTCACGTTTCTCCTAAATCAAGATTCAAAGCCAACATCGATATAAACTAGGGCGCTCAGTAAAGATCAAAATCAAAACGATCAACGATTTAACCCCTGAAATCGAAAACTCAGAAATCAAAAGTAACCCGAATCTGAAAGGAAATCATCAATAGGATCATTACAATCTTCATCTAACCTAAATCATCAAAACCCGTAGATCTGAAAATTGATTTCTACTCAAATCGACAAAAATGGTTATAACAAGAACAAATGAAAGAAGAATAAATTAGTTTTGGTTGTCAACCTAAATCAAAGAAGAAGAAGAAATCAATTGAATCAGCATCAAATAAAAATAAGAAAATATATTGATACTCAACCAAAATCAAAAAAATCTGGGTTTTCATCCAAAAAAAAGGGGTACTAATTCTAATTTGTTTCTATCTGTGAAATGTTTTTACTTCTAATTTTGTTTATTTTTATACCAATTTTCTTATATGATCCTACAGTACATACATATCAGTATGTACTGATAAAAACCCCTTGATATGTACCGTCCCTTTTGCTGCATCTGATCTTACAATACATATCAGTATGTACAAACCAAAATCCTTGATATGTATTGTAGGATATGAACCATCGGTACTTTATCTTACATAGATATAAGGTACATATTAACATGTACTGCTTAAACCTTTGTATGCTTGATATGTACCAGGTAAACCCTTGATATGTATTGTATATTTTGAAATTTCCTCATATGATCCTATAGTACATACTGAAATGTACTGTTAAAAACCTTTGATAAGTACTGATCAAATGTTGTGTATGATCATACTCATACAGTACATATCAATATGTAACGCATGTATCATAGTCTTTAACTTTTGCAGTTCATATTATGTTCTGTATGATCCCACAGTACACATTAGTATGTACTGTTAGAAATCCTAGTTTATATTTTGATATGTGCTGTTGAAAGTACTTTGTTGTTGAATTAGTACATATCAACATGTAATGATGGATATATATGACCAGTTCATGTTATATCTAGTAGATATGGGTTAATCTTATGTTGTAATATGTACTAACATGCAAATTGGTATGTACTAATCGAAAAACTGACTTTTAACAAAATTCATATCCACCGTTAAATATCAACATGTACAGTTGGATAAGTTTGTAATTTAGGTTTCTGATGCTTGTTGATTATACAGGTAAATGACTATGTGGGCTTGTGGTGCTTGTGGTAGCTTTGTAGTCAATGGTGCTGGTGGAGGTGTATACGCTAGGTGATAGTGCTGGAGCTGGTAATAGCTTTGCTGGTGAGCATTGATATAGTGCTGATAAGGGAGTTGGGGTTGGGTACGGATCGGTAATTGGTTACGGGAGCAGTGTGGCAGTGGAAAACTAGTAGTTGTGGTGTTCGTTTAATCCTTTGTTTGCTTAGATGTTTTTCAATTGTAACTAGCTAATGAAGATTTATTGTACAATAAGTAATGTTTTCTCCTTTTTTGTGTTTTGTATGGTATGTCATGGTTTATGAGCAATATTCTTCTCAACGAAAAATGTCAAAAAAAAAAATTGATCTATAAAGTAGCTTATGTACGGATATTGATATATACTGAATCATTTTGTTGTGTTGGAATTTTTTTTGCAAGTAACACAATGGTTGAGTACGTTATCGTCTCTTATATTATTTTTCCCGTCATTATTTTGTAATATTTTGCAATATTGTACCGCTGTTCTAAATTCTTTGTTTGAATTTATAGTTTTGCAACATACTAGTCAGCATGAAGACGATTGAAAAAGAGTATGAAACCTCTTTAAGAAAACAGCAGTACATATCTGCAAAAAAAAGAGTATGAAGCCTCAAATACAAGCAGTACATATCTGCATGTACTGTAAAACCTTGCGCGCAAATAAGAAACTGAAATTTTAACTCAAGACTATTTTTAGTACAAAAAGGTCTACAATCTAGTACAACAGGGTTTACAGAAAAAAGAAAAAAAAAACTTAGCTTCAATATTTCTTATAGTACTGCAACATACTAATCGTATGAACTTGAAATAAAAGACTAAAAAGAGTATGAAGCCTTATCTAATAGCAGTACATATCTACCCGTACTACAAACATGGTACTTAAAAGAAAATTCTGCCATAAACATAACTTATCCAGCTTTAGTACATATTGTATCACCCGGTACATATTAATATGTATACAGTGAAACTTTAGTACATATCTACTGAGCGAAAACCTAGTACATATTGATATGTACCAAGTGAAATTTAGTAGATATCACACATTTGATATCATCTCCTTGTTTGATGAGCACGCTGATGGTGCCAACTCCTGCAGACCCCATTATGCAATATTAGGTAAACATCACAGAGAACAAAATAATAATAGTAAAAAACAAAAGTTTGAAAACAAAAATAAGCCCAAATGACAGTATGTATCAATATGAATCACTACGTGTACAAACATCTTAGTTGACTATCTTACCTAACCTAGTACATATCGATATGTACTGAGCGAAAACCTAGTAGATCTCGATATGTACTAAGTGAAATCCTAGTAGATTTTGAGTGATTTTGTCTAGAATTAAGTGCAGTTTCTGCAAAGACTGATAAGAATATCATTGCAGAATATGTACCTGTCATTGCAGAAAACTGTTTAAGCCGAGAAAGAACTGCTGGATCTAATGCACGATTACGAGCAACGCCATTTTCATAAAATCCAAAGATGATCTGACACAAGCAAGAAAGTAAAAGAAAGTGTATCAACAGAACATAATAAAGAAATGCAGCAAACTTATCTTACTTTCTTCATATGTACATTCAGAAAACCATTGAACTCTCATGCTTCTTAGAAAAGCAAACACATCATAACATGTAAATAAGTTGCTTATTAATTTAGCAAACAAATATCAGGATTTGAAGAAAAACACATTACAAATTCACGTAAACAGACATAAATGAATTTAGTACATTTTAATATGTATTGAGTAAAACCTAGTAAATATTAATATGTGCTGAGTGAACCCCTAGAACGTATTAATCCAGTCAAAAATATGTTTTGGCGAAGATGATCTGATTGTTACAAGAATCCCAAGAACAAGAAAATGATTATATTAAGAACACAAGCAGATATGCATATTTTGGAGCTGTACCAACAATAAATATATTGCAAAGTCTATTTAAATGAAAATATCAGACATGTATTCATTTTCTTCTCAGTACATCAAATTATGTACTCAATCGATAAAACAAAAACAACATAGTAGATCCATAAACCTAAAGATCGTACACCAAAATCACTATAGAATCCAATCATACACTCAAGTTCACTCTCGGTACATCAAATATACACTGTATACTCAATTCATATGCTACAATACATATTTTATAATACTCACTACATATCCTACATTATATATCCTATAAATGATGCGGCTTTACCGGAAAAAAATCCAATTTCATTAATAGTCATACAAGTCCTAACTAGAGCTTAAAGAAGCAAAAATTTATGTAAAACTTATGTTTCTCTAGCACTAATTTCATTCTAAAAACCCAATATTTATCACCGGAGGACCAACCGTGTCTTTCTTTTAATAAGTTGATAATTCTTCATCACCTACTTGGCAATCAGGCAAGAAAGTCATTTTTATATGACATATCAATAAACACAAAGTAAATGTTCCTCCACCATTATCATCAATCCAATCATACATTTAATTTGCAGAATTAGAGTAAGAGTCTAATAAATTAGGTTAAAATTCCCTAAATATCTTCCACAAGAATGGAAGATCCATCGCTGTAAGTTCAAGATAAAATATGTACCATCAAACCAATTGAGATCCAAAATCAAACCAATTGGAATAATTCAAAAATAAATCCCTAAAATACACGATTATGTAAAATCAATCAAAAAACAAATCTAAACTTAGATCAACGACAATGGAACCCACTTACCAAAATATATTTGCTTGAAAACACGACTCCATCAGAGATCCTAACGAGTTCACAATCTTCATATCTAGATCAGAGCTCGAGCAGGGAAAGGAAAATGCAAATGATGATGATAAGATTTAACTCTCCTTATTGTTTGATGTGAAGGGTATTATGGGCATCTGTGAAAGAACACATTACTTGTGGTGGACCAGCAGTAAAGAATTTTGGTCCAAAAACATGTTTTTGGACTACCGATTAAATAATTTCTATGAGTGGATTAGACAGTAACCGGGTTCTCTAAAATAGGATTAACTAGTAATTCCTAGATCCAAAAAAGTCTTTTTTTTTGGATGAAGAGTATTACATTAACTAGTTGGAAGTCTAAGAGCAAGGGATGTGGAGTGAGTGTTCTCATTCAATATGAATGAGTATCACTCAATTTGGTCAAATTAGGTGCTACTATAAAGTGAGAATACTCACCCATTCACCAATAATCATCCATACACTCATTGGAACGAAAGAGTGGGCGAAAGGGGAGACTAAGCGGCTGGTCTTTAGCCGTTTGGGAAAAAAAAACATGTTGAGCGGCTGAATATATGCCTCTTAAACCTATTTTTAGAGTTTTATTAATTTAAAACTCTTGGATACAGGACCCTCCGTTAGGTTTTATTATTAAAAAAGAAAAAAACCTGTGAAGATGCATATATTTAGCCGCTTGGGGAGAAAAAAAATCTCCAAGCGAATAATCATTAGCCGCTTAGTCTCTTTATTTTGCACTTCCATGGTCAGAAAAATCCTCTTTCACTCAACCCTCACTCAATTTGGCAGTGAATGAGTGTTAAAAACACTCATTCCATAGCCCTTGCTCTAACAAGATAAGCTCCAACAACATACTACTACATTAATTGAACAGGTTGTTGTGTTAGCCTACTAGCGAGCCTCATGGGTAACCTAGCCAAGGGAGTCGAAGCGGATGGGGGGCTGAGATTGTGTCACAAGGGGGGCAAACTAACTCTACCTTTCATGTTAATTTCTGCAATATTACGTCATTGGGGGCTCGAACCTAGGACCTCCTGGAACGCATGAAACTTTGGGGAACGGGATGACCAGTTGAGCTAAGTACCCGTTGTTAACGATTATTACATAAACTAGTTGGAAGCCTAACAATCTAGGCTCCAACGACATACTACTACATTAATTGAACATGTTGTTGTGGTAGCCTACCAGCGAGCCTCATGGGTAACCTATCCAAAGGAGCCGAAGCGGATGGGAGGCTGAGATTGTGTCACAAAGGGGGAAAACTAACTCTACCTTCCATGTTAATTTCTGCAATATTACGCCATTGGGAGCTCGAACCTGGGACCTCCTGGAACACATGAAACTTTGGGGAACGAGGATGACCAGCTGAGCTAGGTGCCCGTTCTTTTAAACCTTTTCTTTTTTCCGATATAAAGCCTCTACAATAAAACTTCGATAAATTAATAGCCTTTGGACCAAAGAAAATTATTATTTCGGCAAAGTTATTAATTTATCGAGTTAAAATTGAACTTATACAAACCTAGTTTGGCCAGATAATTTTATTATTTCAGGGAAGTAATTAATTTATCGAAGATTAAATTCATCGAAGTTCTACTGTATTTTCCATTAACATCATCAAACAGTGACTTAAAAATCAATTTTTCATTGACATCATCAAAAGTTACATAAAGATTAAGCAGATCGAGAAATAAATTGTGATAAGAAAAATGTATTTGAAGTAGTGTATAATTGAATATTCATAACCATCAAAAAAAAATTACAAGGAAAAGAGAAGGAAAATAATAAGAACTACCTAAAACAAGCATGATAGAACCGATTAAATCGGAAAATGGATGGTTTTCAAGGGATAACCCGGACTATTTGATAGATCTTTTTTTTCATTAAGAGTTGCTCCATTGAAATAAGAGTTGTTTGCTCCATATCTTGACCGACAATTTGAAGGTACCAGTGACCAGAGATTGTCATTATACTTGAAAAACGCATGAACTGAAACTAATTAAAGTAAAACAGAATTACTATTACAGCTCATTCGGTTGGGAGAATTCGAAACCTAAGAATTAAGTTATGGGGTAATCCAATTTTTGGAATTGAATTCCAAGGAATTCGATTCAAATCCTAAAAGTTCATGTTCGGTTGAGGCAATTCAATTACCTTTGTTTTTACCACGAAATCCAATTTCATTGCACTATTGGACCAATACAATGGAAATCCACCGTTTTTTAGGGAATTGGATTCCTATGAATTAAAATTCTTAATTACGCAGAGTTTATTTGCCCCGTTCAGATCAAGGAATTGGGTGCATTCCCTAGGAATTGGATTACCCAACATCCAATTCCTTGAAACGAACATGTTAAGGTAAAGGCCAAAATCATAGTAAAGGCTAGAAGCATTTAAAGTGCAAACAATAAAAATAAATCTTGAAATCTAAAAACTCAAAGAAATGACGAAATAAAGGAAATCTAAAGATTAAAACTTACAAAACTAAAAATCCTTACTCAGACTAGTCCCAAATGGATTAGATCTGAGCAAAGAGGTCGAAGAAGGTTAGCTTTCTTTTTTTGTGAGGAAAGGGGAGAGAGGGGAGAGATTTTTTTTTTCTATTTTGATAATAGTGAACAGTTGATTAGGTTGATTAAGCTTCCTTTTAATTGATTTGGTTTTCTTGTGTATACTACGATTATCATCTCTAAATATTGATAACTCGAAAATGCTAAATTGCGCTGGGTTGATTGATAGCCAATGTTCATCTTAACCTGTTATCTCCCTTTTTTTTATGATAAGAGATTTATGAGTTGGGGAGCCTGGGATTATTGGATGGAGTTGCATAAGGGATTTCCTTCTCTAGAATTTCTATACGCAATAGTGCAAATTAGTTTAGTTTATGGGCTAATACGATAATTTACTGGGAAAAAATGTTCTTATTCAATTTTTAACTTTAGTTTTGTTAATCTAATTGTTTGATGAATGATTGATCTAGTTTCTTATTGTTGGTTTGAAATTTGCCAACTCTAATGCAATGGGTTCATGATAATTCTTTTTATATATGTTTGTTTGAAGTTGAATTAATCAATTAGGGTATTTATATTTGGGGATTTTCCTTAATTAAGGTTCTTGAGAATTTTGAGATTTTATCTTGTATCATCTTCTTTTGCATTGATGAAGTGGATCGTTTTATTCTTTGTATGACTTTGATGATTTTTTTTACTTTTAACTGATTCAATATGAGATTGAGATTGGGGTTTCTAATTTGTCAAAGTAGGATTCTTCTATAGTTATATAAGGAAATATGTACTTTCACTAACTGTGGAAACATGAAATATTAAGGGCTTTTGAGTCTTTTTAAGTGTGATATAACGTGCCATTTTCACAATAAAGATCGTTAGACCGTTTTTCGGAAAAACGGGATAAAAATGATTAAACCTAGAGCATTTTAGAAAGTTAGAAAACAAACGGGGGAACTTTGAAAACATATTATTATTGTGGGGAAACTTTCAAAAGTCCCTTTCTTTCATTTAGTTATCTACTAGCTAGTTTGACTACTGACTAGTTTATTTTGTAAACACCGATATATAAGTGAAGTTTCTATAACTCTCAAGTTACACAAAACTGGGTATTTTGAGTTTTAATATTATCTCTTGATTCCCATATCTTCTTATACTTATTTTATACTTTATGAGTGGATACTAATAAGAGTTATATCCTATATTGGGCATCAGAAGCTAGTGTTTGATCCTTACGTTTCCGCTGTTAACAGTCTTGCAGATTAGGTGTTCAATAAAAATTTACAATAAAAGAATCAATACAGCCTCAAGTTCCACAATTTAGTGAGAAAAATTATGATCGATGGAGCATCCAGATGAAAGTTTAGCTTGTTTGGTATGTGTTGAAATATGTTAGTATTTGTACGCATCTCTTGTTTGAGGATACTAAAAATGCATTCTCAAACTAGATCTCAAGTTAAACTTCTAAAAGTTTTGAGCGAGAATGTTTCTAATGAAACCATCGATCTTGATGATACCCTCAAGAAATATGGAATTGAAAATAAGGGAAATGAAAACATAGGTCTGAATGAAGATGTGTCGTCTCATGCAGGAGTCACAGATCTTCTTGTCCAAAACAGTTTGGATACTAAGATTGACATCTTCAATCTTCATCAAGTTCTCCTAAGTATCGTTGAAACTCATCATAAACAAGAAGCACTACTAAGAACTGTTATTTGTAACCAAATGAAGCTAATTAAACTTGGAATCGGTAATAGGGAGTATGCTCGCAATATTAATCGTAAGGTTAATGCTTTAGCCTATGAACACAATCAAGGTACTGTTTATCGAATTCGGAAAATTAGTCGTGATGTTGTGGATGAGGATCCCGAAAAATTTGAGGATATTGAAGATGATCTCTAAATGAGCTGACTCTAAGATCAAACTATGAAGAGACCAAACAATAATTGATCGATCTCAAATTTTGTGTAAAGTTTATTCAACTATCAATAATATGAATGATTAGGTTTTTATTTTAAATTCTTTGTGTCATTGTTTTGGTAGTTACGATTGCATTCTAGGGTTAGTTTACTTGGTCTTAACTATATGAAGTGGTAGGTTCGGAAACCTACAATAAAATACTGCAAGTGCACAGTGTCTCACTAGTAGAACAATGTCAAGTACAGGTCGTTCCCACGAGGAGTGTGAAAATACTACTTCTAACTAATACCAAGACCAAATAATCAAATAGATAATGTTTAATGAGTTTTCAGAAATTTGAAACAATAAATAATTTTAACGAAAAAACAGAATGATAGAAGGTTGTTAGGATTTTCGGTTTCCACCAATTAATTATGCAAACTATACTAATCTTTAAAAATCTATTCCATGCATTTTCAAATATGGTTTCTCCGCTCTAGTTTTCTTCGCTTCATGAGTAGTGATTCTAAAGCATTACCTATCTATCCTTGCATACCACGTCTAGGGATTTAGCCGAAGCACGAAGTATCAATTCAAAAGCATAAATAATCAAGAAAATCACATGAACAATAAAATACCAAGCTATATGAAGAAAAACTACTAGTCATTTAAATCATTATTGAGCATATAAATGTAGAGTTTACACAATTAAATTGGTTTCTACCCAAACCCTAACATAACTCTAGCTAGCCATGGCTTTCTCAAAAACCATAAACATATTAAAATCAAACTTTAGCTAAAGATAAACGAAGAATCGAAAACAAAACTCCAAAATCCCTCTCCTGTTTCTCTTCCAGCTCTGTGGCCGGGCGCCCCCTAGTATATTTTGGAAAACCACATAAATATAGCTCACAAATGAATTCACGTTTTCTTCTTCGTCGCCACATCACCTCCCAATAGAAGTCTGCCACATGTCATGAAAATATAAATTCACCCAATGATGTTGTGCCGCGTGTCATAATATGACGAGACATTGTAAAGTATCACCGAATCTCCACTTTCCATAGTATATGAATTTCATTTAGAAAGCATGATATTTTCTTGCATGTGTTGGGTCCCACCTTAACTATATTTGCAAAATGACGTCAGTTGACTTAAAATATTCCTTCAGATTCTTTATACAAATATAGCAAGAGAACTTATGTAAGGACAAGATATATTAATCTTTCCCTTTTCTTCATTTGCACGTGGTCATGGAGGTGATATTCTTCCATTCTTATGCTAACAATAATAAAGTCACTCTTGACCAATCTTAGGTGGCATTAGTGTGCTGACATCGACTCTCTTCACCATTAAGTCTCACATTTTGATGTTTATTCGCTGGATGATCGAATTCACTTGTACTTTCTGCAAAAGCACTAAAATATTGAGTCCTAGCTAATATAAATATGGGTATAAAATGTAGCACTTTCGTGCTTATCAACACCCCCACACTTATATTTTGATAGTCCTCGAGCAAAACAAAGAATTGACCCGCTACACAGCTGGTCATATGAATATAGAGACCCGCTACACAGCTGGTCATATCATTTTTTTTTGTTTTTTTTAGACCCGCTGCACAGCTGGTCAAATAATAAGATAAAGAGAGAGAGACCCGCTACACAGCTGGTCATAGAAAATACCATACAAAAGACCCGCTACACAACTGGTCATGACCCTAAAAACCATAACGATAATAATATTTTTTTTAAGACCCGCTACACAACTGATCATTTTTTTAGACCCGCTACACAGCTGGTCATAATTTTTTTTTTTAAATCCTAACCAAAGTGCCACTCCCCCACACTTAAATATTACATTGTCCTCAATGTAATTGAGTCATCCAACGTAGAAATCAAGGTGGGAAATTATAAATTGCAAAAAAAAAAAAAAAAAAGATAGAGAAAAGGGAACAAATATTATGGGTTGACTCCCACGAAGCGAAATGTATTGTTTCCCTGCTTTCAATAGCACATAATCTCAAACAAAATGAAGTTGATACCCCAAAGTAAGCTGCCAATCATATATATAGAGTCTGAAAAGTTGGGGATCAACCTAACCAATCCGGTCAGCTGAAAATATGCACCTGCAAAAACTATAATCATCCAAAGATATATGTGAATCCATTCCCCATAAATAACAATCCTTAGTAATCAATCCATGCATTGTCAGGATATGTAAATCATTCACACAAAGAGGTATAAATTTTTCAATAGCTTTTAGTTGAGGTGCACGCCCTAAATCAGGTTCTAAATCAGCGGAAATAACTTTTATGGCTGATATTGGTTCCAGTTGAGCAAAATAGGGCACATGAACATATGTTGGCTCAAACGGAGCAATAATATCATGACTCATAGACCCGTTATCATCTAAAACGGTTTCATTATCAATATCATCAAGACAAAAATTTTTTGAACTTAATGGCTTAAAGGTCATGGTCGAAACTTTCTCGACTGATGGAACTAGTCGAGACTCGAACAAAACTAGAGGTTCTAGTTTGGATTTCCATTTATTAGTGTCTAACAGCGGTGTGGAGTCTAACAAGGCATTGACATCACAAATAACACTATCGTCATCAAAATCATACCCAAAATGAGCTAAGCAAACCTCTAATGGATCTCCCAAGTGGCTCTTGCAAATATCTTGCGAGTGCTTACTTTCTTTTCGCCCGCACTTCAGACTAAAGTACCTAAAAAAAAATCAAACAAACTGCGTAAAAAGAACTAAAAGAACAATAAAAATAAATTATTTACAAAAATTAAAAATAAGCTATATACAATGATATCAACTAGCGAGTATTTTGCTACCACTCCCCGGCAGCATCTCACTAGTAGAACAATGGCAAGTACAGGTCGTTCCCACGAGGAGTGTGAAAATACTACTTCTAACTAATACCAAGACCAAATAATCAAATAGATAATGTTTAATGAGTTTTCAGAAATTTGAAACAATAAATAATTTTAACGAAAAAACAGAATGATAGAAGGTTGTTAGGATTTTCGGTTTCCACCAATTAATTATGCAAACTATACTAATCTTTAAAAATCTATTCCATGCATTTTCAAATATTGTTTCTCCGCTCTAGTTTTCTTCGCTTCATGAGTAGTGATTCTAAAGCATTACCTATCTATCCTTGCATACCACGTCTAGGGATTTAACCGAAGCATGAAATATCAATTCAAAATCATAAATAATCAAGAAAATCACATGAACAATAAAATACCAAGCTATATGAAGAAAAACTACTAGTCATTTAAATCATTATTGAGCATATAAATGTAGAGTTTACACAATTAATTGGTTTCTACCCAAACCCTAACATAACTCTAGCTAGCCATGGCTTTCTCAAAAACCATAAACATATTAAAATCAAACTTTAGCTAAAGATAAACGAAGAATCGAAAACAAAACTCCAAAATCCCTCTCCTGTTTCTCTTTCAGCTCTGTGGCCGGGGCCCCCCTAGTATATTTTGAAACAACACATAAATATAGCTCACAAATGAATTCACGTTTTCTTCTTCGTCGCCACATCACCTCCCAATAGAAGTCTGCCACATGTCATGAAAATATAAATTCACCCAATGATGTTGTGCCGCGTGTCATAATATGACGAGACATTGTAAAGTATCACCGAATCTCCACTTTCCATAGTATATGAATTTCATTTAAAAAGTATAATATTTTCTTGCATGTGCTGGGTCCCACCTTAACTGTATTTGCAAAATGACGTCAGTTGACTTCAAATATTCCTTCAGATTCTTTATATAAATATAGCAAGAGAACTTATGTAAGGACAAGATATATTAATCTTTCCCTTTTCTTCATTTGCACGTGGTCATGGAGGTGATATTCTTCCATTCTTATGCTAACAATAATAAAGTCACTCTTGACCAATCTTAGGTGGCATTAGTGTGCTGACATCGACTCTCTTCACCATTAAGTCTCACATTTTGATGTTTATTCGCTGGATGATCGAATTCACTTGTACTTTCTGCAAAAGCACTAAAATAGTGTCATTAGTCAAAATATTGATTCCTAGCTAATATAAATATGGGTATAAAATGTATCACTTTCGTGCTTATCATGAAGTTGATTTTAGTCTTTGTATAGCGGCTTAATTGTGAGAGTATTCAAAACTAGACTACGTCTCAAGGTTTTTCTGCATTTTCGGCTTCCTCTTTAACAAAATGTTATGTCATGTTATTACTTTTGCTTTCCACAATTATAATCATTGTTTTTATTATTAAAATTAAATACACTTGTGCGTCAATCAAACACCGGGGTTTGATCCCTAGTTAGGTTCGGTTTCGATACCTATTATATATACCAAGTGTATACCTTGTGGTTGCTATCTTCTTGACAGTCTCTGTCTATATTAATTAGATCACCCAAGGTGTGTGTCATATAGGTTGATATCGGAAAGAATATGGTGTACTTGGCCCTCGTTATTTCAGATATCCTTAGAATCGGTCTCAGTAAAGATTTTTTTTTAAGGAATCGGTCATAGGATAGATCCTTTGACTCCTTTTCAAATATGAAACAAGTTCCGCAAGTCTATTTCCTTAAACCATGTGAACATAGTTTTCTAGATATGGAATCAACCCGAAATCTCAACACACTAAATAATAACGAATTACCAAATAATGTTATGTCAAATCTACGAAGTCCAATAGATAAACTATGTGTTTGTACCCAAAATTACTTTTAGGCACTAAACACGATGATTTGATGATGATTATTGAAAATTAGGGTTAGAAGATGATAAAAAATAAATAAGAAGACAAGAATTTAACGTGGTTCAGCAAGTTGTGCCTACATCCACGGAGAAATCCCGTAGGGGAGATATTGTATTGATATGAAGTTTACAATAATTGTGGTTAGCTAACCTAGGATTTCAATATCTCATTAGGGTTTATGATACATGTATATTTATATATTTTATATAACCCTAATTCTGATACAAACTTGATACGGAAGCAACTTGGGTAACAAGATTTCTGGAAACTTCTGGAATCTTCTTTAACGGGCTTTTTGGGCTAGATTCGCGGGCTTCCGGTGTATTTTATAGACGGTACAAACACTATGCTTCATAACTCCACGTGCTAAAGTTATATGGAACAAATATTATATCATTTCTCGACACTTTGATCATAATAAAATGATAAAGTCACCAATACTAGAGACACGTAAACAAACTTCGTATATTATATTTTTAAATATAAACCGACTTGAAAGAAAAGTAAATGAAATGGAAAATATCAAGTATGTGTTACTAACCTCGAACAGAAGGATGATGTGTTCGTTGATGCCGATACGTATTCAGGTTCTTCACAGTAACAAGAGCTGAAATCGCGGGGGTATAACAACTACACCCAACTATTTCGTTCGACAATCTGTATGGACTAAACTCCAATATAATTCCAAGAGCACCAACTTAATGAGTCTCAATCAAGAAAGATATTAAAGAGCTTTATCTTTTTTTCAACACAATCAGTAAATCAAACATATAGGAATCTGTGAACCTGATTGTTATGAGAATAACTCGGATGATACCAAGTCCGAGTGTCAATCAAGTTCTATCCAACAAACAAGGTCGGATTTATCAACTGTGATTGAACAACGCACAACCTGTGATATTTCAATTATATAAAGAAAATATAATGCGGAAAAGAAATAACACGGACACCAGAAATTTTGTTAACGAGGAAACCGCAAATGCAGAAAAACCCCGGTACCTAGTCCAGACTTGAACACCACATTGTATTAAGCCACTACAAAATCTATCCTACTACAAGTTAACTTCGGACTGGAATGTATCTGAGCCTTAACCAAGTCTCACATCGTTTAAGGTACAATCGCGTTCCTTACGCCTCTTGAATCTCGCAAGACTCTGCGCACTTGATACCCCTAGCTGACGTCCTTTACATCCTATAAGTTGATACGACCCAAAGTCGAAGACTTATAAACAAATTTGTCTCCCATAGATAAGTTTATTCTATTTTTGGTTTTCGTCTTAAGATAAAGATCAAGGTGAACATGAAACACAACTAATAATTTGGTCTTATACTTCCGAAGAGCATCCTAGAAATATTAGTCACCTCACAATAACCCAACTGATATACATAAAAAGTTATTGTGGAATCACAAGATTCTGAGACGAAGAAACTGTTGTAATTACGTTTTATTTCTTACCTATCAGAGATAAATCTCGAGAAAATCTTAAAGAAGATTAAACTCAATACGATAGAAAAAGTAAGATCATGAATCCCAAGTGAAGTCTTTAAGTCGTTAACCCTAGTAAAGGTTTTCAGAAGAACTGGAAACCTAGGTTAATGGAGAATCGACTCTAGTTTGCAACTAGGACACACGAGAGTGCCAGGATTAGGTTTCCCAGATGCTAGAGTTCCTCCTTATATAGTCTTTCAAATCAGGGTTGCTTACAATCAAATATAAGATAGCTTAGTAACAAAGCAATTAATATCCACCGTTAGAAGAACTCCGGATATAAAATTAAATCTATGTTTGCTTAGAAAATAAGCAATAAATCTCCACTGTTAGAGGGTTTAGCTTGACACAAATGAAATATACCTATATTTAGATATGGATGAACCGTACCTAAACGTGTATAACAAGTTGGCTCAATAACAGTTAACTGAAGTTACCCATATGAACACTTTTAGCTTAGCTATATTTATCTAACACTTCTAGACTCAATCTGATAATCAATCAATCATGATAGATAATCAAATGTATCTAAGTGTGTTTTAAGAGAGTTGTTCAAATGTTTACTATCTCATAGAAATATCCATAAAGCATTTGAAACATATTCAGTTTGGTTTTTAAGTGTACAAAGTACTTATACAAGAACCAATTCATGAACATAATGCCACAGTTTTCAAACCGAGTTCGCATACCTTAAAAGCATTGAAATTCAGGCACTTTAGTTCGCAAACGAACCTGAGTTCATGTGCATAGACAAATGTTTTGCATACAAAGTGTGTGAACAACTTGTCATAACTGTCGGTTTAGAACTTACCCACTTAGTTCGCAAACTACAGTTTCAGACCTTTCCTAGTCTTGCTGTTCGCAAACACAGTTCGCAAACAATAGTTCTATACCCAACATGTAAACCTGTTCGCAAACAAGAGTTCTAGAACCTACTAGTATTTCACAGTTCACATACTGGTTACACATACTGTATTGTATCTAGACATTAGAAGTAGTCCAAAACTCTCGTTAATCGATTTGAAACATCCTTAGAAGACAACTCTAGTAATCTTACACATACCAATAAGTTCAAGTAATTTTCAAATGATTATTTGATCAATATGAAACATCCCAAGTTAACATCAAATGGTTGTCTCACACAGATCATGTAAGATGTTCAAGGTAATTTTCACATGATCATCTTGACTTAATATTTAGTTTCCAACAAATGAATTATTTACAACTAAAATTTTCAAGTAGATGATGAAGCATTCTAAGATTTAAACTCATATTTCGAGAATTATATAAACGAGAATTATATGACTTAGTCTCATTAGTATATAGAAATGAATAGACTTCTGAGTGATATATAAGTTTTAGTCTCCACATACCTTTTGTCGTCGGAGTTCCTCCAAGCTCTTAAGTAGATCTTCTTCTTCAATTGGTGAACGCCGTGAAGTCTAATGCTCAACTACACACTTCTATCCTAATCCGAGACATACCTATAAGTAGACTAGAAATCAAGATATAGTTTTGATCAATTAAACTTGACAAACAATCTTGAGATAGCAACGCTTGCGAGTTCGACCGAGCAGTGCTATAACAACCTCCCCCTTTGTCAATTTTAGTGACAAAACTATCAATTTATATGGATTACAAAATAAATAAACTATGTAGCTTCTGATCCATCATGCTTGATTTCCTTGGCTCTTCAACTTCCTTGAATTCTTCGTTACTTCAAGTTCTCCATCGATTCTGAATGTGTTCAACTCGGCATCATTGTTGTTGAAGATCCGAAGCAATAACAATACAAAAACAAATGTTCTCAATCATTGTTATTCAATGTCATAGTATTATTATATAAATTAAAGTCCAATTGTATCACAACTTTGAAATAATACTATGGTGATATGTATCACTTCCCCCTAGTCAATACTTCCATCTTTTGCATAATAGGTGGAACATATAGAATGGAATCCATTCCCCTTTACACAATGATCTGTAAACCATATGTATGTAGTGTGAACTACTAAATAATTCTCCTCCTTTTTGTCAATATAAATTGGAAAAGGTACAAAAACTATGGGATCGTTATGAATTCTCAAAAGATAATTCATGTCTAAAGAAGTATATCAACTTTTCTTTAGATGATTTCACATAGTCGATTCATCAAGGAGTTTATTAAGATACAAGTTAACCCATACAAATTCCACAACCGCTCTTCCCACAAATATATAACAATTAAGTACAAGTTCATTTAAGAACTCTCCCCATTTGATGTCATTCCCGAGAGAACAACATGAGCGACCTTACTTTTACAAGAAAATAAGGATTTCTTTGGACATTAACAAATTACATGGATTTGTATCCAGAAAACATCGAATAAATTAACCACAAGAAGATATTTTTGATTAATTTAACCGGAATCATTGAACATAAGAAAACTTACAAAGTAAATACAGTACTTTCACATAAAGTGGATCAGGGAAAGATCAATACTGCGGAATTTCTCAAAAACTTCATTCTATCTTTTATCAATATATACATAAAGACATAATATACTTAACTTTTGAGCATTTATGAGATAATAGCACAATTCAAGAATGTAAAGGCACATATATCTCATAAGACATTTGCAATATATAAAACCAATAAGTTTAAATACTGCAAGTTCATCTTCCAAAAACTTAGAATTTAAATAAACAAATCTAGAAACATGCAAGATGAAAAATGTTGGAAATAGCTTGTGTAATCACAATTTATGTTATACCAAATCCTAGTTATCCTTATCGAAAATAAGAATAAATTATTACAAGAAGTTTCTTAGACATTATAGAGCTTTCTCAAGGCGTCTACAGAAAATTCCCTTTCATTATTGAAAAATTCATTGATGATGGGATCATTCAATTCTTCTAGGTCTTCAGAGATGTCAGTTAACTCACTAAGATCTCTTTTAAGTTCACACAAGGTGTTCTTTGTCAGAGACAACATTTGTTCGTTATGAGTTATCCTCTATAAGGAAAGAATGATTCGATTTTTCAAATCATTTCTTTGGGTAATAAATTTCTTCAGAGCATCCCTAAAATCATTATCATGATGACAAACAGACAAAAGGCAGTTAGAAGAAGAACTTTTTTCATCTCCGGAAGACTTCTCCTTCTTTTTCCTTGATGATTTGATTCCTTCACACAAAAAAACATTAACGACTTCTACTGCATCCCTTTTTGTGGTACCTCTGGTTACATGAGCCATGATTCTGTATCTTTAAGGGAATAACAGAGTGAAAGATAATTTTCAAGAAAAAAGGAATATATGAATGGGATACTAGATACACCGAAACCCTAAAGAGTTTTTTGTATCAGGACGGTGAAAAAGTCTTCACGGTCCGCGACCCATATAATAAAAAAAAATCCCGATAATATGTCATACATTCTACAAAACTTATCTTACATGTCCTTATGTAAATTTCTCATGATTGTAGCTATATATATCGATTTAACTCATTTTTTGCTCAATAAACCCAGGTTAGAGCACAAGAAATGTTGATACACACATCAAGTCTTTGCAGACTGGAAACGATGTGTTTGATAATAAGTGTAATACAAGATTGTGTATGATTTTGAACATTTGGAGAAGATTCACTAAGAATAAAAATCTTACTTATTATCCATTCATGAGAATAATTAAATAAATTCAAGATATAATGAATAAACAAATACTAAACAGAACTTGAGCAAACTTGATGCAATCCTCATATTCTCAAGTTAATAATGAGGACGCAAACATCACTACAATTAGGTAGCAACGGAGTGATAAGAATGATCAGTACTTGTGTCACAAGGTGACGTAACAAGGTTTATTGTATAAATTGACTCCATACCTCGTCTGGATCTGATTCTTCGAGATTTCTTCCCAGCCTCTGAAACTCCATGTTGATTGCTTAAAGCCAGATTCATCATCTGCATGTCATTCTGAAGCTTGACAATTCTCTTGTTATTCTTCTTGAATTTCCAATACTTACTTTGAACATGATTTGTATTTCCACAAAATAAGCATTAGAGAGAGGAGTTCTTGTTTTGCGGATCATCCTCCTGTTTATAACAACATTCTTCATCCACCTTTCCAGAACCGGCGGGAACAAAAGAATTGTTCGTGACCACGGTCTTGTTCTTGAACCCAATACCACTTGTGTTTCCAAAGAACTTCTGACCAAATAACATTGTTGAAATCTTGTTACAAACTTCTAGACAGCCTTTGTAAGTCACACTTAAGAGTATCAATCTCTTTTTCTTTTGGAGATAGGGTTCTGGTGAATTCATCGCTAAGTTTATCAAACTCAAGATTTTTCATCTGAAGCGATGATTCAAGATTCTCCAATAATTTTTTTTAGTTGAAAATTTTCTCGGTGAATTTCTTCACTTATATCCAAGAATTCCAAAATATCAGTGTCAGACTCGTATTCTGAATTAGAATTTGAGTTAACACAAGTTTCTGCAGAGAGAGCAGAATTTTCTGTGCAAACTTCAGAAGTATGCGCATAATTGACATACTGACAAGATTTTACTTCTTGTATTGTTGAATCATCTGGAACATTGAAACAAGAACGCCGTTTCTCAGATCTTCTGCTTCTCTTCACAATATCTTTAATTTGTTGTGTAATCAAGGACCTGTTAAGATCAACAAGATCTGTGTAACATTCATTAGCCCAAGACAAGTTAGTTTTAGAGCACAGCTTGGTTGAACTTACCAAGCGTTGGTATGTCAAGTTTGGTTGTCATATTTTAGTATCAAAACTCATCTAGAGTCGCTTGATTAAATACTAGAGTCAACTTCGTTTAGGTTAGACTAGAAATTCTAGGAATGTTGAGACATACAAGTATTACTCCGACGACCTGAAGAATGAGAAGAAGTAACGACTACAACGTCGACATCATCCTTCCACTTGAGGTTAGTAATATTGACTTGAACTTGTTTCATTCCTAATGTATCTTTCAAGTCGTGCTATATTGAAACCATAACATGCGACGTTGTATATAAATAATACTCTAGTAGATAGACATGATCATAATATTATGGTCATAGTATTAAACAATTATATTACGAAGTATAACGCTTATCTTTTGAACTTCGTAGATATGACATCGACATAATCTTGTATATTGTTTTATGATTATGTGTATGGGTTAATGGTGAAGATTCATCCTAGGAAACAATGTTTTATATTTGTTTAAAGGAAGTAAGTTCGTGAACTTGTTTCACGAATTGATAGTAAAATCAATAGGAATATTGGTCCGGCTATTTATTGCATATTCTTTGGATGACCAATATGTGTGAGTTGGTAGAACCGATCTTAACTAAGGTTATGTATCTTGGTATAACCGATCACAATACCTAGACTTATGATTTGGCATGACCGGTTCTGGTAATTGGTGTAATCGATCCTAAGTAATCACCATGAGATGGTATGATCTGAAAATGCGGGGGTATAACAACCACACCCAACAATTCGTTTGGCAATATGAGAGGACTTACTCCAATATACTTTCTAGAGAATCAACTAGACAGTCATACTCAATCCAGAGAAAAGTATATACAAGAGTTTATATCTCTATCTCTCAATTCAATCTGCAATCAACAAATAGAAATTTGCGAGCCCGATTGAATATAAGAGTAGTAACTTGAACGGTACCAAAGACCAATGTTCAATTTCAATCAACAACCAAAGGTTGGATTTCCTAAATGATCGATACAATGCAAAATTTCTATTATATAACAAAATATAATGCGGAAAAGAAATAACACAGACACCGGAATTTTGTTAAGGAGGAAATCCGCAAATGCAGAAAAACCCCGGGACCTAGTCTAGCTTTGAACACCACACTGTTTTAAGCCGCTACAGACACTAGCCTACTACCAATGAACTTCGGACTGGACTGTAGTTTAACCCTAATCAATCTCACACTGATTCAACGTACAGTTGTGTTCCTTACGTCTCTGATCCCAGCAGGATACTAAGCACTTGATTCCCTTAGCTTATCTCACCCACAACTAAGAGTTGCTACGACCCAAAGTCGAAGACTTGATAAACAAATCTGTCTCACACAGAAAAGTCTATTGGAATAGATAAATCTGTCTCCCACAAAAATAGCTATGAGTTTTTGTTCCGTCTTTTGATAAAGCAAGGTGAACATGAACCAATTGATATACCGGTCTTATATTCCCGAAGAACAGCCTAGTATTATCAATCACCTCACAATAATCTTAATCGATTTACGAAACAAGATATTGTGGAATCACAAACAATGAGGCGAAGGTGTTTGTGATTACTTTTTATCTTGCCTATCAGAGATATAAATGTCAAGCCAATCTTACGATTGCACTCAATCTCGGTAGAAACAACAAGATCAGATCACGTAACTACAGAGAAAATATTTGGGTCTGGCTTCACAATCCCAATGAAGTCTTTAAGTCGTTAACCTACAGGGTCTCGTGAGAAACCTAAGGTTAAATGAGAATCCACTCTATCTATGCAACTAGTAACACACGAAAGTGTGGGGATTACGTTTCCCAGTTGCTAGAGTTCTCCTTTATATAATTTTTCAAATCAGGGTTTGCAGTCTAAGTTATTTGGTAACAAGGCATTCAATATTCACCGTTAGATGAAAAACCTGATTCAACCAAGCTAATATCTTTCAACCGTTAGATCGAACTTAGATTGTTACGCACAAATGAAATGTACCCTCATTTAGGTTTATGTAACCGTACCTAAACGTGTACACCATGTTGGCTCAACAATAGTTAACCAAAGTTATCCATATGAACACTCTCATATCAACTTTGTTCATCTTAACCATAACTAGTTCAAATGACTCAAATGAAACTAGTTAAAGAGTTGTTCAATTGTTATATTCTCGTAGAAGTATACAAGAACACAATTGAAGAAAAATCGGTTTGATTCACGTGAATCATTTCATGAACATTATAACCACGGTTTGCAAAGATTGCATTCCTTATTATATAAATTTTTAAGTTCCTGTACATAACCGATTTTAGAACTTTAACCTTCAAGTATGCAAACGGGTACGTATACTTGAAATACACGGACCAAGATTGGGTTTCGCCTGTATGCAAACGGGTACACGTACTTCCAATCCTATCAGAAATATTCGGACATGAACCTTACGCCAGTACGCGAACGGGTGCGCATACTTAGGTTCCCGGATTTCTCAAGCCAACAGGTACGCGTACGGGTACGCATACTATGGTTCCCGGACATGGATTACATATGCGCAAGAGAACACAACATGTCATATCCAATAATGGTTAAGTGTTCTAAACTCTTATTTCAATCATTGAAACTTTCTTAGAGGATGACAATAGCCGTTTTCACACACTATTAGCATCAAAGCAATTTTCAAGAAACATTCCAAGTTTACACCAAATAATAGTATCACACAAACCATGTAAGATGTTACTCGACAATTTTCACATGATCATATTTTGACTTTATTCAAGAATATAAGATGAACTTGGTCGAAGCGAAAGCCTTCCAACACATATTCCGAGAAATATGTAAGCGAGTTAAACTCAGCTCGAAATCTCAAATGTGTATAATAGAAAACTATATCATAACACGACTTATGTCTCAATATAGGAGATATAGTATAAATAGACTTTCCAAGTGATATATGAGTTTCAGTATCCACATACGTTTTGTTGATGAAGTTCCATAAGCTCTCCTTAGTAGTTCTTCGTCTTCAAATGATGAACGTCGTGAAGTCTAAGGCTCAACTACACAATCTATGTCCTAGTTCGATACATCTATAAGTAGACTAGAAATAAACTAAAAGTTTTGATCACTAACATTGACAAGCATGCTTGAGATAGCAACGCATGCGAGTTCGATCGAGCAGTGCTCTAACAATCTCCCCCTTTGTCAATTTTACTGACAAAATTGTCAAAAAATATGGATTACAAAATAAATAAAACTTTGTAGCTTCTCATCCAAATGCTTGATCTCCTTGGCATCTTCAACACGACTCAAAATCTTCGTCACTTCCAAGTAATCCATGATTCTAAACGTGTTCAACTCATCATCATAGTTGTTGAAGATCCGTAGCGATAACAATGAGAAAACAAATGCTCTCAATCATTGTTATACAGTGTCATAGTATCATTACACAACATCAAAGTTCAATTGTATCACAACTTTGACAATAATACTATGGTGATATGTATCACCCCCCCTTAGTCAATACTTTATATCGACATGAAAACCACTCCCCCTTACATAATGATCCGTAAACCATATGTATCTGTAGTATGAAACTACACATTATTTCCCCCCCTTTTTGTCAATATAAATTGGCAAAGGTACGAAAACTAGTGCGATCCTCATGAAATTTTCATAGAGATACTTCATGACCAAAAGAGAATAACATACCAACTTATTTAGATGCAATCATATAGCCGAAGCTAAATGCATTCACCAAGGAGTTTATAAAGATACAAGATAACTCCTACAATATTCCACAGCCGCACTCCCCACAAAGATTTGGAAATTACGCACAATTTCAAAAGAAACTCTCCCCCGTAAAATGTCATTCCCGAAATAACAACAAGAGGGACCTTACTTTTACGAAAAAAGAAGGATTTCTTTGGACATAATCAAATCACATGAGAACATGAATTTGTATCCAAAAATCACAATTGAATTAGCCATAAAAATGATCAACAATTGGTCGTGCTCAACATAAGAGAACTTATGGAGCAACACAATATATGCACAGAGATGTGGTTCAAGGAAAGACCAATACTTCGGAATAAACAAAGATTCATTCTATTTTTCATCACTATTTGCACAATGACCTATAATATACTTAATCTTTGTAAACAAAAGTTTATCCTTTCTTCCATCAAAATAATGACATAAAAGGATTTACTTTTGTATTCAAAAGTCCATTCTATCTTTTATCAATACTTTCATACCGACATAATAGAGATAAATTTTGAACAAGTATGGGACAGTCAAGGTTCACAGATGTAAACAGCATATCCCATAATCAATTTGCAATATATGAAACCATAAAGATTAATACTGCAAAAATCATCTTCCAAATAACTTAGAATTTAAATAAATAAATCTAAAAAGATTGAAGATGAAAACGTTGGAAATAAGTATGTGTACTCACAATAATGGCTATTCCAAACCCTAGTTATCCTTCTTAAAAAACACAAGAATAAAATTCTCATAAGAAGTTTTCTAGACAAAATCAAAAAACAACTCTAAAAGACAAAGAGAGACCACAAGAAATAATCAGAGTTCCGGTACGGAGACTTCACTGGTTCCAAGACCTTCAAGCTTGTGACAGATGGAATTAACTGTATCTTCAGATACAACATTGAGACGATCCTTAAGTCGTGTCTTCATTAGAGTAAGATCAGAGTTGACTTTTATCAATTCAGTTCTTAACACATCTAGATCTTTCAGAGTGTTAACAAGCAGCAGCTTTGCATCATTAAACAGATTGATAAAGTTTTGAACAACTTCATTAGAAATCTCTTCATCATCCTCAATATCTGAGAAGTTATCAGGAGATTGATCGAGAAGACGTTTCATCAACTTCCACAAGAGTTCATTTCTCCTTCTCTTTGAGTGTGAGACCAAAACCCTTATCAAGAAAACCTCTTGGAAAATTACAAGTTCCCGAAGCTGATGCCATTCTTGACAGAAAAAGTAGCCTGGAGTATGCGTATTTTTCTAAAGTAGGGTTTGGTATTTAAATGGTTTCACAGAAATCCATAGGTTAAGGTTTCCAAGGTCGGTTCGTGACATGTAACAAGGATACCCGTACGAACACAAACTTGGCCCATTATTCATAAATGACTCAAAAAGAGAAGGACTCAAATAAGACGACTATTCGGCGATAATGTTTGCCTATGTGAGAAAACTCACGGATCTTAGCTCAATAAAAATTGTATTATTATAGAAAAATAATTTTAGAGCAAGAGTAGCAATTTTGGCACAACAAAAAGATTTAAGATTAAGAAAACAACGATTTGTCAAAAACAAAACACAAATACTTAAGCAGAAATGTTTGTGAATGATCATCCTGAAAAAGCGGGGGTCTAACAACACTACCCAATATTTCGCTAGAAATCTGTATGGACAAACTAGAATATAATTTTAAGAGAATCAACAAGACTCAATCAATTAAAAGTATATCATCGAGTTTATATCTCTCTCTTGATTTGATTTCCTCAAACAGAAACTGCGAGTACTAATCAAATACAAGGAATAACTTGGATGGTACCAAAGACCAATATCCAAGTGTCAATCAATATCAATCAACAACCATTAGGTCGGATTCTCCAATTGATTGATCTAACGCACAACCTGTATTATTTCAATTATAAAGATAAAACAATATAATGCGGAAATTGAAATAACACAAACACCAGAAATTTTGTTAACGAGGAAACCGCAAATGCAGAAAACCCCGGGACCTAGTCCAGATTGAACACACATTGTATTAAGCCGCTACAGACACTAGCCAACTCCAAGCTAACTTCAGACTAGACTATAGTTGAACCCCAATCAGTCTCCCACTGATCCAAGGTACAATTGTACTCCCTACTCCTCTGATCCCAGCAGGATACTGCGCACTTGATTCCCTTAGCTGATCTCACCCACAACTAAGAGTTGCTATGACCCAAAATCGCAGGCTTTGAAAATAAACATATATGTCTCACACAGAAAATTCTATTAAAGGATCAATCTGTCTCCCACAGAAAAACCCTAAACTTTTTGTTCCGTCTTTTGATAATAATCAAGGAGAACATGAACCAATTGATAATCCGGTCTTATATTCCCGAAGAACATCCTAGATTAATCAATCACCTCAGAACAATCTTAATCGTATGGTAGCGAAACAATATGTTGTGGAATCATAAACAACGAGACGAAGATGTTTGTGATTACTTTTTATATCTTGCCTATCGGAGATATCAAATCTCAAGTCAATCAATTTGATTGTACTCGTATGATAGAAGATGCAAGATCAAATCACACAACTACGATAAAAGTAGTATCGGTTTGGCTTCACAATCCCAATGAATTCTTTATGTCGTTAACCTGGTTTTAGAAGAAGAAAACCAAAGGTTAAAGGAGAACCGACTCTAGTACGCAAACTAGTATCACACGTAAGGTGTGGGGATTAGTTTTACACAATACTAGATGTCTCCTTTATATAGTCTTTCAAATCAGGGTTTTGCCTTGGTAACAAAGCAATCAATATTCACCATTAGATGAAAACCTGATTTAGATTCAAGCTAATATTTCTCAACCGTTAGATCGAAAACTTAGCTTGTTATACACAAATGGACTGCACGCTTCTAGGTTTGTTAACCATACCCAAACGTGTACACTGTTGGTTCAACAATAGTTAACCAAAAGGTTAGCCATATGAGCATTTCATATCAACCATGTTCTTCTTCACCATAACTAGTTCAAATGACTCCAATGAACTAGTTAGAGAGTTGTTCAATTGCAAGGAAATCTTATGTAACTACACAAGACACAATTGAAGCAAAGATGATTTGATTCACTTGAATCGGTTCATGAACTTTTATAGCCATGGTTTGCAAACTGCATTCCTTAGTCTTTTTAAAGTTTAAGTCCAGAAATCATCTTCAGACATATAACCTTCTTAAGTTCGCACACTAGGTTCGCGGACTTAAGCAACCGGCAGATTTTACAAACTCCAGCAGAAAATCTCGGCAAGAGACCTTCCGCCGGTTCGCGGACTGGGTTCGCGGACTGGTACTCACGCAACTAGTTTGTGCTCAACATAAGAAAACTCATGAGACACAAAAAATACTCAGCTTGATTAATTACAAGAGAACCCATAATTAATCTAATTGGAATACACAACCAAACTAATTACGAAAGTAATCAATTTAATTGTCAATTGTTTTGCTCGACATAAGAAAACTTACGGAGCAATAACTAAATAACCAAACAAGATGATTAATTTAGTTCAAAATGCTCAACATAAAGTACCTTACGGAACAACCAACAAAGCTAATAAAAAATGATCAACTTGGTTGTATCGTGCTCAACATAAGACACATTATGGAGCCTCACAGTAATACATACGAATATGGATTAGGGATGATCAATACTCTGGAATACAAAAGGATTCATTCTATCTTCAATCATTATTTGCATAACAACAATAATAGACATAATCCTTGAAAACAAAAGATTTTAACCTATCTTCCATCGACATAATTGACAATATAGGCTTAACTTTTGTATTTTTCAAAAGTCCATTCATCCTTTTACCAGTACGTGAATACCGAACACGAACGACTTTACTTTTGACAAAGTATGGGACCTTCAAGTTCACGGACGCAAACATACATATCCCATAACAAGTTGCAATATCACAAATCATAAAGATTAATACTGCAAAAACATCATCCTCCAAATATTTTTAGAATTTAAAACCAATAAACCTAAAAAATAATACAAGAAGATGAAAAATAATAGCTATGTATAGTCACAATCATTGCTATTCAAACCACTAGTTATTATTCCAACTAAACCAAAAAGAAGACATACTAGGCAAAAATGTCTTTGAGAAATTCTATATCATTCCCGAACTCCTTGTCGTCAACAACCATTGGAATATAAGGTTCGTGGAGGAAGGAGTCAATACCAACAAACCGTCTTGGCTGATGATGTCGAACCAGGGCTTTCTGAATTTCCAAAGATCTTAAAACACAAGCCTTTATTTCAGTAATCTCCTTTCTTACTTCCTTCAACTCATCAAGAACATTGGAAAACTTCTGAGAGTTAGAAGGGACAGCCCTTGGCTTTCTTGTATTTCTCATTTTTCTTTTCAGGGCAGGAGTTACTGGAGATTTCTCTTTTTCCTTGATTGATGGCTTAACAATCATGTTGACATCTTTTCCATCCAAAGACATGATGCTTGGAGAACATTTATAAACAACTGGTTTTTGTGAGTGGAATTCACAATCTCAACAAGTAGTCTTAAGATATAAAGGATATCAGAGAGGAAAAAGGAATGTAGGGTTCGCAACCTTTTACACAGGTTCGTGGACGCCCAATTCTAAACCCTATAAAGAGTAGAATTGTCGATAATAACCCTTTACTTTATTTGATATACAAGAAACACAAACCTAAGAAAAAAAACTTTTTTTGAAGCCTGAGCAGTACACAATCTCCTCTTTTGATCAGGAACATGAGATAAGATTTACCAAACAACACAATTAATTTGTGTTGTGGTGAACAACAATTTGTCCACCATTTTCCTCTTGAGAGGAATCCTCTGACTTTTGTATATCAAAACGATTTGACCATACCTTCTTCTCTAATGGTTTAATTTTGTCTTTGGAAACCAACTTCTTAGTCGAAGATAAAATCCTACATACCTCAGCAGTCTTCTGGGCAAGTTTAAGCTTCCTTGCCAATCGATTTGCTCTTCGTTGAAGTTTGTTGGCGTGCCTCACTTGATGCTTGTACTCGTAACATCTTGATAGTTCATGACCCTTTTGAGAACAAAACGAGCAGGTCAAACTTGGATAGTATTCAGGCATCTGTGGTGTGAACGCAGCTAGACACATAGTGGATCCCGAAACATTAAAACCAGCGTTTCCAAAGGATGGGTCAATTGATTCTTCCAGCTTGATTGTATTCTCCTCTTCACCGAAACCATCAAGGTTGATATATGTATTACTACAATTATCAAAATCAATGTTTTTACATAGAAGACTGACACTTGATTTTCTGTCTTCATCAGAATCATAGATCTCAGACATCTCCTCAAGTGTTACAGCAAGACCTTTGTTCCCAGTGTATTTTCTACGATTTGGGCACTCGTTTGAAAAATGACCAAAACCTTTACAGTTAAAGCATTGTGGCATATCCTCGTCATCAGCCTCGTCAGCATCCCTGTTTTTAGGAGGGACGCGATTGTGAGGTTTATCTGACGACCTAGGTTTGTCTCTTGAAACCGTTTACTTCTCTTCAATAGAAGATCTCTATACTGTCTTGTGATCAAGGAGACTGATTTGTCAAGATCTTCATCCGAAAAATCATCCTCAGACTGATCATCCTCAGAGACATAAACACTTTTACTATTATCAAGTAATTTAGTGGTCCTCTGTGCTTTAAAGGCAACATCCTTTCCGATTTTGGATGTATGCTCATGATCAAAGATCTTTAGCTTTCCAACCAATGTATTTCTGGAAATATTATCAAGGTTATTTCCCTCAACGATGGCATGCTTCTTAGACTCGTATCTAGATAGCAGCGATCTGAGAATTTTCATCACAATGCCCTTTTCAGGAATAGTCTTACCCAATGCAAACAATGCATTAACAATCTCAGACACTTTGTGATTAAACTCATCAAACGTATCTTCATCTGCCATACGAAGGTTCTTCCAGTTGGAATTAAGGTTTTGAAGCCTAGCTTCCTTTTCACTGGAGTTACCTTCAAATACGGTTTCTAAGATATCCCAAGCATCTTTAGACCGAGTGCAATTAGACACATGATGCTGAATATTAGGGGTAATGACATGTATGGTAGCATTCAAACCATCGGAATTTTGCTTTGCAGCATTTATCTCAGCAGGGGTGTATTCACCAATAAGTTTGGGAATGTTTACATCTCCAACTGCCACAACGGGAGCATCATAGCGATTAACAACATATACCCATGATTGAAAATCACGTGCTTGAAGAAAAGCTCGCATAGCAATTTTTCACCATAAGTAATTAGAGTCATCGAAGACTGGTGGTACGTTAATAGAGATAGCACCTCTGTCCATAGAGTCAGATCGCTACAAACACAGACTTGTAAGGTCTTAAACGTGTTTGCCTGCTCTGATACCAATTGAAAAAGCGGGTGCCTAACAACACCACCCAATGTTTCGCTTAGCAATCTGTATGGACAAACTCGAATATACTTTTAAGAGAATCAACAAGACTCAATCAATTAAAAGTATATCATCGAGTTTATATCTCTCTCTTGATTTGATTTCCTCACACAGAAACTGCGAGTACTAATCAAATACAAGGAATAACTTGGATTGTACCAAAGACCAATATCCAAGTGTCAATCAATATCAATCTATAAATGTTAGGTCGGATTCTCCAATTGATTGATTTAACGCACAACCTGTATTATTTCAATTATAAAGATAAAACAATATAATGCGGAAATTGAAATAACACAGACACCAGAAATTTTGTTAACGAGGAAATCGCAAATGCAGAAAAACTCCGGGACCTAGTCCAGATTGAACACACACTGTATTAAGCCGCTACAGACACTAGCCTACTCCAAGCTAACTTCGGACTGGACTGTAGTTGAACCCCAATCAGTCTCCCACTGATCCAAGGTACAATTGTACTCCCTACTCCTCTGAACCCAGCAGGATACTGCGCACTCGATTCCCTTAGCTGATCTCACCCTCAACTAAGAGTTGCTACGACCCAAAATCGCATGCTTTGACAATAAACAAATCTGTCCCACACAGACAAGTCTATCAAAGGATCAATCTGTCTCCCACAGAAAAACCCTAAAGTTTTTGTTCCGTCTTTTGATAATAATCAAGGTGAACAGGAACCAATTGATAATCCGCTTTTATATTCCCGAAGAACAACCTAGATTAATCAATCACCTCACAACAATCTTAACCGTATGGTAGCGAAACAAGTTGTTGTGGAATCATAAAAAATGAGATGAAGATGTTTGTGATTACTTTTTATATCTTGCCTATCGGAGATATCAAATCTCAAGCCAATCAATCTGATTGTACTCGTACGATAAAAGATGCAAGATCAGATCACACAACTACGATAAAAGTAGTATCGGTCTGGCTTCACAACCCCAATGAAGTCTTTAAGTCGTTAACCTGGTTTTAGAAGAAAAAAACCAAAGGTTAAAGGAGAACCGACTCTAGTACGCAAACTAGTATCACACGTAAGGTGTGGGGATTAGTTTTGCACAATATAGATGTCTCCTTTATATAGTCTTTCAAATCAGGGTTTTTTCCTTGGTAACAAAGCAATCAATATTCACCGTTACATGAAAACCTGATTTAGATTCAAGCTAATATTTCTCAACCGTTAGATCGAAAACTTAGCTTGTTATACACAAATGAACTGCACGCTTCTAGGTTTGTTAACCGTACCCAAACGTGTACATTGTTGGTTCAACAATAGTTAACAAAAAGGTTAGCCATATGAGCATTTCATATCAACCATGTTCTTCTTCACCATAAATAGTTCAAATGACTCAAATGAACTAGTTAGAGAGTTGTTCAATTGCAAGGAAATATTATGTAACTATACAAGACATAATTGAAGCAAAGATGATTTGGTTCACTTGAATCGGTTCATGAAATTTTATAGCCACGGTTTGCAAACTGCATTCTTTAGTCTTTTTAAAGTTTAAGTTCATAAATCATCTTCAGATATATAACCTTCTTAAGTTCGCACACTAGGTTCGCGGACTTAAGGAACCGGCAGAGTTTACAAACTCCAGCAGAAAATCTCGGCAAGAGACCTTCCGCCGGTTCGCGAACTGGTACTCACGCAACTAGTTTGTCAACTCCAGCAGAATTTCTCAGGATGAGAAGTTCGGCGGTTCGCGGACTGAGTTCGCGGACTTGGCAACAAGCCATTCTTCCGGTTTCTCTTGATCAACAAAGTTCGAAAACTTTGGTTCAAGGAATAAGACTTATACATAAATGTGTTTCCACAACAATGCTTATGTCCATCATTGGTTATGTAATTTAAACTCTCATTTGAATCATTGAAACATTCTTAGAGGACGTTATACAGTTGTTACACCATTTCTCGTCAAAGCAATTTTCAAGATGATTGAAACATATCATGACTTTCGTCACTAGGTAAAGACAAACTTGGTTGAAGCGAAAATCTTACCAACACATATTTCGAGATATAGATAGGCGAGGTATACTCGGCTCGAAATACCAAATGTGTATAATCTAAGTATATATATATATAGCATACGACTTTTTGTCTCAAGAAGTAGGAGATAGAGTAGATAGACTTTTGAGTGACAGATAAGTTCAAGTCTTCACATACCTTTTTGTCGAGAAGTTCCATCGGTTCCTTGAGTAGTTCTTCTACTTGTATGATGAATCTCCATGAAGTCCTTGAGCTCAACTACACTTTCTATCCTAGTCCGAGACTTAGCTATAATAGACTAGAAATCAAGACTTATAGTTTTGATCACTAACATTGACAAACATGCTTGAGATAGCAACGCATACGAGTTCGACCGAGCAATGCTCTAACACATCCAGCTAAGAACGATAAGAGAATAGCATAGAAAATCAGAGAAACGTTTTGCCATCAAGTATACCTGAATAAATCTCACTCTGTTAGGATTTTTCTTGAGAGTGAGGTTTCAATCTTGTGAATAATTAACACAAGTATGAGCCTTGAGCTCATCAAATAAACGTTGTTTCCGGTAAAACCTCTTTCTCCTGAACTTTGGAGGAAACTCATTATGATGTGAAAAGTTATCATAAAACTTGTTATCATCAAAATACGACGCATATAATGGATTCTTACCTGAAGGATTTTGTCTAGAGGGAATTGACAGCCTATTGATAATTTCTTTATATCCTTCTATTATCATTTTCAGGTTGTCTTCCAGATTTTCCTTGCTTCCTTCTTCTGGTACCTTTTTCACATCATCAACAACATAATCTCCCTTCTTAATTGAAGAATATCCATGAGTTCTTCTTTGACTAAATGGTTTAGGAAGACTGTTTCGCATTTGAACATTTGAGGAACATATTGAACTGACTTTCCTGGTGGGGTACACAGAGTGAGTATTGAAACCAATAGGTTTATACATACGAATGTCAGTTACACCTTTGAGAATTAAATCTGAGGTGTGTTGAACACGAATAATAGAATTGTCATTCAACCTAGAATTTCTTTTTTGTTTATCATACCCTTTTGAATCACAAAAGAGACACACTTTCTGATCACCTGAGTGATTAGACAGAATAGTCTTAACACCATCGTTAAGAGAATTCTTCCTTCCATGTGATGTGGACATTCCTTGATTAGAGGAAGACACAGACACATCTTTTTCAACAGGAAGGGATTTCGATTTTGCTTCTGAACCAGAAATTTTTCCAGTTAAATCAGAAGCAGTTGGTATAGTGGACTGTTTGGAACATTCTTGAATAAAGAGCTTACTCAAAAGAAGTTCAGTTTCCAAAGCATCCTCTTTGAGTTTTCCCTCATGCAAGGTCTGTGAAGGACAGACAGAGGTGGTTTCCTCACGTAGGATTTTTAGAATAGAGTCACGCTCATTTACCATACCAAAAAGAACATTGACTTTGTGCTTCAATCGATTGACCCTATCAGCCTGGATTCTAACAAGTTTTAGAATCACTGCACTCTCTTTGTATGCATTCCTTTCAACTTCAGAGTCAGACTCGTCAGTAAGGTAGTCGGTGAAATACTTGTCAATGCAAGTCTGTTTCGTTGGAACACTAGGTTCATCTATATTCGAGATTGACAAACCTTTCTCTTTAATAGATTTTATGGAAACAAGACTTTTGTTTCTGGCGATGTGTTCATCAGAGATAGCACTTCTGTCCATATCATATCGCTACAAACACAGATTTATAAGGTCTTTAATGAGTTTGCCTGCTCTGATACCAATTGAAAATGCGGGGGTATAACAACCACACCCAACAATTCGTTTGACAATTAGAGAGGACTTACTCCAATATATTTTCTAGAGAATCAACTAGACAGTCAGATTCAATCTAGAGAAAAGTATATACAAGAGTTTATATGTCTATCTCTCAATTCAATATGCAATCAGCAAATAAAAATTTGTGAGCCCGATTGAATATAAGAGTAGTAACTTGAACGGTGCCAAAGACCAATGTTCAAGGATCAATCAACAACCAAAGGTTGGATTTCCTAATTGATCGATACAACGCACAACCTGTGATATTTCATTTATATAACATAATATAATGCGGAAAATAAATGACACAGACACCAGAAATTTGTTAACGAGGAAAACCGCAAATGCAGAAAAACCCCGCGACCTAGTCCAGCTTTGAACACCACACTGTATTAAGCCGCTACAGACACTAACCTACTACCAATGAACTTCAGACTGGACTGTAGTTGAACCCTAATCAGTCTCACACTAATTCAAGGTATAGTTGCGTTCCTTACATCTCTGATCCCAACAGGATGCTACACACTTGATTCCCTTAGCTGATCTCACCCACAACCAAGAGTTGCTACGACCCAAAGTCGAAGACTTGATAAACAAATCTGTCTCACACAGAAAAGTCTATTGGAATAGATAAATCTGTCTCCCACAAAAATAACTATGAGTTTTTGTTCCGTCTTTTGATAAATCAAGGTGAACAGGAACCAATTGATAAACCGGTCTTATATTCCCGAAGAAACACCTAGTATTATTAATCACCTCACAATAATCTTAATCAATTTACGAAACAAGATATTGTGGAATCACAAACGATGAGACAAAGGTGTTTGTGATTACTTTTTATCTTGCCTATCAGAGATATAAATCTCAATCCAATCTTACGATTGCACTCAATCACGATAGAAACAACAACATCAGATCACGCAATTACAAAGAAAATATTTGGGTCTGGCTTCACAATCCCAATGAAGTCTTTAAGTCGTTAACCTACAGGGTCTCGTGAGAAACCTAAGGTTAAAGGAGAATCCACTCTAGCTATGCAACTAGTAACACACAAAAGTGTGGGGATTAGGTTCCCCAGTTGCTAGAGTTCTCCTTTATATAGTTTTTCTAATCAGGGTTTGCAATCTAAGTTACCTTGGTAACAAAGCATTCAATATTCACCGTACATGAAAAACCTGATTCAACCAAGCTAATATCTTTCAACCGTTAGATCGAACTTAGCTTGTTACACACAAATGAAATGTACCCTCATTTAGGTTTATGCAACCGTACCTGAACTGTTGGCCCAACAATAGTTAACCGAAGTTATCCATATGAACACTCTCATATCAACCTTGTTCATCTTAACCATAACTAGTTCAAATGACTCAAATGAAACTAGTTAAAGAGTTGTTCATTTGTTATATTCTCATAGAAGTATACAAGAACACAATTGAAGCAAAATCGGTTTGATTCACGTGAATCATTTCATGAACATTATAACCACGGTTTGCAAAAATTGCATTCCTTATTATATAAATGTTTAAGTTCATGTACATAATTGATTTTAGAACTTTAACCTTCAAGTATGCAAACGGGTACACATACTTGAAATACCCGGACCAAGATTGGGTTTCGCCAGTACGCAAACGGGTACGCGTACTTCCAATCCCAGCATAAATATTCGGACATGAACCTTACGCCATTACGTGAACGGGTGTGCATACTTATGTTCCCGGATTTCTCAATCATTCAAACTTTCTTATAGGATGACAGTAGCCGTTTTCACACACTATTAGCATCAAAGAAATTTTCAAGTTATTGAAATAATCATAACGAAACATTCCAAGTCTACACCAAATGATTGTATCACACAAACCATGTAAGATGTTACTCGGAAATTTTCACATGATCGTCTTATGACTTTCGTCAAGAATATAAGATGAACTTGGTCAAAGCGGAAGCTTGCCAACACATATTCCGAGAAATATGTAAGCGAGTTAAACTCAGCTCGAAACCTCAAATGTGTATAATAGAAAACTATATCGTAACACGACTTATGTCTCAATATAGGAGCTAAAGTAGAAATAGACTTTCCAAGTGATAGATGAGTTTCAGTCTCCACATACCTTTTGTTGATGAAGTTCCACAAGCTCTCCTTAGTAGTTCTTCGTCTTCAAATGATGAACACCGTGAAGTCTAAGGCTCAACTACACAATCTATATCCTAGTCCGAGACATCTATAAGTAGACTATCAATCAAGACTTATAGTTTTGATCATTAACATTGACAAACATGCTTGAGATAGCAACGCATGCGAGTTCGACCGAGCAGTGCTCTAACATGATCGATCCTTGTAATTAGTGTGACCGATTCTGGTAATTGGTGTGACCAATCGTAAGAGGTTGTAAGACCAATCCTTGTAATTGGTATGACCGATCCTAGTGACTAGTATGACCGATCACAAGTATCTAGGTACCATGTTTAGGTAAAACCGATCCTAGTGATTGGTATAACCGATATGAACCCATGTATGTGACTGGGTATGACCGGTCACATAGTAGTCTTGGAATACTGATAAAATCAATTCTAAACTTGTGTGGAAGTGTGGTAGAACCGATTCTAAGATGCAAATACGATTTTCAATTATTTACATATTTTCTTCATGAACTTGTGTAGATTCGGAATTAGGGTTTGATGAGTAAATATGTCAACATACTTTGAACACGAGCATTAACTCTTATCATTTATTGTTCAAAGATATTCCTTGGTACTCAAGGTGATCCTGTACCAAAATAAATTAAGAATCTTTTGATTAAGGTTTTTGGTTTTATATGCTTTAATTACCAACAATTAATGCATAGCTCTAGAGAATAAAAATTAGTAATGTTCATTTACTAATTGGAGATTTTCTGTGAGAGATTTCGGAAAATATTGGACAACATTTATTGGAATTAGAAAAAATGAATTTGGGCATTCATTGCATATCTTAAGAATATTTTTGGTTTTGGGAATTCCTTGATGTC
The DNA here is from genome assembly GCF_003573695.1 of Papaver somniferum. Classification (NCBI taxonomy): domain Eukaryota; kingdom Viridiplantae; phylum Streptophyta; class Magnoliopsida; order Ranunculales; family Papaveraceae; genus Papaver; species Papaver somniferum. The sequence continues at coordinate 114,804,414 of NC_039366.1, read as the reverse complement.
CAAACAACCTTGGTCTACAAATACCTAAGTTTGCATTTCTAGCAAACTAACATAAGATCCATGCAAACTTCATTTCTTGATGTTTCTGGTGGAGCCGTCTATTCAGAGAGGAAAGTATCCTAATTAGGTGAAATCTCTTACGACCGCTCGTTTAAAGACTTCTGTGGGATCAAAAAGCTCTACGAGTACCGTTGGTGAGAAACTAGATAATTGCAGTGTTATTAGTTTTCGATTTTATTTGATTGACTAAAGGTTGTTGAAACTTTGATTGCATCTAGTTTGTTTATTCTTGAGAATCTTCTCTTTTGGTATAATATTCACTCAGACTAGATCAAAGTATCGACGGGATCTTTAAGAATGTTGTTATATCTACAGACATCTTGTGATAATCCATTATTAACAGACTCCGTTCTGTGTGTGATTGATCACAAGAGGATTCAAGTGTTGTTGTGCAGGTTTGGAAGGAAATATAAGATTTGAAGACAAATAAGAATTCTTATTAGTTTTCGTATCTTGGGGATTTAGTGCACAAACCTTGATCGAATGGGTTCCAACTAGAATCAGTTTATCTTTGATAGATCTGATTGGTTAGTTGCGTGAGATCAGCATCACTTTATAGTTTCTCGTTGAGATCTATATCGATTGATAGCAAATCTTAACTTGACTATTTCGATAGTTATTGGATAGATTGATCTAACCAGAAAAAGGAGTTTATTAGATTAAACGGAACATCCTTTGTCAATAACTCATCTTATCTTCTAACAAGATTGATTAGAGTGGTTACCAAACAGATTCTTCCTTTGTTGTTTGGAATACAATCCAAAGGACTTGTTATTCACGTGTGTGACTCTAGAAGTCGAAGGCGCAGGGATACTTAGGGAACTAAGTAGCTAGGGGTAGTCTTCTTGGTCTCAACTATACGAAGTTGGTATTTGATTTTGTATAGCGGCTTAATTCTGAGAGTATACAAAACTGGACTAGGTCCCGGGGTTTTTCTGCATTTGCGGTTTCCTTGTTAACAAAATCTTGTTGTGTCATTTACTTTTATATTCCGCAATTATAATTGTTGTCTATTATAATTAAAAGTAAATTACACTTGTACGTTAACTCCGTAACACTTGATATTGATCATATAGATTTTCGTCTGATTCCGAACTTATTATCAAGTGATCACTTTATTGTTCTATCGTCTCGATCTTGTATCCATAGTCAATCAAACAAGTTATTTGTTTTCTATTGTCTCGATCTCGTATCCATAGACGATCGCACAAAGTGTGTGTGCCGAAGTTGTTGTATTGTCTCAACTTTGTCCATAGACGACCACACTTGGTTAAAGGACTTATATAGGTTGAAGCGAAAGATTGTGGTGTATTTGGGTACCCTCGTCTTTTCAATTGGTATCAGAGCGGGCAAACACGAAAAGATTTAACAATTTGTGTTTGGTGCGATGCAACCTATAATTATGAGCCTACAGAGAGGAAAAGTAAAACCAAAAATAAACTCAGTTAACGTGTCACAAGATTTGGGCAAGTCTCTCTATGGGTTTAATTTTAGAAAATGTTTAAAAGGGGCTTCTTCCACAATTTCGACCCGCTCTTCTGAAAATATGTCTGAATGTTCTCAAGAAGAGGTTAAGTTAAGCCCTATATTCAAAATCAATGATTCAGATTCTGAAAATTCTCTTTATAATGGTAAAGAAGAAATTGATTGTGTGAATATAAAAACATCACAGCTAAATGAACTAAGTGAACAGTTTCTCTCATGTGCAACCGAACTTACCCTTGCACTAGAAAGACAAGGAAAGCTTCCAGAAGACTTGTGTTGTATGAAAGATGAAAATGATCAACTCATTCTTGATATGACTACCTTGAAAGCAGAACTAGATTCTCTCAAGATCACATCTTCCACGAAGATTCAATCAGTGGAAGAGAAACTATATAAAAGCTTGGATCAAGAAAAAATGACTGAGCTCCTAAGAAAATCAGCTTCAGACAAATACAATGCCTTAAAGATCTCATATGATTCTGAGATAAATACAGTTTCCAAACCTGTCAAAAGGCTAAAGATGAAAAACATTTTTTGATTTCAAAAAATCAACTGGTAACATCCTATCCGGATAAATCCATAAAATCTGGTTTGACATATTCCTCAAAAAGGAAAAAGGATGACATTGAAGACTCTCGTAAAAAAATTTCATCTTCCAAAGGAGTTTCTGCATTCTCTGGTGATCCTAAGTTTAACTACTTGGTGGGTTTTTCAATTATGTTATAATAAGATGATTCATTCACTCAGATTTGTTGAGAATTTGTTTTAAGACTTAATAAAGAAAATAAGGAAAAATATATATACAAAATTTGTCACAGGATGAAGAGACGCTGAGATGCGGGATTCCACTACTTTTCATATTGTTATGGTTCAGTTATTAACTCTAGACAATATAGCTCAAATAAAAGAAGTTGTGATTCTAGTTCTTTGCGAAAAATAGATTTCGTAAAATATTATTTGTAAGTCAAAAGCATGACGCATCTAAAGTATTTAGAACTAAGCATGCGACATCTAACAAAATAACAAATAATTAATAGAAATCATAAAGCAATTAAATCTATGCAAAAAGTCAATAAAAGAATTAATTCATTTACCACAATCATGAAAAGTTGCTTCCTCCGTTGTCCCAGTGATGGGGTCTAGCTCCGCATGGTGAAAACACACTCAAAGGAATTTTTTATTGCTCAAAAAGGTGCTTACAAGGAGAAAATGGAGAAATAATTCAAAACCGGGTTTGTAACAATTATATTTGTTACAAACCAGAGAAAACAGTATGTGTCACTGATACTGTTGCTCTAAGACCCACGTTAAGCGTCGTTGTCACTGTTGGAAAACGACTGTCTTTGGCAGTCCGTTCTTCGTGTTCTTCGTGTTCTACAGCAGCAGAAAAATATTCTCTGCAACTCGTCCAATCTCTTCTCTGTAGCTCTCTATTCTCTTCCCCCAACTCTCCATCCTCCTCTCTAAAACATACCAGCAGGCTATATATACTCGACATCACCAAGAACAACTCGTAATAACATCACATAATCCTCCATTACTTGATATTATTCTCGCCTGCCCTGTTAAGGAAATAATCTCTTATTCTTCTCTCTCATGCGTCTGTGGCAGCTGAAACTTTCCAAACATGTTACTATCACGCCAAAGATTGAGTGAAACTCTCTCCGATCACACGCCATTATTCAGTTATACACGGGGAAGGAGAGAGACAGCACGAGATATTCTCGTGCTCTGATTCACCCAAATCCACGTAACCAACTCATTTTGTCGAATCAAATCTCATTACCATCCATGTTTGGATAAAATATGCCCAAATCAAACAAAATCCGAGAGAAAGTCCAACACAAACTCTCTCGAAATCATGTCAGAAATCATCGCTGGTGAAAGCTAGTTTCCGTGTCTTCCCTGTTTTACTTCGAACTCATCATCCAGCCAAATCTAATTGATTCTAAATCCCATACCATCTCTGTTATGCTCAAACAGAACTTCCCAGAGAATTTCAGCCATTGAATCGCACTGGAACACCTTCAAACTCCGAACCCTAATTCTGGTCGTATGCTTCAAAAGTTCCCGCCAAAAACTAAAATTTGAATGAAGAAGATGGTGTCCCCCTATCCTGTTCTGGGGTGCGAATAGCAGGTGCCAAACTGAGGTGCCCCTTAGTATTTGAGGTGCCCCTTAACTAAAATGAGAGTCTGCATAGCACGTGTCCTCCGGGTGCCAAAATCAACTTTTCGAGCCGAATTTTCCAAAAATGTTTATTTCCCAAAAATACATACAAACACGAAAAACACCATAATAAGTACAAAATCGAGTGCCAACAATATATAGTATTGAGATCAAATTAGACACAAAAATGTGTCTATCAAATACCCCCAAACTTATTATTTGCTAGTCCTCGAGCAAATTTATTCTAGAAAAGAAAAAGACCGAGTTGTAAACTCGGGAGGGTTTACCAGAGGTGTACCCACAAAACCATGACTTCTAACTGGTCACAAGTATCCAAAGAGCTATGAGGACATACAAATTCTCAACCTATCTCCAAGTAACTAGAATGTCAGAGAAATTAAAGGTGTCAGCTCTAAAGATGACTAAAGCAAAGGGGAGACACATCTGCAACACTTCTAGATAAAGAGATATCCGCTACACAGCTAGATAAACATTGTAAGATGCGTCCGCTGATTTACAACTGGATGAGATTAGGAGAGAGATAAATATGAGAGGGACATCTGCTACACAGCTGGACTAATTACGTGTGATGAGTTAAACCAGTGCTAGAAATATCTTGTGCCAGATTGAAAGCGGACTGACAAAGCAACCAAATGTATCTTTCTTCGACTCTCTCATAGTGCTCAGTAGAAACAACGTCTTCTTCGGTCTTCAACTGTTGATGATAAACTATTGAACCTCATAGAAGCTTGACAATTAACTCTTCTATTCGATTTCTTGCTTGACTTATAAATTTCTACTTCCCTTTGGCCTTATTGAACAAAACGTAACGATGATTTTTTTTCATTTTTTCATTTTTCATTTTTTTTTTCAACACAAAAATAACAAGACAAAAATTTAAATGGCCATGATAAAAGGACTTTAGAACTTGGATCTCCGCAACTTGTGATATCTTGGTATCATGATCTTCAACAACTTATATCATTTGCTCTTATAACTTTTTGTAACTAAGTCTTCAACTTTTATTATTTTTTTTTTGAATTATTCTTTTCTATTGTTGCTTCTAAACCTTAAACGTCTTCAACTTTCTTCATAAATTTTGATGTCGCTCTGCTTGTTGATGATGATAAGTTTCTACTGAGAGAGAATCGTAATCCAGTAACTAAGACTACATTGTGAGGTTGCTTTGTCTTTCTGGAATTTCCTGATCTACTTCCCTTTCCATCATGGATGGTTAGTTCCATCACGGTTACCCTCTAAAAGGAACAAGTTCTCTCTTCTGAATTTCAAGGATCTCAATGTCTTTTTTTCTAATGTCTCAATAGATTGTTATCTCTATCATTCCAATTTCTATCTTTTCGGTGAGAAATAGTATGTAAACTTAGCTAACCGGATACCATGTGACGCTAGAAGTTTCAAAAATGCGACTAAAATACCCCCAAACTTAAATCTAGCATTGTCCTCAATGTTCTAAAGATAAAATTAAAAGCATGAACAAGGAGAAACTGTTACCACTTGAAGCAAAAGAGATAAGGAAACATATTGTCGTGTCGCAAGAATATTGGGTTACCTCCCAAGAAGTGCTAAGTTTAAAGTCTTCAGCCAGACATTGGAAGAATTAGTCACCTCATAGAATCATATAGAAGTAGCCGGAATAACTGTGGGTCATCTGGATCAAAAAGTATTACCCACAAGAAGAGGAAACTGCAACAGACCAAAAAGATACCGAACATACCCTTGTTTAAGACAACTACATCTAGTTGTGGCTCAGGTTCAGGTTCTATAACTGGGTCTAGATAACAGGTTTTCATCGGTTGGATTTCCTCAAAGCTAAGATCCGGTTCAGGTATTAGATTCTGAAAAAACTCAACTAAGAACTTAGAAGCACATAACAACAACCTGAATAATTGGGTATCCTCTAAGTCAATTAGATTTGACTCACACAACTGACCACAATGAAAGAGGTGGTCTTCCTTAAGAAAATGCGTCGACCCTAATATCCTAAAGTGATTAGGTTTAGTCTCAAAACTTAATAACCGACACATCTTAAAATCAAAAGTTCCCACAATTGGAGGAAAAGTTTTTTGTGGGAAAACAAAGTCAATCTTGGCATCATAACCTGGGTTAACCACATCAACCAGAGGATGGGTTTCTAACAACTGAGCTTCTTTCTGGACATCATTAGGTTCGGAAAAACGTGTATGGAGATAATCTTGTAAGATGGTTGAGGCACAAATGTCAATTCCTACAGGAGGGTACTTTCTAAGAGTTAAAGCACACGGAGAATGATAATCACCCCCAAACTTAGAGTTTTTTGTGTCTCTAGAAAGACTAGTCACAACTTCCCTAATTTCTAGGTCATCAGATTCCTGGAAATGGTCAATAGATTATTCTAAGTTGGGTTCATCCTCACTCATTTCTACGAGTTTATCATCTTCTAAGACTAGTGTTTCTAAATCGCTAGATTCTAAAACAGTATTCTCAGGGTAAACTCTTTCCTCTAAACCATCATCACAATCATATAAAGGATTATCAGCGGAATTTTCTAGTAAAGGCTCATTAACTAAGGTGTTAATCATAATAACTTCCTCTGGTTCACTGATAGGCACGTCAAATAATGGATTATCCAACACACTGCAGGCTAAAGGATCATGAACTGCATCGTCTAAAACGGTGGTATCTCTAGTCAAATCCTCATCCTTTTGAATAGGTGAATAATTATTAAAATTATTTGGATTTGAACTAGAAACAACACTATCATTATAGAGCTCAATTGGAGTAACAAATTCCTGATCACTATGCCTACATATTTCATGTTCTTCATCAATACTATCCTCATCATAATCATCACTATAATAACATGAAAATGATCGAACCTTATCAAAACAAGTAGTGTTACCAATTCTAACCTCATCATCTTGATTATGTGAATAAAAACTATCCTTATTTTCGAGGGTGGTATTGGGAAAACTACACTGGAAATTAACACTATCCTGAGCAAGTTTTTCCAGAATCCTATTTGTATTCTCAGTAAATTGCTTGAGGGTCTCTTCTAGAGATATCTTAGTTGACCGCTCTACGGGCTCTTCTGGGAGAAGAATATTATAAGTATCTTTCATAAATAACTTCCGTGCTGACTCATTGAAACTCTTGAGAGACTCTTCTAGAGAAATAAAAGGATTTTTTTGCTCGTATGACCTGTGGGTATGTGGATAGTAATTGGGCTCAAAATTGTATTTACCATAACCTTCAAAGGTTTCGCGTTCCCAATCACTATTCACACTATGGTCATAAAAAGGATAATGTCTAAGCTGCTCAGTCGGATACTCATTGTATTGGCTATTATAATACCAGTTCGACATCCTAACTGCAAGGGAATTCTAAACAAACACAAAGAAGGCTGACTCGACCACAACAAGCCTATTTTATCTAGAAAACAAAAAGCATAATGTCTCCACTTAGATTGTTTTTAGACCAGCTTCTAATCCTTCAAAAGGGAATTCGTTACAATTTAAGCAAACCCCTCTGGAATCAATCCGAGTCAAAGTAAGTTGAATAGAGGCGAGGGAAGCTGCGTGGAGCTTTGATACCCAAGGCCTCAACGCATTACAAGGCGGCGCAGTCACGCATTCAACAAACAGAAACCATCATGAACTTCGAAGTATGCTTAAAAGAGTAACCAATATTTCTCGAATGACTTTCCTATTAAGCTCGTTACCCTATCGGTATCGTTCTAGTCCAAATTTTAAGGCTTAGGTTCGCGTAGGTTACGTGTTCCTAAGGCGGGCAAGAAGGAAACGGTGATGAAATCCGAGTCCTTATCTTGATTTGGCCAGGCCTTTCCCTTTACTAGGAAATTGAAACAACCGTATTCAAACCTCAGCATATATGCACCTTAAGGAATACAGTAAACTCGCTGACAGGGGATTCGCGGGTGTTTCCAAAAACTTACCTCCCGTACCAGACGGAACCGCTGAAGTCGACTCGGACCATGACTCCTATGTCATGTGCGAACCCGAGGGGCCGAGGCGATATCGTAATCGCCGTCCTTCTCTGCAAACAGTTTATTTAAAAGTACCCTTCCGTAGGGTTTTTTAAAAAATAAAAAAATAAAAATGTCCAATGTCCAAAAATAAAAATGTCCAAAAATAAAACTTTACAAAAATAAAAAAAACTTAATTACAGTTTTTTTTTAAAAAAAAAATTAAAAATTATTTACAAAATCTTCTTCTTCACTCCTTTTGGATTTCTCATTTCTTTCCTTTTTGGGCTTCGCCTTTCTTTTCATCACTTCTCTTTTTCTTTAGCTTAGCTCCAAATCTGAAAGCAAACAAAAGTACTAAAACGCGTAAAAAAGAACAAATAAAATAAAAACTAAAAAAAAAATCTATAAACAAATCCGCGTCGGCGGCGCCAAAAATTGATGTGTTTTTTCAATGATGTTGTAGTAAGATGATTCATTCACTCATATTTGTTGAGAATTTGTTTTAAGACTTAATAAAGAAAATAAGGAAAAATATATATACAAAATTTGTCACAGGATGAAGAGACGCTGAGACGCGGGATTCCACTACTTTTCATATTGTTATGGTTCAGTCATTAACTCTAGACAATATAGCTCAAACAAAAGAAGTTGTGACTCTAGTTCTTTGCCAAAAATAGATTTCGTAAAATATTATTTGTAAGTTAAAAGCATGACGCATCTAAAGTATTTAGAACTAAGCATGCAGCATCTAACAAAATAACAAATAATTAATAGAAATCATAAAGCAATTAAATCTATGCAAAAAGTCAATAAAAGAATTAATTCATTTACCACAATCATGAAAAGTTGCTTCCTCCATTGTCCCAGTGATGGGGTCTAGCTCCGCATGGTGAAAACACACTCAAAGGAATTTTTCATTGCTCAAAAAGGTGCTTACAAGGAGAAAATGGAGAAATAATTCAAAACCGGGTTTGTAACAATTATATTTGTTACAAACCAGAGAACTACGACCCACAGTATGTGTCACTGATATTGTTGCTCTAAGACCCACGTTAAGCGTCGTTGTCACTGTTGGAAAACGACTGTCTTTGGCAGTCCGATCTTCGTGTTATTCGTGTTCTACAGCAGCAGAAAAATATTCTCTGCAACTCGTCCAATCTCTTCTCTGTAGATCTCTATTCTCTTCCCCCAACTCTCTATCCTCCTCTCTAAAACATACCAGCAGGCTATATATACTCGACAGCACCAAGAACAACTCGTAATAACATCACATAATCCTCCATTACTTGATATTATTCTCGCCTCCCATGTTAAGGAAATAATCTCTTATTCTTCTCTCTCATGCATCTGTGGCAGCTGAAACTTTCCAAACATGTTACTATCACGCCAAAGATTGAGTGAAACTCTCTCCGATCACACGCCATTATTCAGTTATACACGGGGAAGGAGAGAGACATCACGAGATATTCTCGTGCTCTGATTCACCCAAATCCACGTAACCAACTCATTTTGTCGAATCAAATCTCATTACCATCCCTGTTTGGATAAAACAGGCCCAAATCAAATAAAATCCGAGAGAAAGTCCAACACAAACTCTCTCGAAATCATGTCAGAAATCATCGCTGGTGAAAGCTAGTTTCCGTGTCTTCCCTGTTTTACTTCGAACTGATCATCCAGCCAAATCTAATTGATTCTAAAGCCCATACCATCTCTGTTATGCTCAAACAGAACTTCCCAAAGAATTTCAGCCATTGAATCGCACTGGAACACCTTCAAAATCCGAACCCTAATTCTGGTCGTATGCAAAAGTTCCCGCCAAAAACTAAAATTTGAATGAAGAAGATGGTGTCCCCCTATCCTGTTCTGGGGTGCGAATAGCAGGTACCCAACTGAAGTGCCCCTTAGTATTTGAGGTGCTCCTTAACCAAAATGAGAGTCCGCATAGCACGTGTCCTCCGGGTGCCAAAATCAACTTTTCGAGCCGAATTTTCCAAAAATACCTACAAACACGAAAAACACCATAATAAGTACAAAATCGAGTGCCAACAATATATAGTATTGGGATCAAATTAGACACAAAAATGTGTCTATCACTACTCACATCAGAGTTTTTCACCACATCACAAACATCATTACAATGATGTTTTCATTGTGGAATTAAAGGTCATGTTGTAAGAGATTGTCAACAATCATGTTGTTCAAGCTCTAAGAAAACAACATCTAATCAAGGTTGTAACAAGAGACCTTTTTCGAAAGAAATCATACATAACTCTGATTTTCTCAGATCGAAGAGTTTCTACAAAAATCTTCAGAAGGGACCTCACAAGAGGAAAGAGGATCAAAAGACTAGCAACTCATGGATATGGGTACCAAAGAAGACAGTGGAACCAAACAAAAAGGAATATGGCAAATTCTCCAGTTCATCAATATATAAGGTAATACCTATGTATCTTGATGATTTGGTTCATCTTACAAAAGAAGCAAGATTCTTAAGATAACAGATAAAGGAAGATTCTCTACAACTATTGAAGAGAATAATCTGTCTCGACTAGATACTTAGTATCTTGATTATATATGCTGATTCATGAAGTGCTCAAACTGTTGTTTGATGAGTTTAGTGTATATAACACAATAGTCTAAAACTTGCAAGATCTATGGAAATATTCACAAGAAGGCACTTTCTTAAAAATCTTTAATATCGAAAAATTTCAGTTATTCCATATTAAAGGAGAATATTATTGTTTTCCATAATCAGTGACCAAGTCTTTGGAAACTATTGATATATAAAGTTTTGATAATCTTTTCAATTCCTCTTGGAACTAGAATTATGTACAATACAAATTACCATGCAAAGCTCTCTGCAAGAGTTTCAGAAAGGTATGTTAAGAAAATAGCCTGTGATCCTTCCGGGTTCTATAACTCCAATGGAAATGAAACCACCTCTTGCAATAATATCAATCTTTCATATTCCATGATCGATTATGAAAAATAGTTTTACATAACGACACGAAAACAAAAATAGAGGTTATGATGTTGAAGCGTTCTCTTGAGAAATATCTCTTTCTTCAGGCTCATCATCTTGTCAAGCAACAAGAATTATTTCTGAAAAGATTAAACGAAAGAGAACCTAACTTACTCAAGGTTGAGGAATTATTCTTAGATCAAGGATATCTTCAAGGAATTCGGAGAATTGTTCCTATCAAGGTAAAGAGATCTCAACATCATGAAGAGATTTGTTCTTCAAATCAGTCCCTGTTTCAGAAAATAGACATCAATGTATTGATTTATTTTGATATTTTTGTATAAGGTCTATTTTGAATAAAACTATCAATATTTATGAATAAAATTATTATTTTATAATTTTTGTTTCATGTGATAGTTTCCGATTGCATAGCCTGTGTATGGATGTCTATATTTTTGCTATGTGATTTTCGGTTTTATGAGATGTCTGATTTCGGTTTTCATTAACCTTAATATTCGATCTCATATGGTGTAACCCTTATGATTTGTGTAGCTTTTTGATTTAGCGGGATTAAGTTCTTGCCCATGTTGGTAGGCTTTATCAAAGGATCATACAGTGTTCCGATTGAAACTCATATGTGAAAAGTCACAATATGTTGAATCAATTTATGTTTACATAAGTTGTGTTTAGCACAACATATATGTTTCGAGTTTTCAACTTTTGGTATTGGCACGCATTAGTTAAAATCGATTCAACCTTTCTCTGGTAAAGGTTGCTTTTGTTGTTGTTCTTTTGTTCTTGCGAGAGGATGACAACACACTGTGGAGAGTTCTTATTTGAACGTGCACTTAATGATATATCTTTCTGGGGAGACGTGGCTGCGGAAATTGAGGTAACGATTTTATTTGTTAGTTAATCGTTTTTCCTGTTTAAGATTTGCTTTTGCTTAACAAAATTTCGGTACAATTGATATGTTCCATTATTGTGTATGGATTGCTTTATATGATTCAATTGTTTTCGGTTAAGAAAAACTTTGTCAATTTATTTGACTTATGGTTTGGTATCTTCTTTATTGTTGGGTATCAATTTTTTTTCTAAACGAAATTCGGTGTAATTGCGGTGTTGTAATGTATATATTTGTTTCAGTTGTTTCTGATTAAGAAAAACAATTGCAAGTCAATTTATTTTGGTTGTATCTATTATTTTTGGCTTAGCAAAAATACGGGGATCATTTGTTTAGTCCATATGATTCCGGATAAGAGAAACTAAGTTAATTCTGATCTTAGTTAGACTTATCAATTGGAGGATTCGGTTATTCAAGTCTAATCGAATGCCTTGACAAGAAAAACTAGTTAACTAACCTAGTGTTTGTCTTATCTAAAGGGAAATGTCTAAGTTATTGTATGAATAATTAGAGCCTGATGAGAGAAGTAAAGTCAATTCTGATATTTATTTCGGTCTTATCGAAACAAGCGATTATACATACGCAATCGGTTCAACAATGGAATTAAGAGTCTTATTCGATTTGTTGGACTATATGGAAAATTGCTTCGGGAAATTGTTTCCTTGATAACATAATGAAACTAAATTACTTTTGAAGTTTCGGTTTTAATATTGGTTATCTAAAATGGCATGTGAAACCTTCATGCTTACTCTTATAGGTTGTACAAGTCTTATATATTTGTAAGATCCTTTCGGTTTGTCCTTTATTTGCTCGAACATTTGTCATTTTGTGACAAAAAGGCGGAGAAATATACGGAGTAAACAAGTGATTTTTTAATCACTAGGAAAGGACAATTGTGCTTAAACGTTATATCTAACGAAAGAGTAATGCATTGACTAGGGGAGGGGGACATATCATATTGTTGTGTGGTACTTCATACTATACAAGGGGAATAACAAAGATGTTTGGATTGAATATTTACCTAGCTTTCCTTTACGGGGAGTAAAATATTTTGTTATTCAAATGTCAATATCGACATTTACTGATTGAATATATGCAGGTTATTGTGATGTTGAAACTTGGAATCAAGCGTGTGAAGAATGAGTTATTATGTAATTCATTTAGCTCCATATATGTAAATAGAGATTTGTCACTAAAATTGACAAAGGGGGAGACTATTAAAGCATAGCTCGATTGAAATTTCCAAGCGTTGATATGTCAAGTTTGGTTGTCATATTTTAGTATCAAAACTCATCTAGAGTCGCTTGATTAAATACTAGAGTCAACTTCGTTTAGGTTAGACTAGAAAGTCTAGGAATGTTGAGACATACAAGTATTACTCCGACGACCTGAAGAATGAGAAGAAGTAACGACTACAACATCGACATCATCCTTCCATTCGAGGATAGTAATATTGACTTGAACTTGTTTCATTCCTAATGTATCTTTCAAGTCGTGCTATATTGAAACCATATCATGCGAGGCTGTATATAGATAATACTCTAGTAGATAGACATGATCATAATAGTATGGTCATAGTATTAAGGAATTATATTACGAAGTATAACACTTATCTTTTGAACTTCGTAGATATGACATCGAAATAATCTTGTTTATTGTTTTATGATTATGTGTATGGGTTAATGGTGAAGAGTTCATCCTAGGAAACAATGTTTTACATTTGTTTAAAGGAAGTAAGTTCGTGAACTTGTTTCACGAATTGAAAGGGAAATCAATAGGAATATTGGTCCGGCTATTTATTGCATATTCTTTGGATGCCCAATATGTGTGAGTTGGTAGAACCGATCTTAACTCAGGTTATGTATCTTGGTATAACCGAACACAATACCTAGACTTATGATTTGGTATGACCGGTTCTGGTAATTGGTGTAATCGATCCTAAGTAATCACCATGAGATGGTATGATCGATCCTTATAATTGGTGTGACCGATTCTGGTAATTGGTGTGACCGATCATAAGAAGTTGTGAGACCAATCCTTGTAATTGGTATGACCGATCCTAGTGACTAGTATGACCGATCAAAAGTAGTTAGTTACCAAGTTTAGGTAGAACTGATCCTAGTGATTGGTATTATCGATCTGAACCCATGTATGTGACTGGGTATGACCAGTCACATAGTAGTCTTGGAATACTGATAAAACCAATTATAAACTTGTTTGGAAGTGTGGTAGAACCGATTCCAAGATGCAAATATGATTTTCCATGACTTACATATTTTATTCATGAACTTGTGTAGATTCGGAACTAGGGTTTGCTGAGTAAAGATGTCAACACACTTTGAACACGAGCATTAACTCTTATCATTTATTGTTCATATTCCTTGGTACTCAAGGTGATCCTGTACCGAAATAAATTAAGAATCTTTTAATTAAGGTTTTTGGTTTTATATGCTTTAATTACCAACAATTAATGCATAGCTCTAGAGAATAAAAATTAGTAATGTGCATTTACTAATTGGAGATTTTCTATGAGAAATTTCGGAAAATATTGGACAACATTTATTGGAATTAGGAAAAACGAATTTGGGCATTCATTGCATATCTTAAGAATATTTTTGGTTTTGGAAATTCCTTGATGTCCAAACAACCTTGGTCTATAAATACCTAAGTTTGCATTTCTAGCAAACTAACCTAAGAATGAAAACTTCATTTCTTGTTGTTTCTAGTGGAGCCGTCTATTCGGAGAGGAAAGTATCCTTATTAGGTGAAATCTCTTACACCTATCGTTTAAAGACTTCTGCGGGATCAAGAAGCTCTACGAGTACTGTTGGTGGGAAACTAGATAATTGCAGTGTTATTAGTTTTCGATTTTATTTGATTGACTAACGGTTGTTGAAACTTTGATTGCACCTAGTTTGTTTATTTTTGAGAATCTTCTCTTCTGATATAAGATTCACTCAGACTAGATCAAAGAATCGACGGGATCTTTAGAACTGTTGTTAGACCTAAAGACATCGTGTGATAATACATTGTTAACACACTCCATTCTTTGTGCGATTGATCACAAGAGGATTCAAGTGTTGTTGTGTAGGTTTTGAAGGAAATAGAAGATTTGAAGACAAAGAAGAATTATTATTAGTTTTCGTATCTTGTGGATTTAGTGCACAAACCTTGATCGGCTGGGATCCAACTAGAATCAGTTTATCTTTGATAAATATGATTGATTAGTTGTGTCAGATCGACATCACTTTATATTTTCTCGTTGAGATCTATATCGATTAATTGCAAATCTAAACTTGACTATTTCGACAGTTATTGGATAGATTGATCTAACAGACAAAGGAGTTTATTAGATCAAACGGAAGAGCCTTTGTCAACAATTCATCTTATCTTCTAGCAAGATTGATTAGAGTGGTTACCAAACAGATTGTTCCTTTGTTGTTTGATATATGATCCAAAGGACTTGTTATTCACGTGTGTGACTCTAGAAGTCGAAGGCGCAGGGATACTTAGGGAACTAAGTAGCTAGGGGTAGTCTGCTTGGTCTCAACTATACGAAGTTGGTATTAGATTTTGTATAACGGCTTAATTCTGAGAGTATTCAAAACTGGACTAGGTCCCGGGATTTTCTGCATTTGCGGTTTCCTCGTTAATAAAATCTTACTAAGTCATTTTCTTTTCTATTCCATAATTATAATTGTTGTTTATTATAATAAAAAGTAAATTACACTTGTACATTAACTTTGTAACACTTGATATTGATCCTATAGAGTTTCGGTTGATTCTGGACCTATTATCAAGTGATCACTTTGTTGTTGCATCGTATCGATCTTGTATCCATAGTCAATGACACAAGTTATCTTGTTGTCCTAGTGTCTCGATCTCGTATCCATAGACGATCACACAAAGTGTGTGTACCGAAGTTGTTGTATTGTATCGACTTTGTCCATAAACTGTCACACTTGGTTAAAGGACTTATAGTTAGAAGCGAAATATTGTGGTGTATTTGGATATCCTCGTCTTTTCAGTTAGAAGATTCACTTGTATTGGTTACAGCTTTGAAGGCAGATGTTCTGGATGTATTCCGATCATGATCAAAGACTTTCAAGGTTATTACCTTCAATGATGACATGTTTCTTAGAATCGTATTTAGTTGGTAGAGATATGAGAATTTTCATCACAATTTCCTTTTCAGGAATAGTCCTACCCAATGCAAAGGATGCTGAAAAACCGGGGGTCTAATAACACTACCCAATATTTCGCTTAGCAATCTGTATGGACTAACTCCGAAACACTTTCTAGAGAATCAACTAGACCGTAAGACTCAATCTAGGTAAGAGTATCTCAAGGAGTTAATATCTCTCTCTTGTTTTGATTTACTCAAGCTAAAAGAAATCAGCAAGTCTTTAATCAAACACAAGGAATAACTTGGACGATACCAAAGACCAATATCCAAGGATCAATCAATGACAATCAGCAACCAAAGGTTGGATTATTCCAATTGATGATCTAACGCAACCTGTATTATTTCAATTATAAAGATAAAACAATATAATGCGGAAACTGAAATAACACAGACACCAGAAATTTTGTTAACGAGGAAACCGCAAATGCAGAAAAACCCCGGGACCTAGTCCAGATTGAATACACATTGTATTAAGCCGCTAAAAACACTAGACTACTCCAAGCTAACTTCGGAATGGACTATAGTTGAACCCCAATCAGTCCCCCACTGATCCAAGGTACACGTGTACTCCCTACGCCTCTGATCCCAGCAGGATACTGCGCACTTGATTCCCTTAGCTAATCTCACCCACAACTAAGAGTTGCTACGACCCCAAATCGCAGGCTTTGACAATAAAAAAATCTGTCTCACACAGACAAGTCTATCAAAGGATCAATCTGTCTCCCACAGAAAAACCCTAAAGTTTTTATTCCGTCTTTGATAATAATCAAGGTGAACAGGAACCAATTGATAATCCGGTCTTATATTCCCGAAGAACAACCTAGATTAATCAATCACCTCACATCAATCTTAATCGTATGGTAGCGAAACAAGATGTTGTGGAATTACAAACAATGAGACGAAGATGTTTGTGATTACTTTTTATATCTTGCCTATCGGAGATATCAAATCTTAAGCCAATCAATCTGATTGTACTCGCATGATAGAAGATGCAAGATCAGATCACACAACTAAGATAAAAGTATTATCGGTTTGGTTTCACAATCCCAATGAAGTCTTTAAGTCGTTAACCTGGTTTTAGAAGAAGAAAACCAAAGGTTAAAGGAGAACCGACTCTAGTACTCAAACTAGTATCACACGTAAGGTATGGGGATTAGTTTTGCACAATACTAGATGTCTCCTTTATATAGTCTTTCAAATCAGGGTTTTGCCTTGGTAACAAAGCAACCAATATTCACCGTTAGATGAAAACTTGATTTATATTCAAGCTAATATTTCTCAACCGTTAGATCGAAAACTTAGCTTGTTATACACAAATGAACTGCACGCTTCTAGGTTTGTTAACCGTACCCAAACGTGTGCATTGTTGGTTCAACAATAGTTAACCAAAAGGTTAGCCATATGAGCATTTCATATCAACCATGTTCTTCTTCACCATAACTAGTTCAAATGACTCAAATGAACTAGTTAGAGAGTTTTTCAATTGCAAGGAAATCTTATGTAACTACACAAGACACAATTGAAGCAAAGATGATTTGATTCACTTGAATCGGTTCATGAACTTTTATAGCCACGGTTTGCAAACTGCATTCCTTTGTCTTTTTAAAGTTTAAGGTTCAGAAATCATCTTCAGATATATAACCTTCTTAAGTTCGCACACTAGGTTCGCGGACTTAAACAACCGACAGAGTTTAGAAACTCCAGCAGAAAATCTCGGCAAGAGACCTTCCGCTGGTTCGAGAACTAGGTTCGCGGACTGGTACTCACGCAACTAGTTTGTCAACTCCAGCAGAATTTCTCGGGATGAGAAGTTCGGCGGTTCGCGGACTGATTTCTTGGACTTGGCAACAAGCCATTCTTCCGGTTTCTCTTGATCAACAAAGTTCGAAAACTTTGGTTCAAGGAATATGACTTATACATAGATGTGTTTCCACAACAATGCTTGTGTCCATAATTGGGTATGTAATCTAAACTCTCATTTCAATCATTGAAATATTCTTAGAGGACGTTATATAGTTGTTACACCATTTCTCGTCAAAGCATTTTTCAAGATGATTGAAACATATCATGACTTTCGTCACTAGGTAAAGATTAACTTGATCGAAGCGAAAAGCTTACTAACACATATTTCGAGATATAGATAGGTGAGGTATACTCGGATCGAAATACCAAATGTGTATAATCTAAGTATATATATATATATATAGCATACGACTTTTTGTCTCAAGAAGTAGGAGATAGAGTAGATAGACTTTTGAGTGACAGATAAGTTCAAGTCTTCACATACCTTTTTGTCGAGAAGTTCCACCGGCTCCTTGAGTAGTTATTCTACTTGTATGATGAATCGCCATGAAGTCCTTGAGCTCAACTACACTTTCTATCCTAGTCCGAGACTTAGCTATAATAGACTAGAAATCAAGACTTACAGTTTTTATCACTAACATTGACAAACATGCTTGAGATAGCAACGCATGTGAGTTCGACCGAGCAATGCTCTAACAATCTCCCCATTTGTCAATTTTAGTGATAAAACTATCAATACATATGGAATATAAAAAAGATAAAGAAACTTAAGTAGCTCCTATTCCACATGTCTAGTCTTCAACATTCCTTGAAATATTCGTCACTTCCAAGTACTCCAATGATCCCAAAGGTTGTAAGTTTAGCATCACCGCTGTTGAAGATCCGTAGCTATAACAATGAGAAAGCATCAGTCTCGATCATTGTTATACAGTGTCATAGTATTATTACACAACGTCAAAGTTCAATTGTATCACAACTTCAACAATAATACTATGGTGATATGTATCACTCCCCCGTAGTCAATACTCCATCTCACATGGAAACCACTCCCCCTTACATAATGACCCGAAGACCATATGTATTTGTAGTATGAACTACATATTAATTCTCCTCCTTTTTGTCAATAAAATTGGCAAAGGTACAAGAACGGGATCATAATGAAATTTCCGTAAGAGACATTTCATGACTAAAAAGAAAGAACACACATCATCTTATTTTGAAATTAATAGCTTTTGAGGGGTTTCAAGATAACCCCTCAAAAATTCCACAGCCGCACACCCCTCAAGATATGACCATTAAGCACAAGTTCAAAGGAACTCTCCCCCATTTGATGTCATTCCCGAAAGAACAACAAGAGCGACCTTAATTTCAAAAGAAAAGAAGGATTTTATTGGACACCAAAACCATATAAATGATTTTTATATCCAAAAACTCAATCAAATTAATCACAAGTAAACCCATGATTAATTTAATCGGAATACATAATCAAATCAAACACAAAAAATGATCAATTTAATTGATTGTGCTCGACATAAGTGCACTTACGGAGCAACGACTAAGTTAAACATACAAGAGAGTGATTGGATTAATCTTTCATATACTCAACACAAGAGAACTTATGGAGTAATAACTAAATAACCAAACAAGATGATTAATTTAGTTCTAAATGCTCAACATAAAGTACCTTACGGAACAACCAACCAAGCTAATCAAAAATTAATCAACTTAGTTGTATCATGCTCAACACAAGACACATTACGGAGCCTCACAGTATTACATAAAATATGGATCAGTAAAGATCAATATTGTGGAATACACAAGGATTCATTCTATCTTCCATCACTATTCGCATAACGACATTCAATAGACATAATCCTTGCAAACAAAATATTTTAACCTATCTTTCGTCAAATATTGACAATATAGGCTTAACTCTTGTAATTGTCAAAAGTCCATTCATTCTTTAACCAATACATGAATATCGATCATAAACGACTTTACTTTTGACAAAGTATGGGACAAACATAGTTCACGGACGTAAACACCAATATCCCATAACAAGTTGCAATATAACAAATCATAAAGATTAGATACTGCAAAAACATCATCCTCCAAATATTTTTAAAATTTAAACCAATAAATCTAAAAACATGAAGATGAAACCGTTGGACATAGCAATGTGAAATCACAATAAAGGCTATTCCAAACTCTAGTAATCCTTCTCAAAAATAAGAATAAATTCTCATAAGAAGTTTCCTAGGCAAAAAGACAAACTCGTAATGTACATACAAGATGATTTGTCCTTAGAGGGTAGAATCAATCTTTTTCGCCCGGATTTATACCAAGAATAGCTACCAAAGGCGTATAAAAATATTTTCTTAATAAAGAAGAACATACAAAGTCAATAATGACCATGCACCATAGTTCACATAGGATGATTGTGAACATTCAATAATTTTATAGCAATGCATACTACTGCCCGTTCTTGAACTTCCTTCTTTGTGATTCACCAACAACATTCTTGTAAAAGCTACAATGAGCTTAGAAGAGTATTACTCCAAGAATACAAGTGCCCAAGTCCAAGAGAAGTGGAACAAGTGCAATGAAACGGAGCAAAACACTCAAAAATAAGAGACAGGACAAATACCAATCTTAACTCATCCAAATTCAGAAATTCTCATCTCCATTTTGAAGAGAAATCAAAGAGGAAGAGAATGCAAAAATAATGAGGTCATTCCGAGTTCGGACAAAGAAGTTACGGTCAAAACAAGTTTACCGAATATCGACGTCAAGTATGCATACGAGTTTGCAAACGAATTTTCAAGTCCGCGAACTTAACCCCTGGATTTTGATTTTAAAAGATGTTATGCATACCTGGTAGGTGTACCATGAAGTCCAAACATCTCGAACTACTATTTTCAAACCTAAACGTTTAAGAACCTTAAACACATATCAAGTTAGGTAGAAAAGAACGATAAGAAAGGTACGTGAATCATTATAAGTTCTCTAATGATGTCTTTCCTTTTATAATTTTTTATATTCTATTTTATATATCTCCTTCATCCGACCATGACCATGATTATGGTTATTTCAATGTTTTTTTAGTTCCACTTAGATCCATTAGTTTAATATAAAATGAACATGCTCTGCAGTTATAGGGTGTGGTGATCAATTTTGCGGAAAAGCTTGATTTCTTTCTCCTTTAAAATATTCATAGAGAAAAAAAAAATCAAAAGATGGTTAATAGTTTTTATTCCTTAAATGAAATTGTAATCACCAAAAATTGGTATTATTCTGGATTTGTTTACCTTTACCGTAACAAATCACATGCATGGTTCATAAACCTCCGACCAATTAAGTTTGATGTCTTCGTTCATTGGGTCAAGTTCATGTGACTTTTTTTATATTTGGTTTAGTATCTATTTACAAGAAACCATCTGTCCATAAAATGGATTTTCCATATATGTGATGACTAAAACGCCATTTTTTCCCCTGTCATTCATACCATTCTGGTACATCGTACAAACCAATCGATATTGGTTATGCCCATCGATTTCTATGAGATGTCTAAATTAGCGTTTTCAGACAATTTAGCCAATGTGGTTTGATTTTTTTTTCTTTCTTTTTGTTGATTCTAAAAGATGGCACAAATCATAGATTTGCAAGAAACATTCACCATCGAATATGGTTTTATCTAATAATAAATTATTTTTTTACATTTCTTACAAGAAATCCTTCATAGTTCATAATTGCAACTTGGATATCTTTGAAAAGAGAATATTTGGATTATGTCTCTACTTCTCGAGTATGCTTTAACCATTATCATGATTATCTACCAAGTATGATTTGCCCTTGATGCGATGTTACTTTTTGCCGGTCTTTCACGAGAATGGTATGGATTTTTATTTCTCTAACCAGAAATTTTAAACATAGTAATACTCGTCGATGTTTGAAAAGATGAGACATGGCAAAACAATGATTTTTATTTCTCTTACAAGAAATCATCCATCAACCAAAAACTTCGATTTTTTTCTAAAAATTTCATCATTTTAAGAAACTTTTTCTCAATCGATCCTTAAGCATGAAATATCGATAAATGCCGGTAACAGAGAAATTGCATCATTCTTGAAAGATGTTGAGCAATTTTATTTTTTTCTCGATAAAATAATAATCTTCAACATTCGGAATTGTTCGACTTGTAGTTGGAACACGGTAGGAACTGAAGATCAGTGGGTACACACCCGGCTTGTTAGCCTATATCATTATCCCATGTAGCGACTATATTGATCTTGATTTATTTATTTTTAATAAATAACATGTCCATAATTTCATTCCAACACTTTTTAGCAGTGGTAAATAGAAGGTTCGCTTCTCGGAATTTTATAAAGATTTGGTTTAAGATTAATAAAAGAAAATACTAAGAAAAACTAACTAAATTTGATTACTTTTTTTACCAAAGAGAGATGAATCTAGGGTTTTGGATTCCACTACCTCTAATGTTTGTAAACTCAATAATAGTTTCTTTGACAATATACTCCTACTTTACTCAAAACAATTTCGAATCCAATCTCATGCTTTGGAAGATATAACGTTACAAGCTCATTATACGACTCTCGTCGCTATTCTAAGGCCCAATTTTCCTTCGCTTATAAAAGATTGGTAGCTTAAAACAACCCCAAACAATTATTATGAAACATAAAAAGAAGAGAAAATTCTTAGACAAATTAAAAACACAAAATTGAAGTAAATATGTCAAAGAAAATAATTACTAAAATTTACGCATTGAAAATAACTTCTTCCAAAACCCTAGAAGATATGCTTAGCTACTCATGAATCGAAAAATGGAAGAAAATCGATTAATCATTGTATTAAAAATAATAAAGATTGCTTACAACGATTTTTGGTTGCTAAAGATGTTCATCAACTACAAGGCTCAACAGCTAAATAACTATTGCAACTGAAGCTGAAAAACGATATGCAGGTTATGTCGTTCTATAGCGATTGTATCTTCCACTGTTTATAGCAACTTAATATTCTTAGTGTTCTTGATCAACAACAGCAGCAACTGAATTCTGAAACTCGCGATTTCTCGATTCTGAGCTATCTATCCTATCCTAAACTCTTCGTCTCCCTTCTCTCAACCCCAACAGGCAACATGCCCTTATATACTCAACAGGATCGCAAAATCTCTTGTTTAATTCAAAATATTATCTTTCCTTTTGATAGGTGTCTAAAACACCTAATTTTTTATCTAGTATTTATGCTTTCTTTGCTATTGTCGTGTAAATTATGTATCTTATGATTGATTTTGAGTTTATTGGGTGTTTTGGAGTCATTGGCATAAAAGAGGAGAAATATAGGCTCAATTCACCACTCGGAGACTATGGGCGTGCACGGATTTGAAGCTAGCAGGACACAGGTTCAGTTGTGCTTAAAACAGGGATTGCTGGAGCACCAGCACTATTGGATCAGGGCAGCCACCTGCTAACCCATCCAATATACCCCCTAATCGAAATAGGTCGAGAAGAAAGTTTTCCACTTTTCTTTCTCATTTTCTTCTGCGACTTTGTCTGAAATTCAGAGACGAGGAAAATGATGACTGCATCGTGAATTGGATTTGATGTCGTGAAGAAGATGGGTTCGATGACTGATTTAAATGAAGGGATTGGAGAATTTCTGAAGCTGAGATGTATCAGGGAAGGTGGTTGATTTAGGGTTTGATTCAAATCCGAATATATGTTGCAACTAATGATGCTCAAGCGGGTTTGATGGTCGATTGGAGAAGATGGGTTTGTTATAATTTACGAGGAATTCTGATTCAAAGAAATAGGAAAGATGAAATTCAAGATTTGATGTTGGTTGATCTATAAAGAGCTGTGATGAATTTCAAGGGTTTCTCTTGCTATGTATAAATGATGTTGTTGGGTTTGTGGAAGATGTTGGTGTTGTGTAATCAGGGAGAAGAAGAAGGGAGGTAAAGGCTTGAGGGACTGAAGCTGTGATGTTGGTTGTGGTTGTGCAACTGAAGTTACAGGAGCAGCAAAGTGTTGGTGGTGGCTGAGCACAAGAAGATTGAATTGAATCTGGTCATGTAACTGAAGCAGATGTACCGGAAGTTGCAGGGAAAAAATGTTGATTCTGGTGGTACAAGTTGATACTGCATTTGGGAGATAATGTTGCTGCTGCTTCCGCCATTTTGATCTGGAGTTGAAAGTGCTGGGTAGGAGTTGTCGCTGCGATGGAGAGTGTGCTTCAACTTTTGGTTCTGAGATGAAGAATGAGGTGAGATGATGCTGAAGGATGTGCAGCTACAATAGAATGCAGTTGAACCAAGAAGCATTGGTTTTGGTAGTAGCTTGTGCTGCTATTGAAGAATCAGAAGCTAAGTGTGCAGTGTGCAAGAGTTGGTGATCCAGGTGGAAGAAGAGGCGTAGATGTTGTTACTTCTGGGGAACAACGAAGCTTAAGAGCTCAATGAGCTGAGAAGATATGCGAGGAATCTGAGCAAGAAATTGGTTGTTTGCTGTGAGTAGAATGAGTATTGCAGTTCGAAATGAGAACGGTTGAATGGCTGCGTTGTTAGTAGATGTATGTCTAGGACAGGTTTGAGCTCAATGTGGAGTTGTTAGTGATATTGCAGTTCAGATACAGTTGACAAGGGTGTGTGCTTGTAAGCATCAGAATGTTGTTGCAGAATGAGTTACATGGATTTGAAGGGACAGAATAAAGTTAAAGCAGGATATTGCCATTGGTTGTAATGATTTTGATGCAATCTGAGGTGGTGCGGTGACTGGTGCACGATGTGTGAGTAATCAACGGAACTGGTCGTGATATGCATAGAAGCAATGATACAGTTGAGGTATTGTAGCCTGTCTGGTGGGTGTTTAGAGTGGCAGGAAATACTCAGCGGAGAAAGTGACAGCAACGAGGCTGAAGTACTGGAGTATGTATAAGTTACAGGGAAGTGTGGCTGAATTATGGAAAGTATATGAAGGTCTGCAAGCTAACTAGTGCTTGTAAAGATGCAAAAGGTCATGGAGCTTAAGGTTTTAACTGATGCAGTTGATTTGAGATAAGAAAGAAAAGGGAATGAGCTGCTGCTGTATGAATTGGAAATAGAACTGGCGGTATTCGAAATTTCAGATGAGGTGTCGTGTGTAGGTGAAATTGCAGTCATGAATTGAATTGGTTGTGTGCAGATTATTGCATTCGCAGGAATTTATTGTTGAAGATGCAGTGGAACTAAAGCAGGCTTGTGGCAGTTGGAGCTGCAAAGCTAATACAAGAGTTGGAGGTGCAATGATTTGAGCCGGTTGTGTTGGTTGAAAGCTACAGATGTTGTAGTATGGACTGAATTGTGCATGAGATGTCTGAATGGATGAATGTATAAATGATTATGAACGGTGCAGGGTTGTGAGATGCCTGAGTTTGCAGTCGAGCTAGGACAACAATGCAAGAGAAGGACGGCAGACACTGGTAGTTATACAGTGGTCTAACGGTGAAGCTGTAGCAATGGGATGAGTGGTGGAGCTCAATTGGCTTGTCAGTTTTGTGAAACTGACAGGCATAATAATGGACTTGAAGGGCTCAAAGTTGTGGGCTTGAATGTTTGGGATTTTTAAGCAGAAACTATAGTTAGCCTACGTTTTAGTTAAGCTTTTTCCGAGACTTGGAAATTGGTCGACCAAGAGAAAAGATATAAAAGGGACCTCTTTCTCTATTCTAGGGGATCTGATCTTCTCTTCTATTTTTTTTCCTAGGGTTTGAACATGACAGTTTTATTGCTTCTTCTTGTTTATGAACTCCATGGATATGATTAGATAAATCTCTTTTGGTTAAGGAATAAGTTGGAGTTCCAACCATGATATTTATAAAATGAATTAGTTTTGTCTCCATATTTTGTTGCTTATGATTCACTATTAATATTGTTATATGATTTGAATGCATGTTTAGTCGAGTCGCGAATCGGTTGAATTAGTTTTCATCTCTATTGCTAGATTAGGGTTATTATACGCAAAAGTGATAATTCCTGATTGCAAGTAGCATAATTGTGAGTATTGCTTGTAGTGATACATCCTAGTAGTCACAAGTGGATCATAACCTTTGTTAAAACGGATTAGTGTTTTTACACGTTCGTTTGCATTGATTAGTCTTATTTCATAGAACTTAGTGCTCTTAGGGAGTTAAACTTAATTGTGCTTTTACACTTTAGGTTGCTTTCTAGGTAGAATTCACATTCGCATCTTTTAATGTGTTTGTTGATGACAAGAGGAAATTAGCGGGATATTCTTGCGATCAAGGTATCCTAGGACTTTTGATAAAAGTTGAGATTAAATATAAATTCTAGTTATTGTTATAAATTCATGTTTGTGAATGAAAAACTAATCCTTGACCAATATCTTCATCTTATTGATTTGCTTGTTTATTTCATTATTTGCTTTTAGTTTATTTTCCTTTACATAAAAATCAGAAATCCCCCTTGTTT
Organism: Papaver somniferum; assembly: GCF_003573695.1. Taxonomy (NCBI): domain Eukaryota; kingdom Viridiplantae; phylum Streptophyta; class Magnoliopsida; order Ranunculales; family Papaveraceae; genus Papaver; species Papaver somniferum. The sequence goes on along the minus strand of NC_039366.1, from coordinate 114,778,375 downwards.
ATATAGGAAACCGAAACAATTTGACAACCTAGATCCTCTCTGTGGGAACGATCCTTTCTTACCCTTGCTATATTATTTATTTTGAGTTGTGAGAAACTGTAATTTATTTTTGACGCATACGACAACGATCAAATTTTGGCGCCGCTGCTGGGGAGGCAGCGGTTGTCACTTGTTTTTTGGTTTTGTTTTTAGTTTTGTTTTTGATTTTATCTTCTGGTTGTTAACCTTGTTTTGAGGATCGTGTTTCAGGTACCAATTTCTATGGACGGAGCATATTGGAACAACATATACGGTTTTCAACAACCTCAACAATATGGAAACTACCAACCATCCCAGGGTTATAGTCAACACCAATTCATTGGTTATGATCAATATCCTACGGAATACTGTGGTCCTTTTACATATCAACAACCTTATGGCGGGTATGTGTGTGGACAACCACAAGGATTGGAGGATTATTATGCTCGTGAACAACAAGTCTCTAACTTATTAGACAACTTTTCCAACTTTGTACGACAAGAGTTTCAAAAAGATAAAGAGGCTACAAACGAGCAACTCCAAGAACTTCGTGAAGGTATGGTTATCTTACGAAGAAGCATTGATGAATACAAGGAAGAAAGGTATGAAGAAGAATTTTGTTTTCAAAGCAATAATTATTCTAATGTGCCTGTGGTGTGTGATGAATATTTGATTGATGCTAATGTTGAAAAAGGCCAACCTTTGGGGACTTTCGTTGATAATTGTGTAGCTAACTCAACTCTTGATCTTAATAATGATCATTCGCCTATTCAAAAGGATGAGTTTGAGGTTAGCAACACTAAATTCAGCGACAACCAATCTTATGTTAGCTATGAAATTGACGATGATTATGAAGATACGTCTTTTGAAGCAACTCATGGTGACATTACCCAAAGGTGTACAATGGAATTCTGGGATCAAAATGAAAACGAAGAGGAATATGTTGACACTTGTGTAGATTACTCAAGCATTGATCTTAATAATGATCAAGAGCCTATTCAAAGGGTGGAGCTTGAGGATGATGCATTTTTGAGTGTTCTTAAAAAATTTCTTATAATAAAATTTGGAGCCGCAAAAGAGTATGTGCTTTACAACAAAGAGGAGTGTGTTGAGAATGAAACCGATATGACCAATATTGTGGAAGACCCAATTGTGTATCTATCTCTATCTTTTTATTTCTCAAGTATTTTATATTTATTTTTCTTATTTTGGATATTTGCATATCAAAACTCCAACTTTTAGAAATTTTTGAACAATTTAGAATAAACACTAACCGTTCTAAGTAGATGGAATTTTTTCTTGACGATGAGGTATATATATTGGCTGAGTTGGGATTAGATGCCAACTAAATAGCTTGTTTAGTGTTTATCCTCTATTGTTCAGAAATAGCTATGAGTTGGAGTATGAGTTTTTATTATGCATTTTATTGTGTATATATGTATCATGTTATGAATTTTCCATCTTAAATTTTACTTTGGATGACTTAATTTACGTTGAGGACAATGTAAAGTTTAAGTGTGGGGGAGTGTTTTCTCATATAGAGTTTTTAGCTTTGTTAGTTTTCGCTTTTGGATAAAAAATATAAAAAAATATGTGCCTTTAGGATGACACTACCAATCTATGTGGATGAAACCGTTTTGGTTGCGGAGTTGAGGAATCCATTAACTTCAAGGGACAAAATTATTCAAGTGTTAGAAATAATATGAAAGTTGTTACCATATCTCGGAATATCACCATATCACTTTTTGTTTTTACTTTTCCAAACTTTATGTTATGTCTATGTGATTTGGTGGGTCACTAACATCGAATTGTTATTGCTGCTAGGATGAAATAGTGTGATTGAGTTACTACCAAAAAAAAAAAAAAAAAAAAAAAAGACCGACCAATTGACCAAACAGAATAAAAATGACACTTGGATAAAGCAATATGTGTGTGTTCTCCCTATCTCCGTCGCCTAAGCAAGCGTGGAGTGCAGGATCCAAGGGAACTATCATGTAATCTGCTGACAAGAAACATGCGCTTGGATCCACAAGATCCAATCATGATGTCAATGAAAAAAAAAGAGATAAAAAAAAGAAAAAAAAAAGAGAAAAAATGGTTATGGTGCAATAAAATCGACTCTTGGTTCCCTTGTATTTGCCAGTGAGTCGATCTAAATTTAAGATTATTAACTGTTGGTTCCCTTGTATATGCCAGTGTGTTGATATTAGAATTCAGACCAGTAGCTCAATCCAATAGGATTCATAGGTTCATCATTGGCGGCGACCTTCAGACAGATATGGGAAACATCGATCACTTTAGTAAACATCGCAACCATCTATATATATTTCCATCTTCTTTATTTATTCATATGTGATTGTGGTTTGTTAGTTTCCGAGATTGTGGCTTGTTCGACTTTCTTAACAGAGCTTAATCTATATATATTAATTTGGATTCATAATAAGGTACCTCCTCTTGCAACCATTTTGGGTTCATTCATACATTTGTCACAGGTAGATGGAGTTGAAAATATAGGTTTTGTAGGTAGACCTCTTATAAACCTACACGAGACTAAAACTCGTCCACTAGGGACACCTAGAGGTTTAAAGGCCTGTTATTCATGCTAAGAGTAACCGTAGCCTCGACGACACGGAATTGTATGTATGTTTTAGAATTTATTTTGTTTGATTTGCTCGAGGACTAGCAAAGTCTAAGTGTGGGGGAATTTGATAGGTGTCTAAAATACCTAATTTTTTATCTAGTATTTATGCTTTCTTTGTTATTTTCGGGTAAATTATGTATCTTATGATTGATTTTGAGTTTATTAGGTGTTTTGGAGTCATTGGCATAAAAGAGGAGAAATATAGGCTCAATTCACCACTCAGAGACTATGGGCGTGCACGGATTTGAAGCTAGCAGGACACTGGTTCAGTTGTGCTTAAAACAGGGATTGCTGGAGCACTAGCACTATTGGATCAGGGCAGCCACCTGCTAACCCATCCAATATACCCCCTAATCGAATTAGGTCGAGAAGAAAGTTTTCCACTTTTCTTTCTCATTTTCTTCTGCGGCTTTGTCTGAAATTCAGAGACGATGGAAATGATGACTGCACCGTGAATTGGATCTGATGTCGTGAAAAAGATGGGTTCGATGGCTGATTTAAATGAAGGGATTGGAGAATTTATGAAGCTGAGATGTATCAGGGAAGGTGGTTGATTTAGGGTTTGATTCAAATCCGAATCTATGTTGCAACTAATGATGCTCAAGCGGGTTTGATGGTCGATTGGAGAAGATGGGTTTGTTATAATTTACGAGGAATTCTGATTCAAAGAAATAGGAAAGATGAAATTCAAGATTTGATATCGGTTGATCTGTAAAGAGCTGTGATGAATTTCAAGGGTTTCTGTTGCTATGAATAAATGATAATGTTGGGTTTGTGGAAGATGTTGGTGTTGTGTAATCAGGGAGAAGAAGAAGGGAGGTAAAGGCTTGAGGGACTAAAGTTGTGATGTTGGTTGTGGTTGTGCAACTGAAGTTACAGGAGCAGCAAATTGTTGGTGGTGGCTGAGCACAAGAAGATTGAACTGAATCTGGTCATGTAACTGAAGCAGATGTACCGGAAGTTGCAGGGAAGAAATGTTGATTCTGGTGGTACAAGTTGATACTGCATTTGGGAGATAATGTTGCTGCTGCTTCTGCCATTTTGAGCTGGAGTTGAAAGTGCTGGGTAGGAGTTGTCGCTGCGATAGAGAGTGTGCTTCAACTGTTGGTTCTAAGATGAAGAATGAGGTGAGATGTTTTTGAAGGATGTGCAGCTGCAATAGAATGCAGTTGAACCAAGAAGCATTGGTTTTGGCAGTAGCTTGTGCTGCTATTGAAGAATCAGAAGCTAAGTGTGCAGTGTGCAAGAGTTGGTGATCCAGGTGGAAGAAGAGGCGTAGATGTTGTCACTTCTGGGGAACAACGAAGCTTAAGAGCTCAATGAGCTGAGAAGATATGCGAAGAAGCTGAGCAAGAAATTGGTTGTTTGTTGTGAGTAGAATGAGTATTGCAGTTCGAAATGTGAACGGTTGAATGGCTGCGTTGCTAGTAGATGTATGTCTAGGAAAAGTTTGAGCTCAATGTGGAGTTGTTAGTGATACTGCAGTTCAGATACAGTTGACAAGGGTGTGTGCCTGTAAGCATCAGAATGTTGTTGCAGAATGAGTTACAGGGATTTGAAGCTGCAGAATAAAGTTAAAGCAGGATATTGCCATTGGTTGTAATGATTTTGATGCAATCTGAGGTGGTGCGGTGACTGGTGCACGATGTGTGAGTAATCAACGGAACTGGTGGTGACATGCATAGAAGCAATGATACAGTTGAGGCATTGTAGGCTGTCTGGTGGGTGTTTAGAGTGGCAGGAAATACTCAGCGGAGAAAGTGACAGCAACGAGGCTGAAGTACTGGAGTATGTATGAGTTACAGGGAAGTGTGGCTGAATTATGACAAGTATATGAAGGTCTGCAAGCTAACTAGTGCTTGTAAAGATGCAAAAGGTCATGGAGCTTGAGGTTTTAACTGATGCAGTTGATCTGAGATAAGAAAGAAAAGGGAATGAGCTGTTGCTGTATGAATTGGAAATAGAACTGGTGATATTCGAAATTTCAGATGAGGTGCCGTGTGTAGGTGAAATTGCAGGCATGAATTGAATGGTTGTGTGCAGATTATTGCATTCACAGGAATTTATTGTTGAAGCTGCAGTGGAACTAAAGCAGGCTTGTGGCAGTTGGAGCTGCAAAGCTAATACAAGAGTTGGAGGTGCAATGATTTGAGCCGGTTGTGTTGGTTGAAAGCTACAGATGTTGCAGTATGGACTGAATTGTGCATGAGAGGTCTGAATGGATGAATGTATAAATGATTGTGAACGGTGCAGGGTTGTGAGATGCCTGAGTTTGCAGTCGATCTAGGACAACAATGCAAGAGAAGGACGGCAGACACTGGTAGTTATACAGTGGTCTAATGGTGAAGCTGTAGCAGTGGGACGAGTGGTGGAGCTCAATTGGCTTGTCAGTTTTGTGAAACTGACAAGCATAGTAATGGACCTGAAGGGCTCAGAGTTGTGGGCTTGAATGTTTGGGCTTTTTTAAGCAGACACTACAGTTAGCCTACGTTTTGGTTAAGCTTTGGCTGAGACTTGGAAATTGGTCGACCAAGAGAAAAGATATAAAAGGGACCTCTTTCTCTATTCTAGGGGATCTGATCTTCTCTTCTCTTCTATTTTTTTGCCTAGGGTTTGAACATGATAGTTTTATTGCTTCTTCTTGTTTATGAACTCCATGGATATGATTAGATAAATCTCTTTTGGTTAAGGAATAAGTTGGAGTTCCAACCATGATATTTATGCAATGAATTAGTTTTGTCTCCAGATTTTGTTGCTTATGATTCACTATTAATATTGTTATATGATTTGAATGCATGTTTAGTCGAGTCGCGAATCGGTTGAATTAGTTTTCATCTCTATTGCTAGATTAGGGTTATTATACGCAAAAGTGATAATTCCTGATTGCAAGTAGCATAATTGTGAGTATTGCTTGTAGTGATACATCCTAGTAGTCACAAGTGGATCATAACCTTTGTTAAAACGGATTAGTGTTTTTACACGTTCGTTTGCATTGATTAGTCTATTTCATAGAACTTAGTGCTCTTAGGGAGTTAAACTTAATTGTGCTTTTACACTTTAGGTTGCTTTCTAGGTAGAATTCACATTCGCATCTTTTAATGTGTTTGTTGATGACAAGAGGAAATTAGCGGGATATTCTTGCGATCAAGGTATCCTAGGACTTTTGATAAAAGTTGAGATTAAATATCAATTCTAGTTATTGTTACAAATTCATGTTTGTGAATGAAAACTAATCCTTGACCAATATCTTCATCTTATTGATTTGCTTGTTTATTTCATTATTTGCTTTTAGTTTATTTTCCTTTACATAAAAATCAGAATTCCCCCTTGTTTATATAGGAAATCGAAACAATTTGACAACCTAAATCCTCTCTGTGGGAACGATCATTTCTTATCCTTGCTATATTATTTATTTTGAGTTGTGAGAAAGTGTAATTTATTTTTGACGTATACGACAACGATCACCTTTTTCTCATGGATAATTCCCTGATTTTGATTTTAACATGCTCTGCAGTTGTTAACACACTCCCAATACGTTGTTTTCTTGCCTTTGATTGAGTTAAACTCGTTTCCACTCATGCAATCTTCCAATTACAGCACAAATAAATCCCGAAAAATCTTCACTCTCTGTTTTTCGTGTGCTCGTGACAACATCCCTTATTCTTTGATTCCGGGACACATGCTAGCCTTGGTTTATCTCCACAACTCGATATTACTCCATAGCCACGTCAAAATCTTCAGAGAATCTCAGAGAGGAACAAAGAAAAATTTTTGTTAAAGGGAGAGCAAAAAGTGATTCGAGGAGAGCGAAAATCATTTTCAACTCGTTAAATAGACCGATTCGTGAACGAATATTTAACTCGGATTAGAATACCCCTCACACTTTCTCTTAATCTTCATCTGGATCAATCGTTCCATTTCTTCCATTCCCAAATAATCAAAAACCCACGTTTATAGTGTTCCATTGAGAACGACCAATTGATGGAGCAAGTGAACCAGCACAATCCATAAATATCGTTTATGAGTTAGATGATCAAAGCATGGCAAATTATCAGTGTGAGGATCCAAAAAGGTGTCTTAATTAATAGCTATGTTCCATAGATAAGCATGTGTATATTACTTTTAAAAAGGGTCAACTAAAGAATCATAGCAAATTCTCAATATGAAGGTCCAACCAATTGAGGATTTTGATTTTAATTTTGCACTACAGATAGTATTTTGAATCAAACTTTCAAGTTTTTTGTAATTCAAAATTTTGTCGAATTATATCAAATTGAAACTAATCCGAGTCAATTCCTAATCTTGATCTATGACAATCATTCCAATCTCACTGTCTTCAGTTTAGAAAATTTAATTTTTCATGTATGGTTTCAAAATTTAGTAATCGGACGTTTTGGTTGTGAGCATAAGGGAGCGTGTGGGGTATTCTAGTCCGAGTCAAATTTTAATATACGAATTAGTCTATTTACTGAGCGTGTGGGGTATTCTATTTACTAACAAAAATCCAAAAAAAACCCGAGACTACTGTTTTCTTCCAATCGGTTTATCCAGCCCGATTACTTCGAATCCAATGCCCATATCATTCCTGTTTGCCCCATTCAAGTCTATCCACTCAGTTTCAGCCATTGAATTTCATTAGAGGATCTCCAACAATCGAACCCTTAATTATGCCCTTTCTCTGCTACAGTTTCCCGCCAAAACACATGAACTCTGTTTCTTCAAGTCCTGATTATCTGGCCAAATCTGGTCGATTCTAACGCCCTTACCAGACCTGTTTGGATCAATAGAACATACCCAGTGATTTCAGCGATTTAGTCTCACTACAAAGCCTCCAAATCTCGAACCCTAATTTGTTCCCAATTTTCCCGCCAAAATTCAAAATTCAAACGAGGAAGAAGATAGTCACCCCTTATCCAGCATCGGTGTCCCTTTAGTAAATTAGGGTGCCCCTTAGTAATTAGGTTGCCCCTAGCAATTTCTGGAGTGTTTTTTACAAGTTTTCTGAGGCGCTTTTATCACATTTCTGGGGTGCCCTATCCAAAGTCTGTGTGCCTTTAGTAATTTTTCGCGCTGATTTCTCCAAACACACATAAAACACCATAATAAGTACAAAAATGAGCACTAATAATATATAAAATTGAGACAAATCAGAACATAAATGTGTCTAGCAGTGGTATCCGGAACAACCCTGACAATTTGATTAAGGATCTAGAATTTAAGGTTGAAGATTTTTGAGTAAGAAAATGTTAACTGTTTGTGATTAAGAATGGCGTAAATATTATTACGAAATTTTATGCATGGTTTATTTATTGTGTTTGCTCCATTTATTTGATTTTCTATGCCCTCTATTATTTTTGGAAACTTCCTACTGGGATGTGGTTTGCTCACCATTTTCCTCATTTTTCACAGAGAATGAAGAAACAATAGTCATAAAAGAAATTATTATGTATCACGAGGATTTGGGTGTCGCGTTTTAAATTTCGTCGAGGTGTTTGTTTGCTTCAATTGTGTATTTTTAATTATGTAATTATTGTATAGTTTTATACTTTCAAAAGTAATATTACATTTCATTTAATGGTACTTCATTTTAGTTTGGATTTTAATTATCAAAATTATTTTGAACTAAAAATCTGGTCCTACACGAGTGGTGGTCCGGAAATTTGGACTTGCTAGCCGGATCGGACCCGACCCACAAGACCGAATATGTGTCCGTTGGAAGTCGGAAAATCAGGGATGTCACAGATTATCTCTTTTGCTTTACTTTCGATTTATGAGATATTGTTTCGGTTATCGCAAACCCTAATACTTCTGATCTCATATCATGTATATCTTTTATGATGTTGTGACTCTTTGATATAAGAAGGTTTCAGATTTAACCTTCTGGGATGCTTTATCAAATGATCATAAACATATATTGATTAGACTCATGTGCGAAGTCACGATTATACTATTATCGATTTATGTTTCATAAATTGTGTATTTATTATACATATGAGTTTCGTTTTAGCATCTTACATTGACAAGTAAAAGCTAAGACTTTGTCGACCTTTCTCTGGTAAAGGTTGTCTTGTTTGTTATTCTTTTATCTTGCAGGGAACAACAACTCACAGGGGGGATTTCTATATTGAACCGGTGCTTAAGCGTCATATCTTTGTGGGGAGAGTGGTTGTGGAAACCGAGGGAATAATTATTTTGATAATCTTTCCTGATACGAAAACTTAATCGGTTCGGATCTTAGTTTTTCATATTGAAGAGTAAGGTAACTATTTAGTTATGTTTATTAATCATTTTCCTATTAACAAAAGCTGAATTAAATGCCTATTCTTGCTTGGGCTTAACGAAAATTTCGGTCCAATTGTTTTGTTTCAATTGGTTCTGGTTAAGAAAAACTAAATCAAGTTTGGTTTTTGTTTTGCTTAACGAAGTAGGAGGTTCAATTGTTTTAGTCCAATTGATTCCTGATAGAAAAAACTAAGTTAATTCTGATATTAGTTTAGGCTTATCGAAACGAGGTACGATTATTCAAGTCTAATCATGTAGTTGCAGGAAATCCTACACTACACCCCTCATAAGATTTCATTAACATTCAACTCATTTTAGATTAACAATCTTAATTTTATTGATGAATCTTTGAACAATCTTACAAGAAAAGATAAAGGAATCAAGAATAACCACTGCTCTAGATTTTCTCTCTCCTATTTACTTGCTTTTCACTCAAAAAAGATCTCCCTCTTTCCTTTACCACCGAACGACTATTTATAGGGAATTACATAGTGGATGACAGCTAATCTGTCCTTTATTTTCGGATATGGCTTGCGATATTCTCGCAACCTTACAAATGTTAATATCGCAAACTCTCTTATTTTCGCAGGACCATCACATTTTTCTCATAATTTTAGGTGACGTCGTTTATTATGTCATTTCTGAAATTATTCTGCGACAACGTTGTGTTGTGTTGTTGATAATTTCGCTGAGGCATTATTGCTGCGAGATTCTGATCCTACATCTTGCCTCTTCTCATATCTTCTCTGCGAAGTAGAGAACGATGTGAGAAATGCCGCAACTGTTCATCTCTTCATATTCTGCATTTATCACACGTATCCTTTCTTCCATCTATTTCTTGACACGTCTTCTGTAAGCTGCTTTTTAACCGCTCACGTCTTTTCGTATTAATGGTGTTTATCTCTTCGAGTAAAAAAAATCTTCTCTATATATTCTTCTTACTCTTCTTTCCATTTTCTTTTTACTTTCTCTTATCTTTTTATTCTCTCATCTCTGCAACTCTATTGTTCTTCCATAAATTCTGCCATTGCAACTTTTTCTTCCTTCTTCTTCTTTTAATCTTTTTAATTTCTTCTTCATCTCCACACTGTTCCCTCTGTAGATATTTAATGTTCGTAACTTTCTTCCGAATTAGTCTTCCTACTGGTGTTTTCCATGGATTCATCGAGGTTAGTTTTCTTTTTTGTTTCTTATGGGTTTTGCTGAAATTGATCTTGCTTACTGCTTTATTTGATGATGCTGCTCATATGATTCCCATATTGTTGTTATTTCAGCAAAAACGCCTCTAACACCAAATTTACGGTTCAGAACCCTAATATTCCCAAATCGCAGCATAAGATTGTTGTAAAAAAAAGAAAGTCTGCGAATCAGAAGGTAGTAAGAAACATTACTCTTTTCTAATAACAATATTGTTGCCTCTGTTTCTTATCTGGATTGTAATTCGTAGGGTGATAAGGATGCCAACAAACCTCTCAAGAAATCTCGCCACCTTAAAACCGTTGAAACCTCAGTTCCATTCCACTTACTTATCTCTTCTAAATCTCCTGCGACATCTTCGCAAGTTAAACCATTATCTCCAATTCGCGAAAAGGCTGCCTCAGATCTCATTTCTTCAACTGACCTTTCAATGATTGAAACCCCTCTTATTAATCCTTCTGTGAATGAAACTTCTTCTCCTCTTATTGATAATATTTCTCAGCCTTCTATCATTGCCAATTCTCTACCTGAGCCTCTTCCTTTTTCAAAAGAAACCGTGGAAGGAATAGACATTGCTTTCAAAGTTTTGTCTGAGGTCCTGGATGATGGCAAGAAGTCTCCCATTGATCCTGTCAAGTCTGGTATTTGTGAAATTTTGAGTAAGTATTTCGGCTCTGACAGAGATGCTTCGGAAACAGCTTTGGAAAAAGAGTGTAATGCTTTTCGTCTCGAAAATCAAAAGCTTCAGAATGTTTCGCTGGATCGCGACAATCTTCGCAAGAAGAATGATGAACTGAGAGGTATGATTTCCTTATCTGTGTCTTCAATTTGCCTTTCTAATGATTTTATCCTTTCCATATTTAATTATCCTTGAAATCCATCTTTCGCATGTTAAGCCTTAAACCAGAAACGAATATTGGAGAGAAATCAATTTGAATCTGCTGTTGAAGAAGCCCGTGTTGATAAAGAGATTTTGATGGATCAATATAACCAATTAGATAACCTCTATTCATACTTTGTTGATCATATAAATAATCTTACCAATGAAAATACTCAATTAGTTCGGAGGCAAGATTTATTAAGTAATGAAATATCTCGCCTCTCTTATTCTTTAACTAAAGCTAATCTTGGGATGGAATCTTTATCAGATGAGAATAAAACTCTATCTCAAGAGAAGCTAATTTGTTTAAATAAGATGGCGATATCTTCGCAACAACTTAGCATTCTTCAGAAAGTATGTGATGACCAAGAGCAATCTCTTCGCTCTTTGAGAAATGAACTTAAAGAAGTAACAGAGTCATCTATCGCTGAAAGAGATACACTCATTCAAGGTAGAATAGCTTTAAGTGTAAAGGAGAATCAACTTAAAGAACAATATTCCAAATTAGAAGAATCTTATTCTTCTCTTGCGAAGAAAAATGCCTTTCTTATTTCTAAAGAGAAAAATCTTCAGTCTCGACTTAAAGGTTTAGTTGGAGATAAATTTGATGATGCGATGGACCGTTGGGAGAATAGTTGTTTGACCTTGATTCAACACCTTATTTCGCAAAAGAAAGGTAGTCATAATAGTTTGACTGCCTTAACTATCTTTTCTTTGTCATATGTTTTTGAGTTCTTCATCTTACTGAAATTTTGTATTCTACTTTTCGCAGAGTCTGAGAAAAATATTCGTTCTTCCATTTCTGTTTTGGAGGCTAAATATGCCAAGATTCGCAAAGAAAATGCATTAATCGTGTCTGTCCTTACTGGTTCTCGCGACCGAGCAGAAAGAAGACTTGATTATCTTGCTTACTTTAAGGATATTCAAGATAGGAATCATCAGAGAGCACTTCTTCGTCAAGTTCATCTCCGGGCTGAAGTCCTTGTAAATGATATTTTATTGTCTAAATATCTTCCTCCTACATCAATCGAACCTTTGGAAGTAGATGATGATGAAGTTCCTCGTCCTGCTGACAGTGATTATGATTATGAAAGTGGTGAAGAGAATAGTCTTTTGGAAGATGGAGAAGAGATTCCTTCTAAGGAAGCAACTGCTGGTGCTAATCAAGATGAAAACGAAAAAGAAATCTCTTCGAAAGAAGTAATTGCTGGAGATAATCAAGGTGGCGGCGAAAAAGAAGTCCCTCTCGGAGGAATTATTGTTGGTGAAGATCAAAATAGAAATGAAGGAGAGGTTGGCGATAATGAGAACATTGGCGAAGAACGTCTATTATCTCCTTCTACTGGAATTCATACTGAAGCATGAGCTTCTTATCTAGTTCTATGTTCTTGAATTGTCTCATCTTTATTATTTTTTGCGAATAATATTCTTCAACCAACTTTGGAATCAATTTTCCCTTTTAGTATTTTGCTGGCGAGAAAGATAATGCCTCTTGTTTACTGATTCTCATACTTGCCTCTCATTATCTTTCTTGCGAAAAATGATCTGTTATGAATACTTATAAATATTTTGTTTTGTCATGTGGTCTTATTTTGCCTTCCTAATTAAAGGTCTTATTGTGCCACCTCTTGTCATTGCGACGAAATCGCAGGACGTCTTTGCACTTTCATGCAAAAATCCATTGATCTTGCCTTAACTTTTTATTTTGTATTATTGCCTCTTCAGGAATGTTGCGACAATATAATAAGCCTAAATATTCTTGCGAAAATAAAGCCCCATTACATTGTCATCTTGCGACGAAATCGCAGGACGTCTTCGCACTTTCATGCGAAAACCCATTGATCTCGTCTTATCTTTTTCTCTAGTATTATTGCCTCTTCAGGATTGTTGCACAAATATGACAAGCCTTAATACCCTTGCGAATAAAAACCCCATGACATTTGCGTCTTAAGACACTTATCAGCTCCCTAATGGAGGGTGCCGCCCTTATCTCCCCCCTGGTTGCCCCTTCAAGGAGGCGTACTTCTACCATACAAGGTTAGCTCCTCCCATCCAGTCTTAACAAAAACCAGTTGTTTTCGCAGCCTCTTATCCCTTTTACCTATAGGGTTTATGGTTATGAGACTGCACCCTAAGTGGGGTTTTCTTCAGGCCGAGTGCAGTATAAGCCAAGACTTGTCAAGAATGGCAAGGTACGCCCCTGACACTCTTGACTCAACCGTGTACCTCGGCGCCTTGATCAGATTCTGTACTCCTTTGGAGAGTCCTTATTACCTTAGTCGCCCAACCTAAGTCATGTGCTTAAGTTGAGAATCCAAGGTGCCTCTCCCGGATGGGCTTTATTGACCCCAAATCTCTCCCGGATGGGCTTTATTGACCCCAAATCTCCATGACTCAGGTTCCGGTGGCGGTGTAGCCTTTCGCTGATCCATACAACATGTACCCCCTTATATGACGTACTTTAGGTCTTACATTTGCCTCTTGCGAAATTTTATTCGCGAACTAGGGTGTACGCCATTAAGGTTAGCCCCTTTCTTTTATGTCATTGTTCTATGATTATCTCTGCGAAAGTTTCGCACATCATGATCTTGTTTTGATATGAATAATCTCGCAACTATTCTTTCAGAATCTCCTTAATGATAAGGATAATATCTTCTTACGGATAATATCTTTTTAAGTACAATCTATTCCATGGTCTGTCAAGTCTATGACCAACATCTCTACCTTCTGGATCCATTAATTTATAAGCTCATGTTCCAACTATCTCCTTAATGATGTAAGGTCCATCCCATTTTTCGCTAATTTTCCACCATTTTCTCGCTGATATATTGGTGTCTCTCGCAGAACTAAATATCCTGGTTGGAATTCGCGTACTTTGATACGTTTATTATATTCTCGGGCTAATCTTCGCTGATAATTCTCCATATGTTGTAAAGCTCTTTCTCTTTTTTCTTCTAATTCATCAAGTTTGTTTAAGATCAAACGCGTACTAAGATTTTTCTCCCAAGCTTCTCTCTTTGTTGTCGGAATAACAACTTCTCTTGGTAACACTGCTTCAACTCCGTATGTTAAACAAAAAGGTGACATTCCAGTAGCTTCTCTTCTAGTTGTATTATAAGCCCATACTGCATTATGTACTTGTTCGCACCATGCTCTATGACGTCCTTCTAACTTCTTCTTTAATATATCTGTAATTTTTTTGTTTGTTGCCTCTTCCTTCCCATTAGCTTGTGGATACAAAGGAGTAGACTTTCTACATTTATCTTAAATGCATTAAGTAACATTTCTATGTTCTGTCCTTCAAACTGTTTCCCATTATTAGATACCAACTGCGCAGGAATTCCGAATCTGCAAATGATATTTTCGAATATGAATATAAAGATATCTTTGTCGCGAATATGATGTACTGCCTTCACTTCTGTCCATTTTGTGAAATAATCTGTTGCGACTATTAAGTATCTTCTTTGTCCTGATCCTGGTAAAAATGGCCCCACAATATCTAAGCCCCACTTTCCAAAAGGCCACACACTGTTTGAAGATGACAATGGTGCTCCAGGTGCATGTATTTTCTTTCCATGCCGCTGACAATCTTCGCAACGTCTTGATATTTGTTTTGCATCTTCGTGCATGTATGGCCAGTAATAGCCTTGCATTTTTGCTCTATGTGCCAAAGATCCTCCCCCGCTATGATTGCCAGCATCCCCACTATGTAACATTTTTAGCACATTTTCTCCTTCTTCTCGTGTCAAACATCTGTGTGATGGTCCATTAAAGGATTTTCGGTATAGCATCCCATCTCTTAATTCATAATTTGTTGCGTGGCTTTTTAACTTGTGTGCTTCCAATCTATTTCTTGGTGTTTCTCCTTTCGCCAAATATGCATGAAGTTCTGTTCTCCAATCTGCGATATTGTTCGTTTGTTCTTCTTCTTCACCGTCTATTATCATCATGTTCACTTCTTCTTCTTCTTTATTGATTGATGGTGATAGAAGTGTCTGTATTTTTATGCATCTCGCGGTTGGATCTGTCATCATGCTTGAGATGAAAGAAAAAGCGTCTGCCAGTCTGTTATCCTTCCTTGAAATGTGTCTCCATTTTATTTTTGGAATCTTCGCTGACAATTCTTCTACGAGCTTCTTGTATTTATTCAAGGATGGTTCATTTGTAGTGTACTCTCCCTTTATTTGACGAATAACTAGCTGCGAATCACTAGTGATCCTGGCATTTTCTAGTTTCATTTCTATTGCGAACTTTAAAGCATGTATCACAGCTTCATATTCCGTTTCGTTATTAGTGGATGTGAATTCTAATCTGAATGAAAAAGCCATCTTCGCTCCTTCTGGATAATTTAAAACAATTCCAACTCCATCGCCTTCTCCATTTGATGATCCATCTAATAATATCTCCCATCTATTTGGTTCTGTTAATAAGTCTTTTGGATCTCCGAGTTCTTCTTCTATATCCATCATTTCTTCTACCGCTTCATCTTCTTCTAAAGGAAATTCTGCCAAGAAATCTGCAACAACTTGTGATTTTGGTGAAGACAAAATTTCATATTTAATATCGAAGTGGCCTACTTGTGCATTCCATCTCTCCATTCTTCCTGATCTTTTTGAATTCTTCATCACTGATTTAATTGGTACTTTTGTTAATACCTTTATTGTGTGCGCTTGAAAATATATGCGGAGCTTGAATGACGCATAAACTAATGCTAAGATTAGCTTCTCAATCTTTGAGTAATTCTTCTCGGCAGTATTAAAAGTTTTGCTAATGTAATAGATGGGTTTTTCCACTCCTGCGTCTATTCGCAATAATACGACACTTAATGCATGCGTCGTCGTCGCAAGATAGATTAATAATTCTTCTCCTGATTCTGCTTTTTTTAAAATAATGTATTCATAAGATGTTCTTTGATCCCTTGAAAAGATTTTTCGCATTCATCAGTCCATTTGAATTTCGCACCCTTCTTGAGTATATAGAAAAAATACTTGCATTTGTCTGATGATCGCGAAATGAATCTCCCTAGCGAAGTTAAAAGTCCATTCAACTTCTGTACATCTTTTATTGTTGCCGGTGTTGGCATGTCACGAACTGCTTGCACTTTTTCTGGATCAACCTGTATTCCTTCCTTTGATTCAATGTAGCCTAAAAAATTTCCCGATGCAACTCCAATGGTACACTTCTCAGGATTCAGTTTAATGTCATGCTGCCGCATTTGTTCAAAAATCTCCCTCAGGTCCTGTACATGGTCTTTGGCTTCTTTACTATTTACTAATATGTCATGCACGTATACTTCTAATGTTTTGTGTATCCATTTCGCGAACACCTTCTCTACCATTCTTTGGTATGTTGCTCCTGCATTTCGCAAACCAAATGGCATTTTCGTGTAACAATATAAACCTATAGGGGCGAAAAAGTAGTATGCTCTTGATCTTCTTTAGCGAGAGGGATATGGTTATATCCTTTGTACCCATCTAAAGATGATACCCTATCATTTCCCGTTGCTGATTCCACCATTTGAGGAATATCTGGTAACAGAAAGCTATCTTTAGGGCAGGCTTTGTTTAAATCAGTGAAATCTATGCAAATCCTTATTCCTTTGTTTTTGTTTGGAACAATGACCATATTCGCTATCCACTCTGGGTATTTAGATTCTCTAATAATTCATGCATCAAGTATTTTCTGTAGTTCTTCTATTTGGGAATGGTAAGCTGTTGCGATTTTTCTTATTCTTTGTTTAAACGGTCTCACATTCTTGTTAATCTCCAACTTGTGACATGCAATTGATGGATCTATTACCGGTATCTCATCCATGCTCCCTGCGAAAATGTCTTTATATTCTCGCAAAAGGTTAACAGTTCTTTCTTCTTCTTCTACATCCATCTTGGTTCCAATTCTCAATATTAGAGGTTCTTCTATAGTCCCAACGTTTACTTCTTTTGTTGGTTCTGCGGCAGTGTAACTGGATTTGGGTTCTCCCATTGGTGTTGGTTCTTTTATTTTTTTCACAGGTCCTTCTCCTTCTTCCGAAATTTCGCTTGGTATTCCCCTGCCTTCTTTTTCCCTTATCGTGTACATTCTAAATTCTTCTTTCTTTGCCTCCTTTGCCAACTTTCTGCGAAATTGTTTCTTTTTTGCTCGTCCTTCATAATGCTTTACTTCAATTTGATGACATAATTTCGCATTGTCAACATCTCCTCTGATTTCACCTATTCCATTTGGTGTGGGGAATTTAATACATTGATGCAACGTTGATACTACAACTTTTATCGCATGTATCCATGGTCTTCCTAGCAACATATTATATGGAGATTCCATATCCACCACGCATAGTGTCACGTGTGTTTCGATCTCCCCTAGTGGAATTCGTACCACTATTTCTCCTTTAGGTTTTGTTGTGGATTTTCCAAAGCCATGAACAAAATATGTTGAACTGGACATTTCTTCATCTTTAAATCCCATTCCCCTGAACGCATGATAAAATATTATATCCACTGAACTTCCTGTATCGACTAAAGTCATGTTCAATATCCATTCTTTCGTGGATTTTGTTGTTGTCCCCTTCTCTTTTCACGTAATAGGCACTGTAATAACCAATGGAGATGTGTGGTTCAAATTTTCTTTTGGTATTTCTACCGCCATGAATGTGATTTTTTGCTTTTCCCAATCTTTCAAGGGTGATGTATTTTCTACCTCCATAAACTTCCTTCCCTCAAAATTTTGTTTATGTATCCTTCCTTTGATGTTTTCATGGAATTCATTAACCATTGTTTTTGTTATCATATTACACTCCAATCTTTTGTCATCTTCATTGACTCTAATCATTTTTCTTTTAACTGGTTCACTGATTTGTTTAATCACTTTCTTGATTTGAACAATCTCAACAACAATCTTCAACTTTCAATCTTCAACGTTCCCTGTTTCTAGCGCCATTATGTAGTTGCAGGAAATCCTACACTACACCCCTCATAAGATTTCATTAACATTCAACTCATTTTAGTTTAACAATTTTAATTTTATTGATGAATCTTTGAACAATATTACAAGAAAATATTAAGGAATCAAGAATAACCACTGCTCTAGATTTTCTCTCTCCTATTTACTTTCTTTTCACTCAAAAAAGATCTCCCTCTTTCCTTTACCACTGAACGGCTATTTATAGGGAATTACGTAGTGGATGACAGCTAATCTGTCCTTTATTTTTGGATATAGATTGCGATATTCTCGCAACCTTACAAATGTTAATCTCGCAAACTCTCTTATTTTCGCAGGACCATCACATTTTTCTCATGATTTTAGCTGACGTCGTTTATTATGTCATTTCTGAAATTATTCTGCGACACTGTTGTGTTGTGTTGTTGATAATTTTGCTGAGGCATTATTGCTGCGAGATTCTGATCCTAAAAATCGGATCCTTGATAAGAAAACTAGTTATATAAGCTAGTTTTGTCTTGTCTAAATGAGGTACAATTATTTATGAATAATTGAATCTTGATAAGCAGTCAAGTTAATTCTTATCTTCTTCTGATTTATCAAATCAAATGGAGAATTACTTGGGGAAATTATTTCCTTGATAAGGTGCTAAAATAAATTACTTATGTAGTTTCTTTTTTAGTATTGCTTATCTAAAATGGTATGTTAGACCTTCGTGCTTAACTCTTATGGTTGTATGAGTTCTTATCAACTTGTAAGATCCTTTCGGTTTACTCTTGTATTTTTTTCATGCTTTTTCATTTTTGTGACAAGAAGGGGGAGAAATATATGGAGTAGACGGGTGATTTACAATCACTGATAAAGGATATTGTACGAAAAA
Organism: Papaver somniferum; assembly: GCF_003573695.1. Classification (NCBI taxonomy): domain Eukaryota; kingdom Viridiplantae; phylum Streptophyta; class Magnoliopsida; order Ranunculales; family Papaveraceae; genus Papaver; species Papaver somniferum. The sequence goes on along the minus strand of NC_039366.1, from coordinate 114,759,544 downwards.
GCATATATCTAACGAAAGAGTAAAGAATAGACTAAGGGGGGAAACATATCATCTTGTTGTGTAGTATTTTATACTACAAAAGGGGAATAACAAATAGGTTCGGATTGAATATCTACCTATCTTTCCTTTGGCGAGAGTAAAGCTTTTTTTATTCAAATGCGTCAACAACAACATTTATTTTTGAATACATGCAGGCTATGAGCTGTTGAAACTTGGAATCAAGCGTATGAAGAATGAGTTAAGAGAATGTTATGTAATGTAATATATGTATCGTTTAATTCGTGTATTCTCCTTATGAAATAGAGTTTCGTCACCAAAATTGACAAAAAGGGAGATTATTAGAGCATTGCTTGGTTGAACACACCAAACGTTGTATGTTAAGGTTGGTAGTCATATTTCAGTATCAAAACTCATAAGTCGCTTGATTAGATTACTAGAGTCAACTTCGTTAGGTTAGACTTGGAAGTCTAGAAATGTTGAGACATATAAGTATTACTCTAAAGACCTAAAGATTCTGAAGATGTAGCGACATCAATGATGACATCATCCTTCCACTTGAGGTTAGTAATACATGACTTGACTTGTTTCCATTTTTATATCGTAAGCTTTCAAGTCGTTTTTGATTGAAAACATAACATGCGAAGTTATATACATGAAACTCTAGTATAACATACTTGATAATCATATTATGATCAAAGTGTAAAGGAACAATATGTTAGAGCATTGCTCGGTCGAACTCACAAAGTGTTGCTATCTCTAGATTGTTGTCAAATTTACTTGTCAAAACTATATCTTGAATTCTAGTCTATAATTAGTTAAGTCTCGGATTAGGATAAAAGATGTAGTTGAGAAACGGACATCATGGCAGTCATCATTGCGTTCTACAGTTTGAAGACGAAGATCAACTGAATCTTTTGGATAACTTCTTCAACAAAAGGTAAGTGAAGACTGAACCACCTATATCTCAAGTTATATTCATATTTCTTTCTATGAGATGATGTCGCATAACTAATTAGATTATTGTAAGCATATCAAGAATTTCAAGTCAACATTTATCTTGTGATTAACTCTCGAAATATGACTAAGCTTAATGAACATTTCATACTTGATGAATTTCGGTTAAGAACAATTTATTGTTCACAATCAAAATAATGATTCAAGATTATCATTAAAAAATAACCTGGAACAATGATATGTGTCACTGATATTATTCGGGAATGTTTCAAATCGATTTAGAGATAAATATAGAACTACTGTAAATTCAAATATAAGACAACGTGCATATCAGTCTCACAAACTGGGAAAACTGTTATAAGTCTGAAGCTGCAATACATGTACTTGTATACGTAACGTAGTAGATATATGTCGACTAATAGACTCTTGGTATGCATACTCTTATGCACACCTTAAAAAGTCTGTGAACTCATGAACCCGGATCGGTACGCAAATAAGTACGCAAACTTGTTGGTCCAGGAACCGGTTTAGTATCCATACCGATACGCATACCAGAAAAATTCTTTGAACTCGGAATTTATTATTGTTGTCTTAAGGTATCCATACCGGTACACTAAATGAAAAAGTTCTGTAAACTCCGGAACTCGGTCATGTTATAAAGTATACATACCAGTACAGTACTTTCACTTAACTGTTCACGAATCCGTTAACTATGTGTACCTTGTACACCTACTTACTATGTCGATTAAATTCATATGCTCACATAATTATTTCTCCGAGATAATTAGCATTTGAATAATCTCTTTATCTTTTTATTAAAACACCATAGACATTATTTGAACACATTATTGTGACTCGAGTTAAGTCTTAAGTGTTTATGAAAATGCTCAAGCTTATAGTTCAATTGGCTATCTTCGGCTAACCATTCATGAGCATGGTCATGTACACAGTTCATTTACAGTTCATCCTAACCAGAGTGTATATCTTGATTATGTAAATCAGATTCAAAGATTCATCTTACGGTGGATATTGTTTGCTTGGTTCCAAAGCTATCTTAGCTTAAACATAAAGCAACCTATGCTTTGAATGTATATAAAAGGGGAACTTCAAGCAATTTGGTTCTTTGAATCCCGACACAACTTTTTGGTGTGTCCTAGTTGTATCTAAAGTCGTCATCTTCCTAAAACTTTTAGGGTTTAGCGACTACAAAGTCTTCATAAGGACTCGTGAAGCCAAGTCTAGTTATCTTTCCTTGATAACTCGTGTATCCTGATATTGATCGATTGTTGAGATACTCACTTGATCAAGATAGATATAAATCATCAAAATTCTTTTCGTATATAACTTTTTTGATTCCTGTTGATGGTGGATTTTTGACAAAGGCTAAAATCGTAAAACCATAACCTTACATATTCCTGATCCAGTAATAAGACGATTATTGAGACTCATGTCTCTCGTTTAAGCATCAAAGTTCATGCCACAATGGTCTCTGATTGAGTGTATTGCCTCTCAGATCATCCATAAGAACCTTTGACTGAATGTGTTGCCTCTCAGAGCATACATGAATATGCATCCTCCCAATTGAGACCACGACATATTTCATTAATACTGAAAAATTTCAGTAATCACTTTTATATAAAATCGAACGATTGGACGGCTCCTAGACAGCTTGCCTGCTAGTATAGAGCGATAACGTCTTCAGGATGCAACAATGTTTTCCCTGACTATATAAACGACATATTATAGAATCTTAACGATTGGACGGCTCCTAGACAACTTGCCTGCTAGTATAGAGCGATAACGTCTTCCGAGTGCAACAATGTTTTCCCTGACTATACAGAATAGATATGACGCTTCAATTAGCTCATATCGCTCAATTCTCGAAAAATTATAATGCTCCTAGACAACGTGCTAGTATAGAGCCATCAATTAATTATTTCTAGTCGCTAGATTCATCAATTGAATTCCTAGAAAACATTCTATGTTCTTTATAATATTTCATTACTTCAATTCATGGCTTTTCCCAACAGAATTCCATGGGTTAGTAATAAATATTTAACGTACGGGGATCTGAACCACTATCTAGTAAGCCTCGAAAAAATGGTGCAAGTGTACTCAGCAATAATGCACTAACGAGCACCTGAATGCACGAACGAGCATTCAAAAATACGAAGGAACGAGGAAACCTATGCAAAATAGGGAAGAAAATAATAATAATAAAATATTAATTGAGGCTCCTAGGGGACCGGGCCTACTGGTTAGCCGGACATGCCGCCGTGGCCGGTCCCACACCTCTTCTTTTATTTTATTATTTTCCTGGATCTCATGAAAACTCCTTTATTTGAGCAAACTCCTTCGTTTTAGCAAAACTCCTCAATTTCATGATATTTCCTTCACATCAAGGAAATAATATAAAATTAGGAAAGGTGTCACGGGACCGGGCTTACTAGCTGGCCGACCATGCCCTAGCCGTGGACGGTCCCACACCTTGTAATTCCTTATTTTATTATTATTATTTCTTTCATCTCATGGAAACTCCTTCATTTGAAGAAACTCCTCAGTTTCATGATATTTCCTTCATATCAAGGAAATAATATAAAATTAGGAAAGGTGTCACGGGACCAGGCTTACTAGTCGGACGTCCATGCCCTAGCCATGGCCGGTCCCATACCTTGTAGTCCCTTATTTTATTATTATTATATTATTATTATTATTATTATTTCCTTCATCTCATGGAAACTCTTTCGCATGAAGAAACTCCTGATTTTAAGATATTTCCTTCACATTAAGAAAATAATATAAAATTAGGAAAGGTGTCATGGGACCAGGATTACTAGCCGGCCGGTCATGCCCTAGCCGTGGCCGGTCCCCCACCTTGTAATTCCTTATTTTATTATTATTATTTCCTTTATCTTATGAAGTTCCTCAGTTTCAGCAAAACCCTGATTTCTTCATATTTTCTCAAATGTTGCTCAAATGCACACCAGAAAATATCAAAATTCTCAGGACTGAGACACGGACACTATGGTGACATGGGCATGTTACCTTGACCGACCAGGGTCGTCCCTTTGGCTTGCAAGGATCCGGTCCCACACATTTTCATAATTTGACCTAATTTATTCATATTGCGTTCAAACTCTTCCAAACAACTTGGTCTTTCATCAAACGATCGTCAGTCGGTCCCATGACAAACCAGGGCCGGTTCCATAACTTCTTGGTCGGTCCTTCACTTCTCCATAATTAGGTTTTATTACCTAATGCCCAGAAGCGCACTATTTCAATAAATGATTAAACCAGCATTTAATCATCCTTTCACCAACTGATCTTCAAGAGACTTTGGTACTGGTTCACTCGAGCATTTGGGCGCTATATGGTCGTCTCATCATCCCATGTAGCCGGTCCCTCCCTCACTCCGTGGTTTATTTTCAATAAATCATCAATTGACCAGCAATTGGTCAAAATTAGGGCTTCGAATCCAAAGCTCTGCAAAGCATAATTCTGAGCAGGTTCAAACACTAATAATCTTTACGTTGATCCCGCAATCAACACTTTAATTAATGTTACTTGGTCTAGTTGCCAGTATCTTAAATTAATATTTTATTTGGTCTCGCTACCAATAATCCATCAAACGAGCAATATTTGCTCAGACGAGCAATATTGGTTCAACTATCGATATTCAATAGTTCATCAAATGGGAAATATTTGCTCACTTTAACTATCAACATAATTATACCTCTGTCTCAACAGACATGTTCAATTCATAAATCCTTAATCATGTACGACTCAGCAATACAAAGACTCATCGTCTCATCAAGTCAACAACTGACTAACTAAATACACGTCTGCCTTGCAGACTCCACAATCACGAGACATCAATCGTGTCAAATGGGGGGTTATCAACTAGGGTTTTGGTCTAGCGGTCTACGACATGTGTTTCCATCCACGATGAGAATTTGAGCAAGTCGTGTAAGAAGTTTGAGGAGTTATCAAAGTAGTGGGTGGACAATCAACCAAGTCTCTGAACGATGAGCAACTGGTTTTAACACGATTTCCCACTTCCCCACTCTTTGACTCCAGAAACTGTCACACTTTATGGAATCAAGGTGTCTGCGATTCTTGCAATATAAATTAGTCTCTGAACCCATGATTGAAAGAAGAGAGAACGAGGGCGCTCGTTTTGAACAAAGAATTCTCATCACACAAGAATTCTCATCATCTGAGCAATCACTCTAATTCAATCAATCAGTTATCTTACTTCTTCACGCAGAATACACAACACACCTACAATCCTTCATCACCATTGATCTCACACATTTCTCAGCTTCCCTCCTACAGATCGACCCATCCTCTCTTGTGACCGAATTGACTCTGGAACGACCATTATCTTGGTTTAGGCCGGAGTCTTACAGATTGATCTCTCGAATTCAATCACTCTCTTTGCAGTGAATCTGTTTGTAAAAGGTTAAAGCAATTTTCTCGGTTGAGGGTCTCCTCCGTACGGTCGTCTCTTCATTTTCTTAAAAAACCAGTAAATCGTTTTCTCCCCATCAACAGATTGGCGACCACAGTGGGACACTAATCTCTCGGTTGCAATCCAAATTTTCTCAAGATGGTTGATTATGGGGAGGTATCATAAACATTCAATCTCAATTTATTATCTCACGGCGAATTTCTTCCAACTACTACTAAACTCGGCTGACCTGGTCAAGCTCCCTTAGAAGCTATGAATGCTCAAAGCTCAACCACTATTGCTGATCTGATGAAAATTATAAATGATGTAATAACAAATCAAGCAGAAATTGTCAAGATACATAATGAGGTGCTCGACCTTTTGAAAGTTCTTACAGATCAGTTATCGAGGGAACCAACATGTGATCGTTCTAAAAAGAATGTTGCTGATAATCCTTCCTATGGTATCACTGGTGTTGATTTCTCTTCTAAGATCCATTCCTCCACCAGTGACGACGAAGACAAAGTCTACACTCATGCTAAGCGTAGGAGACTCCACCAATATATCTTGGATGTTCGTGAAAGCTAATAACAATTCTCACAAACTCATAAAGAAGACCTGTCCGTTTTAGCACACTTCAATCAAGACTCTTACGATGAAAGGATAATGCCATTTTATAAATCCCTTTTAGAGGATTTACATTCTCGAATCGTAGCCGAAGCAACTGACCCATCGGCTGCTGCTCTACTCAGCCAATCTGAGCCATTCCAGAATAAAGAAGTTTGCAAGGGTATAAGGAAAAACTGGTATTCTTCCAATCTGAAACTCAACCTCCATCCTTCCATGAATTTTGTTGCTGAAGGAAGTAAAAGGAAAACCGGGGCACAACAGCACAGGCATGCTTCTCTAGTTTCCCAGTCTCCTCCATAAAGGAAGGATAATCAAACTCAAAATGCACAAATGTCGACTCAGCGTGAACAAAATGACCAGACATAACTAGACTTCTCTCTTCTCATCGGAAAAGTGATCGAGTTGATAGAAGTATGGATCCAAAATGGTGCAATCAAATTGCCATCCGTCAGGAAAAAGCCGACTGAAGAAGAAATGGAGAATCCTCGTTATTGTCGCTTTCATAGGTTCGTCAATCATCCAACAAGCGACTGTAGGGTTTTGAAGCGCATCTTCAAGGAAAAGGACGAATCAGGAGAACTTAACCTGGGGACTAAAGAGGTGCACATGGATCCTCTCTCAGCCAGGACTTTCTCTCTCTGAACAACCTGTCAAAGAAAAAGCAGTTCAATCCTTGGTCGAACATATATGTGAATTTTTCTATCTGTCGAAGGCACAAAGGAAAGACATGTTCACAACACTGAATCACATCGTGTCAGGGAGACGACTGTCCGTTTCTGGAAATCTCCCTGGGCCTTCAACCACGGACAAGGAGATGCAAGACCGTGGACTGCTTATTATAGTCGATCTCAAAGGAAACGAATTTGGAAGAACGTTGATCCACCATCAACATAATTCCACTGAAGACTCTCAAAGCCGCAGGCATCACTCGAAAAGAATCTACTCATATTCCAATCTCAATCAAGGATCATGAAGGAACGCTAAGAGATGCTTATGGATACATTACTCTCAAGATGAAATTAGGCTCAACATAGACAGAAGCCAAGTTTTTCATAGTCAAGGAAGATCCAGGATATGACATGATCCTTGGACGAACATGGATCCATGCTGAAAAGATGGCTACTGACAAAACGCCTTTGGTTTCACATCTATCCAATGAAGAAGGTTCGATCCAGAGGATTTGGTGAGCGCTCCATCGTCATGGCACCGGGAGAAATTTCTGATGAGGTTGAAACAAGGACCTGAAGAAGGTGCATAGACATTTCTCAAAATATTCTGCGCTCAGGCAAGTCTCATTCCTCCTATGTCCATATCGTATATTCTCCTACATGCTCTCCTAGCATGGGGACTCAATTCTGCTAACAACTTATCCGTTGCAATACGTCATGAATGGATATCTTCACCACAACAATATTTTACCAAGTGGTCGAACCTCTTCGAATCGATCATCTCACTGGATGTTCATTTTAGAGACGATATGCAGTCATGACAAGGAATATCTTGGATGTACTCTTGTTCCACGCATTCAGGAATGTCCACCGCCGAATTATGAAAAAGTGCTGACGCTCGTACGAGCATGAAATCTCACACGCTGGAGGATTAATGAAGGAAAATCCGAACAGAAGATATTCAGGGCCAAAACGATCATGCCTAAGACGTTCTCTTAAGGGATATGATGCTTTGACCCTCAAGCATCTGAAGTTTGAAGCAGGATTTTCTTAATATTATTCGTGTTTTGATCAATCCCTTCAAAACATATACAATACTTGCATTCAGTAATTGAATCTCTTTCAGCAATCAACATCAGTTTATTTAAATGAAAATCTTTATCAAACCAAAAGAAAATCCCTACAACTGTCAATCACCTACTTTTCCAAGGCCAACCAAAAATCAAAAATCGGTCATCTCTCGGTGCCTTATTCTTAGAATCCTTCAAATTGTACTCTCAATCAAAGAGTACACCTGACACCTATAGCTTCAACACGCCTATTATTAACGATACACTGATTCAACACCAAGACGATCAACATAGATGAACTACAATCGATAAGTCTTCACTATCCCCATGAAAAGTATTCTGAAGCAGATGCAACATCATTCATCCATGGATGGCATAAACTCCTTCAATATATATCTTTCTATTAAGCAGATGAACACCTCTGGGATGCACTTGGGTACTTGATCTTGTTGAAAAGATCAATTCAGATCAATTTCAATAAATGTGTTCCACATAACAATCCATGGAAACCTAATGTGATTCCATGAAACGTCATCAACGGAACCTCTCTACATCACAAACCCTGCATGACTAAGGAACTTCTTCACCTCACCGAACACACCCAGAATGGAGACTGTCGCTGCTATCTGCTGCAACAACATCGATTCCCTGACAAGGCACTTCACAGTAAAGGTTCGGGAGAATTTGGGTTAAACCCAGTACACCCTCATCTTAGGGACGCTCAACTCATCAATTGGTTCTTGAATGTAATGACTCACTAGATGGAGGAGTAAAGACTATGTCGATAATCATGGTTCTAGCCTTTTCAGTCTCTGGAGCAACTCCGACCAAATTATCGGCATTAACAAGAATTTCTGGAGAAAATTCAATCGTGATCATGCATCAACGACGGTCTCAGGAGCAACATCCTCATGACCGGCTTCATCAACTATCCGTTCTCTGAAGTGTTATCGATGGATCGGACTTATCCAAGCACTAATGATTCATATCAAGATGTGTAGACATGAAAATATGTTAACATGAAAGTCTTTCCAAAGCTTGCGCGATGGACGGGCACAAGCCAAAGTCTTCTAAAAGATGTTCTCATCACCTCTACAAATGAGATACAACACACTTCAGGCCATGGGTTTAAAAAAACGTACCAATGGGTGAGGAATAGGACAATCCTTACTTGACAAAAGATGTTTGTCTACGTCTCTGCTACAACATACCAAAAGGGTGCATCAATCGGACATACGATCTGAAAGATATGGCCTCCACACTCAAGTTCATAGAATTTGAAAATTTACACAAGATTATAAGTTACGAATGTGCACGTGTCATTGAGTTCCCTATACATCTCCAAATTTAAGGATTCTTTTTGTGTATGATTTCTCAGTCTCTTAGCTTCGAAAGTTGGGGTCAAACATCGAATTCCGACAACATGTTTCAATGGCTTCCAGGGTGGACGACGCGCAAGTAAAAGTTTCTAGACGGGATTCATGACACTCACATTCGATCGACATCCACCTAGGTATTTTCAAAAATCCTTACACCTCAATATTTCCACATTTCTACAAATAAGAAAGAATAAATAGAAGAAACAAAAAGGAGAGCCCACCAATGCATGCTGGGGACTGACGACCATAATATTGCACGTCTCTCCATGACGAATTCAAAAGTTTCGAATATGACATTTCCATAAATGGTCAATTTGTGAACATGAGACGCCAGCATATACCATAATTTTCATAATATGGATAGACTAACATCTGTCATGAAACACTCCAGACGCAAGCAAATGATGTTTTTGTAGCAAGCTCGTCTGTCGAAATTTTACATTGTTTTGCACAAAGCAGCAACTTGGAAAATTTGGTGAAGGATCTAAGGACAGGTCATATACTGTTCTCTTTGGATGTTCGCTTCAACATGTTCAAGATTCACAGTAATTGGATAAACAAGCTAAATAAATTTCAGAAGAAGGATCGTTCAGGCGAATGGACGTTCGTATACTTCAGAAAGCAAGGTTTCTTATATTCATGGAGCAGAAATACTGGAATAACATCAACTCGGCCTTCATTCACTTCAAATGTATTCAAAAGTAACATCTTCACAAACCTGATATGCAGAGAGTCGCATCGACATTTTGGTTCACAAGATTGCTCATGTCACCATTATCAATTTCATCATCCTCTATTTCGTCGTTTCACACATGATGTGACGATTATATGAATTGGAGTGCTTCAAATATGTAATTCAAATGGAAACCAAAAAAAATCATAATTTAACTGATTAACATCATCAACATCCTTCATAAAGCGCTCAACACACAAGCAAATGGTCTAAAGACGCAAAAAGGGTGTTTTGCAACAAGCTCGTCTGAGACGATTTTACACTGTCACGCACAAAGAGACAATCTGGGAGAAATTGGTGAAGAATCTAGGTATGTGTCATATGTCATTCTCTTCGTATAAATGTCTTCTACAACATATCCAAAATTCACAGCAATTGGACGAATGAGCAAAAAGATGTGGCTGAACCATCAGACTACATGACAACTGAAAATTTTCTGAAGACTTATTGAAAGTTTACTGTTTCATCGATTTCAATCATTAAACGATCTCAAACCTCAAAAATCTTCTTTTGTAAATCTAGGAAATTTCCTGAGCATCAAAACGTTGGGGTAGATCGTCAAAAACGGACATCGTATGAAGATTCTACAACATTTTCAACCAAGACCTAACTTCTGAATTTTCTGATGACGAATTATGACGAAATTCCCAATTCATCCACATGGATCTTCATCAATTCAATCATCAAGTGAATATTTCATGTAGCTATCAAGATGATTCAATGTGAAGACTTATTTGGATCCTCCACAATTCATTTGGTGATTCAGAACATCGACGAAAACAATTTCACCGCAGTTGGTGATACATATTGGTGCTTCGAAGACCAACAACTTAGTAGGACGATTATTTTCTCTTTCAAGAAGTAGGCCTGTAAGTGCTAAACCGACCAAGACTAGACATTCTACCACCCAAATCAGCGGTGCCCCACCAATTTACGCTCGTTAGACGACGCTCTATCGTACCACCAGGATCTTTATCTCGGTGATTGCTCGTACGTGACATCATTGGAGCAAATCGAAAACCCGGTAACATTCTTTCTTTCTTACGACTAAGACTAAAAAATCACCATCCAGTGCTGACTGAGGAACATGACTGTCCCTCACTAAGCATGGGACTTAATGTTGATGGTGGATTTTTGACAAAGGCTAAAATCGTAAAACCATAACCTTACATATTCCTGATCCAGTAATCAGACGAGTATTGAGACTCATGTCTCTCATTTAAGCATCAAAGCTCATGCCACAATGGTCTCTGATTGAGTGTATTTCCTCTCAGATCATCCCTAAGAACCTCTGACTGAGTGTATTGCCTCTCAGAGCATACATGAATATGCAGTCTCTCAATTGAGACCACGACATATTTCATTAATACTGAACAATTTCAGTAATCACTTTTATATAGAATCGAACAATTGGACGGCTCCTACACAACATGCCTGCTAGTATAGAGCGATAACGTCTTCAGGATGCAACAATGTTTTTCCTGACTATATAAAAGACATATGTATAAAATCTTAACGATTGGACGGCTCCTAGACAGCTTGCCTTCTAGTATAGAGAGATAACGTCTTCAGGATGCAACAATGTTTTCCCTGACTATACAGAATAGATATGACGCTTCAATTGGCTCTTATCGCTCAATTCTAGAAAATTTTTAATGCTCCAAGACAACGTGCTAGTATAAATCCATCAATTAATTATTTCTAGTCGCTAGATTCATCAATTGAATTCCTAGAAAACATTCTACGTTCTTTATAATATTTCGTTACTTCAATTCATGACTTTTACCAACAGAATTCCATGGGTTAGTAATAAATATTTAACTTACGTGCATCTGAACCACTATCGAGTAAGCCCCGAAATAATGGTGCAAGTGCACTCAGCAATAATGCACGAACGAGCATTCAAAAATACGAAGGAACGAGGAAACCTATGCAAAATATGGAAGAAAATAATAATATTAAAATATTAATTGAGGCTCCTAGGGGACCGGGACCACCGGCCGGCCGGACATGCCGTCGTGGACGGTCCCACGCCTCTTCCTTTATTTTATCTTATTTTATTATTTTTCTGGATCTCATGAAAACTCCTTCATTTGAGCAAACTCCTTTGTTTTAGCAAAACTCCTCAATTTCATGATATTTCCTTCACATCATGGAAATAATATAAAATTAGAAAAGGTGTCACGGGATCGGGCTTACTAGCCGGCCGGCCATTCCCTAGCCGTGGCCGGTCCCACACCTTGTAATCCCTTATTTTATTATTATTATTATTTCCTTCATCTCATGGAAACTCCTTCATTTGAAGAATCTCCTCAGTTTCATGATATTTCCTTCACATCAAGAAAATAATATAAAATTAGGAGAGGTGTCACGGGGCTTACTAGCCGAACGACCATGCCCTATCCGTGGCCGGCTCCACACCTTGTAATCCCTTATTTTATTATTATTATTTCCTTAATCTCATGGAAACTCCTTCGTTTGAAGAAACTCCCTAGTTTCATGATATTTCCTTCACATTAAGGAAATAATATAAAATTAGGAAAGGTGTCATGGGACCGGGTTTACTAGCCTGCCGGCCATGCCCTAGCAATGGCCGGTCCCGCACCTTGTAATTCTTTATTTTATTATTATTATTTCCTTCATCTTGTGAAGTTCCTCAGTTTCAGCAAACCCCCGATTTCTTCATATTTTCTTAAATGTTGCTCAAATGCACACCAGAAAATATCAAAATTCTCAGGACTGAGAGACGGACACTATGGTGACGTGGGCATGTTACATTGACCGACCAGGTTCGACCCTTTGGCTTACAAGGAGCCGATCCCATATATTTTCATAATTTTGCCTAATTTATTCATATTGGGTTCAAACTCTTCCAAACAACTTGGACTTTCATCAAACGATCGTCAGTCGGTCCCATGACCAACCAGGGCCGGTTCCATGACTTCTTGGTCGGTCCCTCACTTCTCCGTAATTAGGTTCTATTACCTAATGCCCAGGCGCGCACTATTTCAATAAATGATTAAACCAACATTTAATCATCCTTTCACCAACTGGTCTTCAAGAGACTTTGTACTGGCTCACTCGAGCATTTGAGCGCTACATGGTCGGCCCATCATCCCATGTAACCGGTCCTTCCCTCACTCCGTGGTTGATTTTCAATAAATCATCAATTGGTCAAAATTAGGGTTTCGAATCCAAGGCTCTGTAAAGCATAATTCTGAGCAGGTTCAAACACTAATAATTTTACGTTGATCCCAGAATAAATACTTTAATTAATGATACTTGGTCCATTTGCCAGTATCTTAAATTAATATTTTATTTGGTCCCACTACCAATAATCCATCAAACGAGCAATATTTTCTCAGACGAGCAATATTTGCTCAGACTATGAATATTGGTTCAACTATCGATATTCAAAAATTCATCAAATGAGAAATATTTGCTCACTTTAACTATCAACATAATTATACCTCTGTCTCAACAGACATGTTCAATTCATGAATCCTAGAGCATTCGTAAATCATGTTCGACTCAGCAATACAAAGACTCATCAAGTCAACAACTGACTAACTAAATACACGTTTTCCTTGCAGACTCCACAATCAAGAGACATCAATCGTGTCACATGGGGGAATATCAACTAGGGTTTTGGTCTGGTGGTCTACGACACGTGTGTCCATCCGTGATGAGAATGTGAGCAAGTCGTGCAAGCAAATAGAGGAGTTAGCAAAGTAGTGGGTGGACAATCAACCAAGTATTTGCATGATGAGCAACTGGTTTTAACACGATTCCCCACTTCCCCACTCTTTGACTCCAGCAACTGTCACACTTTATGGGATCAAGGTGTCTGCGATTTTTGCAATATAAATGAGTCTCTAAACCCAAAATTGAAACAAGAGAGAACAAGGGCGCTTGTTTTGAACAAATAATTCTCATCACACAAGAATTCTCATCATCTGAGCAATCACTCTAATTCAATCAATCAGTTATCTTACTTCTTCACGCAGAATACACAACACACCTACAATCCTTGATCACCATTGATCTCACACATTTCTCAGCTTCCCTCCTACAGATCGACCCATCCTCTCTTGTGACCGAATTGACTCTGGAACGGCCATTATCTTGGTTTAGGCCGGAGTCTTACAGATTGATCTCTCAAATTCAAGCATTCTATATGCAGTGCATCTGTTTGTAAAAGGTTAAAGCAATTTGCTCGGTTGAGGGTCTCTTCCGTACGGTCGTCTCTCCACTTTCCTAAGAAACCAATAAATCGTTTTCTCCCATCAACAATTCCACAAGTTATACTTGTGAGGTGAATAATAATCTAGGCGCACTTCGGGTTGCATAAGTCCGGATTTTGAGGTTAGCTAGAATCTGTCTATTGTTATCGATTTCTAAACCTTTGATCAAAATATTTGATTGTAAAAGGAAATCATATATATGACTAATATGTGGGAGGCAAATTGGTTCAAAGTCTTCAATTGAGTTGAAGCAACTCTTAGTTGTTGTGACGTCAGCTAAGGAAATTATATATATGATTATATATAGACAACTCTTTTGATTGTATTCATTACGATCCCGTAGTATTAAGTTCAAATCGGCTAGTTTCGACTAACCATGTTGACATAGTCTTTATACACGGTTCAGTTACGGTTTACCTAACTAGAGTGTATATCTTCTTTATGTAAATCAGATTCAAAGATTCATCTAACGGTGGTTGTTTGCTTGGTTCCAAAGCTATATTAGCTTAAACCTAAAGCAACCAATGCTTTGAATGTCTATATAAGGGGAACCTCAAACAATTGGGATCTTTGAATTAATCCCGACACTACTTTTTGTTGTGTCCTACTTGTTACTAGAGTCGTCCTCTCCAGAAATCATTTTAAAGTTTAGCGACTACAAAGAATTCATAGGGATTCGTGAAGCCAGGTCCAGCTATTGTTTATCTTGATAGCTCGAGTATCCTCTTGTTCGATTGTTGAGCTGCTCACTTGAACAAGATAGATAGAAATCTTCAAAGTTCTCTTCGTCTCAAAATTTGTTGATTCCACAAGTTTCATACTTGTGAGGTGAATAATAATCTAGGCTACACTTCGGGTTGCATAAGTCCGGATTTTGAGGTTAGCTAGACTTTGTGTATTGCTATCGATTGCCATTAACTTGATCTTTGATCAAAAAGGAAACACATATATATAGGCTTATCTGTGGGAGGCAGATTGGTTTAAAGTCTTCAATTGGTTGGTGTGACGTCAGCTAAGGGAATCAATTGCGCAGAGTCCTGCTGCGATTCAAGAGGCGTAAGGAATGCGACTGTAACTGAATTCTTGGGAGGGTTTATTTCGGTCTCAACTACATTCCAGTACGAAGTTAATTGGTAGTAATCTAGTGTCTGTAGCGGCTTAATACAGTTTGGTGTTCAATCTGGATTAGGTCCCGGGTGCATCTGCGGTTTCCTCGTTAACAAAATTTCTGGTGTCTGTGTTATTTCTTTTCCGCATTATATTGTTTATCTTTATAATTGAAACATCACAGGTTTTGCGTTAATCAATCATAGTAGATACGTCCAACCTTATTTGTTGGATATGACTTGATTGATTACTTGGAAAATTGATCTTTGGAATCACCCAAGTAATCTCAACGGTAATAATAATTTTTAGGTTAAGTTCTTAAAAAAAAAAAAATTTACAATGTTTTTCAAATATTCAGTGCTGGGTTCGCTATAAAATTACTAGCGAAATCTTGTTAGGAAGAACCATTCGACTAATAATTTTATAGGAAAACCTAAGTGTATGAAAAATATTTTACTTTCGGCTTATTCAAAATGCAATAGTTGTTAGCCGAACTTTTACTTTGTAACTTGGTTTTTTATAAGCTACGACTTACAGAATCATGTTCGTGTTGCTATAATGCAGCCGACCCCGGTAATGCAGAAACACAATTTATAGGTTCAGTTATACATTTACAATATGAGCCGAACCTTATAGCCAAAGGTTTGTCTTGCAGTTTAGATATCGTATTATCCGAACCTTGCCTTGATGGAACATTTTTATAACGTTTATCTGGTAATCTAATTTTTTGAACTAGCCGAACCTTCATATTGACTCGCCTTTGCTTAATTAGTTTTCCATTAGTATATTTTTTTTCTTTTGAAATATTCGGTGATAACAAAAACGAGAAGAAGGATGACATTATATTGTTGTTACAATCTTTGATAATCATATTATTTGAATCATTTTAAAGTCGTTTGGTAATCGTAGAAATGTTTATCAGGGCCACCTGTTGTATCAACCCCCTACTCTTTGTTTTTATGATGACTACCCTTACTCCTTGTTTCTTATCCTTTAACACCCTAAAGTACCATTAACATGATTATCATTAAGACCAAAACTAAAAATAACTATAGAACCACCATTCAAAAGTCAAAGTTCCGCTGAAATATATCACAATCGAATCGGTCGAACATGGATTTTATCCGAAATATACAAGGTTCGTCTAAAAATAATACATCAAGTAATCAGCCAAACCTAAAAGTCTTCTTCATTGTAAACTGGGTTCGGCTGAAAACATGATATTTCAATATCATGCTGATCTGTTTTTTTGTTATATAAAAAACGAAGAACAAAGATTTGGGTTCCAACATGTGATCTGGATTTAAATCTCTTGTACAATTTTTTACGCGACTCATGTTATACTTGTGGTTTTAATCAATAATCAAATGTTCATGAATAAACAATTAATCAACGACGGATTTTTTTTAAAAGCGGTTCAATAATGATTAGATTAATTAGGAATGAAAATGATTTTTTATTTTGAAAATAATTTTGGATTTTGATAAGTTTAGGTTCATGTTTTAAATTAATTGAAGGATAGTTAAGTAATTTAAACTAATCAAAGGCAACTTAGTAATCTACCCACTGCTAAGACACCTCTTATAAAGAACATGCAATTGCGGGATATAGAAAATAATTAGGGGATATGAATTAATATCCCCATCCAATAGTTTCTGCTAAGGGGTGATTTTTGGGTATGGAAATACTAAAATACCTTTTAGTATTTTAACTTCTTCTCTTCTCTTCTCCTTCTCTGCCGGCTCCTCTCTTTGATTTTTATTTTCTCCATCATCGATTTCAATACATTTCATCGTTGTTTAAAAAAAAATCGGCGATTAATCTATTATATAAACATGCCTCCTTGAAAGAAACTTAATCATCGATTTGTTTTAAAAGAATTCGTTTAGGTTAGAATCAAAAATTGTAACTGAAAATTTTCAGTTTCAGTTAATACCGGCATAACTTTAGTATGAACACCATACCGTTTTACTATGCCGACACTGTTTTTAGTATCAATACCATGCCGAAATTATTAATTGCGGCATGCTCGATAGAAATCTATCAATGTCGATAGCCAAGTGAAAAAAACTCAAGTTTCTGGGAAATTTGCATCATGTGCCGTCATAGCAAGTTAAGCAATGTACCATGCGGCACTACTACCGGCATGCTCGATAATAAAATTTCTGTTCCGGCAGTGTACTTACAATTTCAAAATTTGGGGATATTGTGTATCGTTATGGTGAAAGTATGAATACCATGCCGATTTGAGACCCTGCCAACATGGTATTCATACTTTTACCATGTCGACACTGAGTTTTTCTGGCGTAACAATGGCGGATTCAATGAAAAAAATAATCAAATATCAATACATTAATACCTATATATGAGTAAGTGGAGCACTTGTATGTTCAGCTTGTTTACTTTCCTGGGTTGGTTCTTCACCTAAACCTTCATGATCATAAATATCTTGATTTAATGTTGTTGCATCAACAAATTCAATCATAATAATTTATAGTAATCATTATCAAACTAATTTATTAATTCAAATAATTATAATTAATCACTAAACATGATTAGTGAGGAGTAGATTAA
Source organism: Papaver somniferum (assembly GCF_003573695.1). Lineage (NCBI taxonomy): Eukaryota > Viridiplantae > Streptophyta > Magnoliopsida > Ranunculales > Papaveraceae > Papaver > Papaver somniferum. Next base: position 114,741,735 of record NC_039366.1, on the reverse strand, counting down.
GAATTATATAAATTACCTGGATAGGGGTGGCCTTGATCTACTATTTAAATCCCGTTTTTGTCTTTTTCGTACATCCCCCAATTACTTTCTATATCTCCAATTGCACATTCCCTATAAATCCACCCTAAATAGGAAAATGATTTTGTATGCCTCAAACGTCAAAAAAGCTTCCCAACACGGGCTGTTTGGTAACCATTATTATAATGGATTATCAGCCCATAATCCATAATATAGCTCTAATGGATTATGTATGTGTTTGGTAACCATTATAATAATTGATTATTTAAATCATAATTGAAAAAATCAATTATTTTCAGAAAAAAAAGTTGTTTTAAAAATTATTATAATCAATTATTTTTCAGTAAAACCGAGTTTAGTTTTACTTCTTATTTTCTCTAAACTATCAAGAGAGAGCTAAAAAAACAATATGGAACTTGGGAAAAAATCTTTGATCATTGTCTTTTCCTCTCCTTTTTGAGTACATTTTTCAAAGATAATCAATTATTGAGAAAGGTGTTTGTGAAAATTTATTATAAAATGATTGTACTAAAATCATTTATAAAGAAGGTACAATTGGGGGATACTCTCACAAATTGGGGGATACTCAAAAAAAAAAAAGAAGACATTATGAAGCAATTTGGAAAACCCCTAATCCAAAAAAGATTGGTAATGGTTGAATTACCCTTGAGTATCCCCCAAGTGTATTAAGATAAAATTTTAGAATTTGAGTTTTATCTTTTAATGTTAGTTGTAGAATAGATTTATGAGAAATGCTAGATTTTAGTGACAATAAATCTGAATAAACTATGCTTCAAAAACAAATAGAAATTAGGATAAATGTTATTTTTTTGGGGTTTTGATTCGCTAAGAAAGTGAAGTAACAAAGTTCCAGTCGGCATAGATGAATGATCAATCAAATGCCGACTCTTAAGAATCGGTATTGTCATCATCGATTACCCATGCGACACCAGATATGCTCAATTTACCAGGTACCGTCGGCATTGACTAAATGATGAAGACAATATCGAAAGCTGCTAGTGCTGTCGGCATAGCAGAGAAGTTGACTATCAATGCCGACAATCCATAACTTTTATACAGAGAAGTTGATTATCAATCAATATTTACAGTCAATATATATGAAAAGTGGCACGACAACGCCGCTATTGTCAAAAATTTATGCCACATATTGGTACACTAAATCCAATAGGAGGATTCATAACTTTTCAAAGTTAAGCTGTTCAAAAAGAAGTCTATTACTTCGGGTAGACTAAATTAGTTAGAGCACTTCCCATGGAATGAACAAACTTGAAGTTTGTTCATTTTGCTCCCACTATGGAACGAACAAACATGAAAAATGGATGTTCAAATCAACAAATATGTTGCTTTGAACATTGAGTCGAACCACCCAGCGCGCGCTTGAGAGAAGGACGCGCGTGCTTGCCAAAAACGCTGGCGTTTTAACCAACAACGCTAGTGCTTGAACTGTCAACGCGCGCTCTTACGTCAAACGCCAGCGTTAATGTTGAATCCTCCAGGGTTTGTCACAAAAGTGCCAACGGGTGAATCTGGACGGCTGAAAAAACTTGTGATCTAACGGCTATAATTTTTAAGTTCTATAAATACTCCTCATTTCAACTCTAAATTCACACATTCTACACATTCTTTACTCTCAAATCATCTACAAAAATGCCTCCCAGAGTTCGTGGTGTTAGATACACTCAACAAGAGGATTTAGATATTTTCGGAGCCTACGTTTTTCACACAAAAGATGTTACCGTTGATGTTGCTACCGGTAGGAATGTATCACAATCGACGTTCTGGGGGAAAGTTTTTGAAATATTCGTTGCTGAAACGATGAATGTTAATGGGAATGATTGTCACGGATTGGAGCATCATTTTAGTGTAATTAGTTGTAATGTATTGGAGTTCGTCGCTCGACTAATGGAGAATCACATGAATAAGATCAACGGTGAAGCCGAACATGAAGTGGAACCCAGAACTTTAGCGATGTGGACAGCATCTCACAGCGGTCGTCCTTTCGACTTCCATGCTTGTTTCAACATTCTTAGGGTCCTCATCAAATACGATCCCTACATCACCCTAGGAATTCCACCACCCGCACCATCCGCCGAGAATCGACGCCTATGTAGTAGTTGTTTTAATCTAATGTATTCCACAATGCTTGCAGTGTAATAACTCTTTCTTCAATTTGGCTTTAAGTTTGAAGTTTCTATAGAGTGTTGCAATCTTTTCTTCTTCTTCTTTTTTAATCTTCATAGCATCATCTAGCATATGTGGTTCCTATGGACAGTTGGGATCTTGACATTGCAAATACCTGAGCTTTTCCGGTTGTGATTCAATGACCATTCTGATGCGTGAACAACCTTCCCGCGGACACTTTGAATACATCCAAGGGAATTGCATAAGATTGTGGTCATCCTGAAACATAATGGACAAACCTCTTTTGCTTCCACACAAAATATTTGCTTCGCCTTGCCTTTAGAAAACATGGTGGATTTTGAGAAAGAAATAAGTTGGTTTGGTTGAGAGGCACCCTAGTGTGTCGTATTTTTAACAAGAAAATAAGCGTTGGTAATTCAAACGGGCGGTTTTAGTAAAGTCGCGCGGTTTTCCTTTAAATGCCAACTTCTATGGTAATTCAAACGGGCGCTTAGAGGAAAGTCGCGCGTGGTGTTAATTCAAACGCCAACAGCTAAATTTCCAACGACTCGATTTTCTTTCTCGATCTATAAATTTCATTCTTCCCATCTCAAAAAATCACATCTTCTTCTTCTTTTTTGCTAAAGCTCTTAATCTCTCCCACTTTGCAGAAATGTCTGTTAAAAATCGTGGTCCCAAGTTTACTGAAGAAGAGGATATAACTATATGAAAAACATATTTTTTTCATAGGGTAATCACTGGTGTCCTTTATGAAGACACTTTTTTTTTGGGAGAACGTTTTTTCAACGTTCGTCTCACTGATGGGAAATCCAGGAAACCGAGATGCTCGTCGATTGCGTGCTCGTTTTCAATCTATTAGGCTTGCAATCTAGCCATTTCTTGCTCTGGTAATGGAAATTGATCAAGAAAAGTTCATCGGTGTAACCGAAGATGAAGTGATCCAAACATCTCTTGATAATTGGGAGGAAGATCACGGTAAGCCTTTTCGTTACGAAGTGTGTTTCAGAATTCTAAAAGATGGTCCATCTCAAACACATCGTTACTGCACTCGAATGCCACTCCCGGTCTTTACAATGGAAGGAGATGTTACTCTTGTTCGATGTTGGATACATCGTTTGATGAGACCAATGAACAATGACCATTTCTGGGAAAGAGTATTGGGACATTTTGTAGCATCGCAGAACGAAAGCATAAGAAACACTAAGAGCCTAGAACTAAGAATTGCATTCATCACTAAGGAAGTCAAACATTATACAGAAGTTTTGTGGATGATTCACCGTAGCTATTCTGGATTATCTAACGAAGAACTGGTGAGTATCTTACCTTTTTCCTCACTGATCAACTGCATCATAAATATCTGAATTTGTTGTTTATGTTTTATAGAAAACCATCGCTCAGACCAAGTTTACTGAAGAAAGCGGAAGAGAGTTTAAGCATTTTGAATGTTATGAACTCTACAAAGAGAATGTCGCCGGATTTGATGTAGTATGATGTTTTTGTTGGGGTTTATTAAAATGTAGTTTGATGTTATTTGCAAGTTTAAATTGTAATAAATTTCGCTAAATCTGAAGTGAAAATCTATATTTTAAAATCTAAATATCTTCATTCATTGATGCCAATTCTTTTACAAGATATAAACTTAGGCAATAATAAAACGTACTAAACAACTTCAATAAAAATCGAGTACAAGTTTTGGCCTCCTGTTTATCTTCATTTGACGTATCTTCCATTCAACGTGCTCTTTAACAGTTTCTCCTTTGTTTTTGATTTTTTTTTTGTTAACTTTCAAAACTGGAGCTCTTCTTTGCCTTTTAGCGGAACATTTTGTTGGAGCAACTTCAAAAACCTGCACTTCCCTCTTACAATTTTCAATCTTTTTAAAACTCCCACATATCTTAGAAACATCAGCTTCAAGTTTTGCATCGCAAAAAAGTGTGATTTCCTTTTCAGCCATTGAGAAATAGATTTTAGAAGAGAAAATTCAAGAAATGAATTTCGGTGTGAGTGAATTGTTTGAAATTGATGGTAATTTATAGAGATAAAAGGTGAATTTTGAATTTTAAAAAACTACCCGTTGGCGTTTTTTCCACAAACGCGAGCGTCATAGCTTCAGACGCGACGTTGAATATTTGAACGCCAGCGCTTGCCCTTCAAACGTCGGCGCTTCACCTACAATCGCCAGCGTTTTTCTGTCGCTCACGCGCTTAGTCATCCAACGCCCAGCGCTTTACCATAGTGGAAAAATCAGTTTGGCCATCCACCTGGCTCAACAAAGTTATGGGTTTGTTGATTCCCATAGGAATTGCCCTTAAGTTTGACCGCCAGAACAGTTGGCGTTGTTTTAGGTTTTAGTTCTTGTCCTGACTAATCCATAGTGCCGACTCTTCAGAGTTGGATGTTCAAACTAAATTACTTTAAGTTTTTATATAGTTCTCCAATCTAAGTTCAATCGGAGGATTTAAAAAATTTCCGAACTTCTCAAAAAATATGACCCAGCTACAGTCGGCATTGAGTTTATTATGAAGACAATGCCGATGGAGACCCTGACATTAAAATTTGAATTCCAATTTTTTAATTTATACCCTAAAATATCAATCAAATGAATATTAGTCGATGATTTCATTTGCGGATTTATTTTTATAGAAAGTATTAATTAACGTAGAAATTTTAGAATCAACGATTAATAGAAGAAATGAAAAAGATGAGAAGAAAAGGAAGAATCTACTGTGGAGAAGAAGGGAGAATGGGGATACAAAATGATTTTAAGTTCTATCTTTTTATTTTTACTATGGTAAAGGACAATATGATCTTTTCATCCCTAAAGATTATCCCTTTAGCCAAATTTTAACTCTATTTTTAACTCGGAGTATCCCCCAATTGTGGGTATTCCCAATTTATGTGGTATCTCGCAATTGTGGGTTCTCTATAAAATAGACGGCCATCTATTTTATAAAATAGATAATCATAAATTTTGAATGATTTTTTTAGGGACCATGGTTTTTTTTTTGAGGGGACCATAATTTTATCAGGCCACCTTCCCTATAGTTATAAGGAGTGTCCTAAAGCGTTGAAATGACTAACCTATCCTTAACCTAATTTAATTTAAAACCAACCTAATAAACACACATATATATATATAACCACCACCTCCTCACACCACCACCGCCGATTACCACCACCACCACCTCCGACTATCACCACCACCAACCACCGATTACCACCACCACCTCCTCCCACCATCACCGCCCTCTACCGCCGATTACCACCACCACCTCCTCCGATTATCACCACCACCAACCACCGATTACCACCACCACCTCTGATTACCACCACCACCAACCACCACCACCTCTATATATATATCTTAATTTAAAACATTAACAAAGATATTCACACAAACCCATTACTCGTCATTCGTTTTTGGTTGAATAAATGAGAAGTAATCATCAAAATGAGTTGAAAATGGAAGTTGCAGAGAGGTTTAATGGAGGGTTTTTTCAGAGAAAAGTTCGGTTACGTCGCAAAAAACAAGTCTCAACCGAACTTTTAGTTCGGTTACGTCGCAAAACATTCGGTTTCGTCGCAAAAAGTTTGGTTATCACGAATTAATTTTTTCTTAACCGAACTCAGAGTTCGGTTGATTTGCAAAAATATTTTTAACCGAACTCCTTGTATTAGAACAACACAAGTCCATAAGTTCGGTTCCTTCGCAAAATAATATCACCGAACTTTAGTTTACGAAAATAATAAGAAGTCCAAAAGTTCGGTTCGTTCAGAAAAATGTTAAGTTTTCTTTGTAACCGAACTCTACTTTTGAAACTCCGTAACCGAACTCTACCTAATTCGCCAAGAAATAAATTTCGTAGTAACCGAACGTTTGCCTAATTACATACATGCATATATAAGCCCAGTTCGGTTGATTCGCAAAATATGTTGAAGTTTGCGAACCAACCGAACTTCTAACACTAGATTACTTTTAACCTGCAGTTCGGTTGGGAACTTGGTTGTGTTGAAGTTTGCGAACTAACCGAACATACCTCTGTAAATCTTATTACTAAAGTTCGGTTACCTGCGTGTTTGAAGAAAAAAACCGAACTCTGTGTTCGGTTATATGTTCTTGACATTTATTAACCGAACTCCGTGTTCGGTTACCTGTTCTTCACACTTGGTAACCAAACTACCTGAACCTAGCAGGAATTTTTTATAAAAATTTACAGTTTTATGAATATTTGGACCAATTCAACCACCATTATCTAAGTTCGAAGCATAGTTGGGTACCCAAATACTCTTCCTTCGGTTGTGGTTGGTAAAATCCATCATTTTCATCTTGAGATTGAGTTTGTGGAAGAATACATTCACCATCTAAGAAATAACTCATATCTAGATCATTGTGACGATTAACAAATACTCTATGAGAGGATGGAGATGAAGAATCAGATGAACTATCATCACTTGAATACTCAAGCTTAGTGAATTGGAAAAATATTTATTTTCCATGTTTTTCATCTTCATCTTCTCTAAGTTTACTCTCTCAATAATTCTACTTCTTTAGCTTAATCATTTCACTAATCATTGCCAAAATTAATCAGGAGGGTAGTTTAGGTATTAATATAAATATCTAGATAAGGGGTGACCTAGATTTACTTCTAAATATCTTACTAAAAATAGAACCATGATCCCAAAAAAAAACCATGGTCCCCAAAAAAACGTTCTAAATTTTGGCCAATAGTTTGGCTGGCTCGACATTACTTGGTTCCTAGTCGAACAAGGCCCAATTTTGGTAGTACCCAAAAGTTGTAAATAGGGCCCAAATTTTGCTTCTTATTCTTCTATGTTTCGTTTTTAGCCCTATAGCTGGACCAATTTTATTATGAATCCCTTAGGGTTTGGTACTTTAGTTTAGGCCATATCCCATTTCTTTTTCTATCTGTTCATTGAGTTTCTAGAGGAGAGTTGACTGATCGGAGAGATCTTGCGGTGTCTTATTCTTTGGATTCTCACTTCTTTCGTTGCAATTTGGAAATCGAAACAGGTATTCCACCATAACTTGTAGAAAATTTTAATTTGTTCTGGTTACTCCCTTTATATATATGGAATGTTCAAATGATTAGGTCACTTTAGTTAACAGATTATATTTCCAAATCAATCACAATTTAGTCCCAAACTTATGCAAACAGATCATTTGTATTTTTTTTTATGTGTCTAAGGATGTCGAGGAGAGTGTTATTAAACAAGATGATCCAAGCTAGGAACAGTATCGGGAAGATACAAACTCCAGTATCGTCAACTTCAGTATTAAACAATGAATTCCATACCTTAGGGAGCACCAATGGACTTATTAATAGGCAAATTCAGAATGGAACTTATCCTCCTTATCAGAATACCACCACAAGATGCTTTGGGGCAACTCCATTAGAGAAAGTGCAAAAGTCAGCTGTGAAAGGGAACACATTGAAAAAGATGTTTGAGGCGAACCGTGCTGTTTTCTGGCATATGAATCTTGGAATGGAAGAGATATTGAAAGATTATGTTCACCAGGAAGTCACTCGTGAATGGGTCTCTGTCTATTTGAGAGTTTTTTCTATCATTGTGATGAAGGATCTTGTCTTGGCTCTTGTTTGAACTTGTTCCAGAACCTACCAGTAAGCAGTATCTCACAATAAGCACCTTGAACACCCGATGCACATCGATCAGTCATCGGTTGGATTTAAGATAAGGGATATTCTTCTTCTCGCTATTGTTGTTCTGGTTCTTTTCATTTCAGCATAATTGGGAGTTATCCTTTACTTTGCTTCTTTTTAATTTTGTATCTTATGTTCTCTGAAGTTTAGTTGTTGGATGTGATTTATATCCTCCAAAGACCTAATAGTTTCTGCAAATAAATACATGCTCAGGTTCATAAGTTAGTTTTTCAACAATTTCAATCCAAATCGGAAATGGCTGTTCACATGTGTCTTATTTGAGCTTTACATATCACTCCAGCCTGAATTGATCTTTCATACATGTTTAAGCCTACTCAACAATCTTGTTAAGTAATAATAAGTGACTGCATTATAATGATGAGTAAGGCTTAAAGTAGAGATTGGCGGATTGCTTTGTGAACTCTTTTATCTGAATACACGGTAGTTATGTTGAAAGGAATATGTTGTTTATGACTTTTCTGGTAGTTGTTTTATGAATATCTGAACATGTTGTTAACTTGTTATGTTGCTTATGTTCCCTGTGATGCTTGTAGTCGAATACATTTGTTCATATAAGGTTCAAGAGTAAACAAAAACTAAAGAGAGAGTTCAATCCCGTTCTTGTTCTGTCAGTCCAGTTCACTTAAAGTTGAAACTGCAGACTGTCACTTTCTATATCAAATGTGCCATTTTGAGTGATTTTTTTCCAGGGGGGCTATCATATACGTTTTTCCTGGCTATAGCTGAAGAATTATGACCATCTGATACAGGTGTGGGTGAGATTGTCATCTTAGGAAGTTGATAGTGGTAGTCTTATTTCTGTGATAGTTAATTATGGCTTTGAATTCGGTGTGTTGTGTATACAATTTTCTTTCTGGCTTTAGTCCCTAGTGCTAACTATGGAGAAGGCAGGAGCCGATGAGACTGGGATTCAGTTTTGACAACCATCTAAGAAACTTAATACGAAACGCTTAAATCTGTTGTTCACAATTTAAGTGTCATCAGTCATGGTCTTTATAAAAGAATTTGGGTCCAAGCTATGGAACTTAACGTTGCCTTCTTTCTCAGTATGTGAGCAGCAAGGCACTAATTAATTTGGGCGAGGAGTCGCCTGAATTTCTTTATACTAAAGGTAGGTAATTCACCCATCTTAATAACACTGCATGACATCTGATTAAGTCAATCTCAACTAGCATTATACTTGTTTGTTTGACATGATACGAAACTTACGAACATCGTAGACCTTATATATGAAAAAAGAAGATCCTTATCATCCCTAAAATTTAGAAATACACAGGAGACCTACCTAAGTCAGATTAGGGAACTTGTACAAATATTTTGGTCATCACGAAATATCAATTTGGCGATTGTGATAATACTTTAAATCGAAGCTTTGAGGTGATAGTTCTGTAACATAGAATTTTTCTCTTTTGGGTAGACAAATTCTTCTGAACCTTGAGTGTTGTATGTTGGTTTGATTATAAGATTTTGTTTTAGAACATGTATCCTGTTATGAAGTGAAATGTGAGGGTCATGAATCTACATGATATTTTGTGTTGATATTATTTCTTTGATTTGGGATTTGTTCAAGTGGGGCATTATTTTGATTGCTCATGGTGTTCGTTTTGTGTTGCTGCAAGTATATTTGATATGGGGTTTACGCCTATTGGGGCCATTTTGATAGTGCATGGGGTTCGTTCTGCCTTACTGCAATGTATAACTGAATAGAGATTTAGTCCTGTTGGAGTCAGCAATTCGTGGTGTTTTGATCCGTCTTGTTGTCGTGTTGTGTGCAAGAGGTGTTATTATCCTTTCTCTTATTCTGGTATTTTTTGGGCATATAAATACCAACTTAGTGGGGGATTTGGCCCATTGTTTTCCGTGTGTCGTGTTAAGAGGAATTAATATAATACCTGCTTCTCGTAATCGGTTTGTATGCAACACCTTCTTGATAATTTGTGCGTGTTTGTTTGGTAGATTGTAACTTAATGCTACTAAGGTGGTCAGTTCTACCTACTGAGTTTTTCTCACTCAGAATATTCGTGGTTTCTTACGGGGTTTGTTATCTAGAGTTCTCCTTTAGGTTCTGGATCCATTTGCTGGACAACATTGAGAAAAACATTTATTCTTGAGTTACAATCTTTATATTACTTAGGCTCTGGGTGTCAGTCTTGTACTCTTGTTGTTGTGCTTATACATAACTTATTTATCAGTAGCTTCACTTGTATAAGTATGTATACTTTAGTGTGCCTTAATCAGGTTAAAATGAATGCTCAGTTTACAGGGGAGACTCTGTCAAAATTTAGTTTCCTTTGTTAATTGTCAGTAATGCCTTTGGTTAGAGAACTGGGGTGTTAACACCTGCTAACTATTACTGTCCAGTTATTCCATGATAACATAGGGTTTAGTTGTCCTTCCCTACCAGTAGATCAGTATTCACCATTACATTGGATTCCTCCCTGTCAACTACTTATTAGAAAACCAAAAGATTGCCTTGGGAAATATCCAAATGCGTGGCAGATCTAATTGCTACCTTTGAAACATGCTTTGGCAGCTCATGGGGACATTGATTTTGTACCAGTATTGCTCGAGTTGGAGTACAAGTCTAGTTCAATTGTGTAATTGTTAAAAACTAAGATGATAATAGCCCATGATAATATCTTGCTTGACTTGCGGTTTGACATTAATAAGGGCAGAGTACAGAATGCTAATAGGGTTTTGTTTAATGGCCAATGGTTTCTGTCTCTTGAATTGAAATCTGAAACTGGTTTCATAGAGAGAGATGCAAATTGAATGCTCTTGATATCTCTCAGATTATGTTGTCGGTGACAGAAGATACAATGAGTCAAAGATTCTAGTGTGTCCTAGGCACACTGAATGACTCTGAAGTCACCATCCCTTAACTTTCATTGGTGGTGGATGGTAGTGAAAGAAAGATTTGATGGCTCAGTTTTTTTACTCCCTTCACTTTCTCTCTTTTTCTGTCACTTTATGAGGTCCATCTACAGCTATTAACATAAAACCAGCTTTTTTGTTGTGGAGACTTGACATTGTTGAGCACCTCTGTCTATCTCAAACTCAAAAGAAATGCCTTAATGGGAGAAGCATTTGTAAGACAAAGATAGACGTGCAGATGATCCCAGTTTATCTTTGAATTATTTATAGTTTTATTGTACAATGATTGTGTTACTTTTTCTAGACTTTGATGCATTACTTTCATTTATAAAGGTCTAGTGCAATTTAGTGGGCATACATGATACTCGACTCTTGTTGTTGTTGGTCATCTTGTAGGATGCAATCCTAATTGCAGTAGATCAGCTAGTGGGTCTTACTCCGTACCAAACAGAATCCAATTGAAATTTTAGATGTGCCAAATAAACCGAACTTGCAAAAGAGTTGAAGGGTTTTCGATGATTATTTCGGGCCTTTCGCAGTCGGGCATTTAACTCTCAGTTCGGATCTTTCACAGTTGGGCATTTAGCTTTCGGACTTGGGGCCTAATGCACGTGAAACCGGCTGATGCGTGGGTCAGAACGTATCTTTTTAACTTCCATGAGAAATCCCTGGTTATAATGGCAATTTGTTCAGCCTCGCTCAGCCATACATCTGACCGGACCCATGATTTGAACCAGTGGAAATTGATAGCAGTTGAGATACAAGCACGGCTTGTAGCTCAATGATTAGTGTTGGTACGGGAAAGTAATTGTAGTCTTGGCTGCACTTGGGTCATGTCTCTATTACTTGCATTATTTTCTTTGTATTCACTCGATATGTTACGCATCATATTGTTTGTACTCATTCGATTTAAAATTAGCTTTAATCGAGTCGCATCTGTGAGGTTAGTAGTTACAGGATGCTTAGTTTACCAATGTTGAGAACTCGGGTAAAGTACACAGGAATATACCATAACTTCGTTTGTAATCAAGCTTCCGATCGAATCATCGAAAGGTCATTACCCGAGCTGACATCTTTTGGTGGCTAAACCATGAACTCGTACAGATAAACTAAAAAATAGAATATGCTTGCGTCAATGTAGGACTTGAGACTTGAGAGCATTATATTCTCTGGCTCTTCTTTTCTTTTTTTGTCATCATCAGTCCACTCTACTAATTAGGTTCTAATTTAATCAAGTTCTCTAGGAAAACTTTACTAAAAAATATTAACAAAAAAGTTTCTAGGAAAACTGTTTCTGTATTTTCTCAGTTGGACGTTTGGTTTCATATCTCTGAACTAAACACACACGGAGTTTCAGACTCAAATACATGGCTTGGCCCCTAATAGGCTACCAATTTGTTTGGGAGCGTACCATTGTAAAGGTAGAAGATGCTTTATCGTATATAAAGACTTCGGTACACTCCAAATAAATTGGTACTGCTATTGGTAATTTTGCTCAATTATATTATGGGGAGTGTCGAATAAGGACAAATGGATCAGTTGTGCCGGTTAGCCATCCCGCCTAAATTTATATTATTGTCGTTGCATATTTTCTACATACCACACCCAAATAGATCTAACGACCAACAAGGTATAGTCAACAAAATATGAAACAAACATAAGATGTAAAGAACATAAAGTAAACAACGACATAACTATACAAAGTGGTTCGGCCATAATCCACAATGGGAAAGTATCATTTTTATTATTATTTCTCAAGGTCTTACTCTTTTCTCAAATTACAAGGATTTCTCTTTCTTTTACTCAAAACTCTAAGCTCTAAGTCTAACTCTCAGTAAAGAAAAATATCATAAAGAACATGTCTATCTCCTGCTATATGGACCGGTATTTATAAGAAAATAGACTTCCTAAGGAATGATATGGTGTTTTTCTGTTGGTATTGGTGTGGTACGCCTTCTCATCGCTCGGACGGGCTCTCTATTACCTTCCTCGTAGGTGCGTCGTATTATTCCTTCATTATCTTACTCACCTTCTTATCTTGCAACCGCTTCCTGCGATGCTTAGGCCTATTCCTATGCACATGCCAAAAAAAACTGTTTGGTATACCAGGTGGCATGGAAAACCAATTGCGCTACTATGGGAAAACCAATAAGCGATAGACATTCCAGCGAACGATATTATGAATAACGCTGGCGATATTGAGATTATCGCTGGCGTTATACATTAAATTGGGCGATATAAATAATATCGCTGGAGATATTAATTATATCGACCACTGGATATTTTGCAACGGCTATTCCCCTCACTGGTTCCTATATATACGCCCCCGTATTTCTCCAAGGTACTCACGCCTACTTCAACCTATATTTCACTAATTTCTCTATCTCTATTCTCATTTTAAATTTCATAATCATCAATGGCGAGATCCAATGAAGAGAGGAAGGTTATTATGAATCGGTTTAGATTACAACAAGAAATGCATCGAAGGAGGTTGCAAGAACTTGACGATGAAGAAGCTGAAGATAATAAATTCATCGACATTTTGATGCTAGTACATACGGGCCAAATACCTAGAGTTCCAGAGCCACAAGAAGTATTCTCAAGAAGGTATACATATCGAGGGAGGGAATTTTACCATCAGAAGCTGATGCACGATTATTTTCTTCCCAATTGTGTGTACTCTGATCAAAATTTTCAAGGTCGATTTTGTATGCCTCGTCATCTGGTGATAAAGATTATTGAAAAGCTTTGTCGAGTAGAACCTCAATTTAATTATCAGTTTGACGCACTCAATATTAGAGGTCATAGTCCTGAACAAAAAGTTACTTTAACTTTAAGGATTCTAGGTTATGGCACTCTAGCGGATGCGAACGATGAGTACCTTCGTATGGGTAAAACAACTTCATTCACTTACCTTTCATTTTTTTGTGAAGTAATGATTAATCATTTTGGTCCAACATATTTACGAAAACCAACCGTGGATGATGTTAGACAAATATTGAGGGAAAATGAGGAAAGGGGATTCCCAGGAATGCTAGGTAGTCTCGATTGTACGCATTGGGTATGGCAATGATGCCCCGTTTATTGGGCCGGTCAATATAAAGGTCATTATCCAAAACCAACAGTTATCCTTGAAGCTGCTGCTTCTTACGATTGTTGGGTACGACACGTTTTTTTTGGTCTTCCGGGTTCACAAAATGATATCAATGTTTTGCATAAGCCGCCTCAGTTTGAAGATTTGAAGCATGGAATTTGTCCCCAAGTCCGTTTCATGATTAACGGCCACCAGTACACTCATAGCTATTATCTTGGTATCTACCCAAAATGGTCCACCTTGGTTCAATGCTACCGTCAGCCTCCTGCCGGTGCATTGGGTCGTTCATACCGGCATTTTAACGATGCCCAAATGGCAGCGAGGAAGGATGTGGAACGCGCTTTTGTAATTTTGAAGAGGAAGTTCGCTATCATTTGTGGCCCATATCGTGGATTGAGTCCTCGTGAAATGCACAAGACAATGCTCACTTGCATAATTCTTCATAACATGGTAATTCAGGAATCCCGTGGTGATCCAGAGTGGACTAATTATGAAGATGAAGATTTGAGGCCGGAGATTCAACCACAAAGAGGCGTCCCTGCAAGGAATTATGCTCAAATGACTAATTACATTCAGAACCGAAATTTGTATGACAGTTTAAGAGAAGATCTGAGATTTAAATTTTTCTCGAGAAAGACGACTTTTTTTACTCTCCCTGTTTTGAAATTTCCTATAAACTGCTCTTTGCTTCTCGAAGGTCTTTTGATGTTCCATAAACTCCGCCATGTTAAAACCACTAGAACTCCCTCCTTCTTGAGCTAATTTTCTAGCTAGTCTTGCATTGTTCCTCCCTGGCAGTTTTCTCTTACCATCATCATACTTATTAAAACTAAGTTACCTTTTGGGTTTTTTGCAGTATCTAGTGAAGAATTTGATGGACCTGATGAAAATGGTGAAGAATTTGGTGTTGAGGGAGAAGAATTATATGGTGACCTTTCAGGTACTTGTTGATTAGTTAATAAGAAATCTGGATTATATTTGTTCAACACCTTCAAAATATGATAACAACTTTCGAAAGCGAACTGTTTACCATGTTTTCGCTGCCAATCTGTACGAACCTGTCTTTCAAAATCAACATCGTTCTGACCACTCTTCCTTCATTCTCTCTTGGCTTACATTATCAATGCAACATAAGCGGCTACTTCCCTGTTGATTACAATGAAGTGTTCTGCTAATCCTTTTGCATCACGAGAACTAATGTTCATGGTTTGTTCTTCATATTTATGAAATATATAATCCCACATGGTGTTACCATGTTGTTGTGCACCATCGATACAATCTTGGGTAAAATAAACATAATTACAACAAATGTATTCATCCTCTATCAGGATGTATTTTGCACCTTATAGGAATTTGAAGTTACCTTTGTGCCCTTCAAGAAAAAAAAAAGATCCGATTTCAACTTCCTTCATTTCAAATCTTCTTCTTCAATTCATCGTCGCCGTTGCTGAAAGTGACGAAGAATACGAAGAATGCGACGAACGCGGATGTAGTTGGTGGTGGCGAATCTGATAGCCAAACACTCTGACAACTTCAAATGGCCCCAATTAGATAATATTCTATCATTTTTTGGGTTTATGTCGCTTTAATTCGACGAATCGAGAAAAAAAAAATTCTAGGGTTTTCTGTTTTTTCCCAGATTCGGGAGATATGCATGATTTTTAACTCCCGAATGTAGTCGTGTTCTTCATTTCTCAAGAACATCGACAGTATTCGGGAGATAGAGTTATAGATTAACTTCTGAATATTGTTGGTCGTATCTTCCTGTGAACAAAATGGATATAATCGGTAGATTAAAGATTTTTTTGACTTCCGAATATATTGATGTAGAGACACAACAATCGGAAATATACTAACTACCGAATATATATATATATTTGAAAAGTTCTCAAAATTGTGATTTAGACAAAATCCCATTTTGGGGCCAGTATATATTCGGAAGAGAATATAATATTCTACTCTTCCGATTGTAAAATGTTGAAACTGAAACAGTTTTGGGGCCATATATCATTCGGTAGCAAATATTATTGATGTCTTCCGATTAGCCAACATACATTCGGAAGTTTATGCAAATACAATATCTTCCGATTATTACAAGTTCAAAACCAGAAAAATTTTGGTTTTTCAAAAATTCTGATTTTTGGACCATTGTACATTCGGAAGTTTATGCAAATGCAATATCTTCCGAATATGCTTGTTGTAACAAACCATGTCATGGCTCTAGGTGGTTCCAAGAGGCACAAACCTAAGGATTTTTGAAGGTTAGCCAACATACATTCGGAAGTTTATGCAAATGCAATATCTTCCGATTATTACAAGTTCAAAACCAGAAAATTTTTGGTTTTTCAAAAATTCTGATTTTTGGGCCATCATATATTCGAGAGTTTATTTAAATGACATATCTTCCGAATATGACTGTGGCAGATCCTACCATGCCATGGCCATAGGTGGTTCCAAGGGCCATTTTAGAAGGTTAGGCAACATACATTCGGGAGTTTATGTAAATTATATTCCCTCCAATTATTACAAGTTCAAAATTTGAAAAATCTCCGTTTTTCCAAAATTCTGATTTTTGGGTCATCGTATATTCGGGAGTTTATTCAAATGATATATCTTCCGAATATGACTGTGGCTGATCCTACCATGCCATGGCTATAATTCAAAAATGAAAAGAAATGAAACAAAATTCATTCAAATACTGCACACACTACATTCGGACGCATGCTTCTTATCTTGTATACCGAATGCATTCGGAGGATAAAAATAATATATTATCTACCGATTATCTAAGGACAATTTTGCCATTATGAATTTCGCGGGATAAGGATTGGCTACATTTTACGTTTGGCTGACCCTTTTTGTTTTATTGTTGGCCCCCCCTAAAAATGCCAGATTATTTTTATAAGATAATGTGTTTGTATGTGTAGGTCTTGTAGGAGCCTCTAAAAGGGGGGCCATGCTGATGAAGAAGGACGGTGTCTTACTTGGAGGCAAATAGATTAAGCATATATATTCCTTTCATATTGCAATACTATCCTACTTTTTGGGCTTTACTGCATCCCGAGCATACACGACCAAATATTAGACGTGCTGTAATTTTTATGAAACAAAAACGCCTGAAGAGATTTGAAGGTGAGAGAGATCTCAAACTCACTAACCAAACATCTAAACCAACATACGACGTCCTCTTGGATAACTAATGTTGTATATATTATTAATATCATCATATTAAGTTTATTTTTTCTTTAAATAACTCACACATATGCATAAAAATTGGTCTATGACCTTATAAATACAAATTATTTGTTATATATAGATACCGAATTTTCAGAGTCGAACTCACATTTATAAATCGAATTATACACGTACGTATGCCGTTCCGAATTACTGATAAATCACGTTCCATTGACCGAATTTTGGACCAAATCTGGATTTTACAAAACCGTATAATACTCTGTACATTTGCCGAATCCCGAATTGCTAACTAGGGTAGAGTACTACAACTCTCTTCTCTGTCTGTCTAGCTAGACAAGACTAGTCACTAGACCATATTTTATATATGCAGGTGCTTTAATTATTAAAACAAACCAATTCCCACCCTCTTCTCCCCATTCTCTATTCTCAATTATTGTGTGTTCTTGTATTCTTGTGTGATTGTGAAATGAACTTTGTCTCCGAGTCTTAAATTACTATATATGGTACAAATTGGCTCAGATAAACTATGGACATTATGGCGTATATACGTGAATGAAGAAGACGACTCAAAACTCAAATTTAAATTTTGAGGACATCATTCACACCCAATTCATCATCGGAGGGGTTTTAGGTTGACCGCGAGTTCTCTAGTGATTGACGACTTAACACTCAAATTTAAATTTTGAGGATATCACAACCAATTATCACCATAGTGATTTTAGATTGACCGAGAATTTTACCGTAAATTTCATTGTAAGAAAACCCAAGGACGGTCCGACAATAATTCTATTACAAAAATACAAACAATTTTAAATATGAGTCTCATCCTCAGTGTACACAAAGAATTTCTCGAAAAATTACTCTGATAAACCAATAATTTTGTTCTAGTAAAGAGATAGATATATATGAAGATTTGGAGCTTAAAATTTTACGTAGGGCACACAACAATCTTCTTTTCCTCTTTGTGTTTTATCCATTAACAAAAAAACTTTAGAATGAGAAATTAAGACATCAGTTAGCTATAGCTATAGGGTATTTAAGTTGTTTTATTTGTTAAATACATTATCTTATGGTTGATTGCTTCTTTATCTTTTGTGTTTTCTTGTACCATTAGAATATAATGCAATAATTCCGATAATTATAACATAAATCTTGTGCAGCATTATTAGTATGGAATAAATATATAGTATGACAGAAGCAAATCTACCGAAAAAGAAAAAGAAGAACATAATTTCTTCAGTGAAGTTAAAGGCCATTGTGCACGAGGATAAAATCTGCAAAAACTTACGCAAATGGATCACAGATTTTGTCCATAAAGATAGTTTTATGAAACCAAAAAGAACTTCTTTTATAAAACAAATCCATAGGTAAAATTCAGTGAATTCAAAACACTTCAAATATAAATGAAATAAACGCAAAATTTTAAATAAATATCAGGTATAGTTAGTAATCGGCAATTTATAATTTGGATGCGTAATATTTCTGCTAAAGAAATGATTAATTATTAGTGGGATTTGTCTTTAATTGTAAATGATATGAGCCGATGCGCGCCCAATAGTAATAGTATAACATGAGTATTTGATTAGTTAATTAATTAAAATTAGTATGAATATTTTACTCCAATATTCAATAATTTAGCAGATCATCACAATGATTATAAAAAATAAAATAAGTAATTAACTAATATTATGGAGGGTGAAGCTAGAAGAAGAAAGGTTAAGAGTAGGACACTAGGCTGATGGTCTTTCATTATCATTCTGATGATGTAGTTGGCCGTAGAGGTTACTGCATTAATAATTAAGAAAAAAAAGTTGATGAATTATGTTTTGCTTTTAATAATTTGATGAACTTCATATGATTTTTTAAATCAAACTATTCATCAATTTCATGCAAGTTGTTTTCATTAAAATCATAATACTAAGCAAAACAAATGAATTATCTTCCCTGCTGCCAGAAGAATTTACCAAATTTCTAGAGAAATTACAGGTACTAAGCAAAAACAATAATTTAATGAAATTTAGTAATCCGTGTACCAGCGTTGATCATCTCCTTGCGATATATATGCATGTTTATCATTGAAATTCGGCTTTCTCGATCCAAAGAGAGAGAGGACACCTGATGAACATGAAAGTCTGAAACTGATGAAAGTGCAGAGATATATTTTGTGGGTCATGAAACATTACACACACATTTGAGGGGACCAGAGTGATTTTGTTCTTGCTTAAATGAGCTCATGCCGCCGTTTTCCCACTCATGAACAAACTGACTTATGATTTATGAAGATACACGAGATATATACTAGTAGGAATTAACAGAACCAACTATGCGCACCTAATATTTAAGACCTAACTATGATTAGTCATTAGTCAAGCTAAAAACATACATCTCCAGTCAATGTAATAAAGGGATCAGGCACATAGTCATAACCTGAGTTCGAAATTCGTAGATATCTTAGACCAGAAAGATTGATCAAGTGTTTATTCTTAGATAATCAGATGGTAAAGAAAGAACAAGAATTAGATAGCTGCCTAGCTCTATATACGGTGTTTCAACTTCTTAATTTGCTTTGCTTTTCTGTATAAACTAGTTATGGGTCTATTAGAATCTTGTCTCCCCTAGCGACAATCCACAGAGTTAGCTGCAGATAGATAAGAAATTTTAATGGAAATGATTGAATCAATTCTAGCTAGGTTTCTCTTTTTGAGCAGTGGCCAGTGGGTTAAATGATTGAGGCTATTATTAGTGAGGAATTATGGTGTATATATATTCTAAGTAAAGTTATGTGTTCTTCATCGAATAAAGTACTAATTCAAAAAAATCTACAACCTAAAATTTGATTTACTGAACAAAATACAATTTTATTAATCACTAAATGCATGCGGCCGATATATATGCATCCCTGTGGAAAAATATGTTGGCCTGAAAATAAAATCATCTTTCAAGATCATCATCTCA
The DNA here is from genome assembly GCF_003573695.1 of Papaver somniferum. Lineage (NCBI taxonomy): Eukaryota > Viridiplantae > Streptophyta > Magnoliopsida > Ranunculales > Papaveraceae > Papaver > Papaver somniferum. The sequence goes on along the minus strand of NC_039366.1, from coordinate 114,721,734 downwards.
ACTTGGTTTAAAGAGAAAAAACTACTACCAAAATTCTTTCACCATGGAACGAGAGATTATCAAATTATAAAAGATGGAAATTCGCCAAAGTGTATATATACTTGACTCAAAATAAATAATTAAAACGATGAAAGCATTAATACTTTTTTGGATGAATGATCACGATGGTAGTAGCTAGCATGTATCTTAAGATGTTGCTGTAGTAGAAGTAGTAGGTGCGGTACTGTGAGCAACAGTTACAACTTCATCACCACCACCACCAGCGCCTTGATCACCATCAATCACTACCTGAGCTGCCGCAACGGCCACCGTACTAGTCGTCGCATTCGGCAACACTGTGGCGGTTGGTGCTGTAGTTGTATTATTAGTAGTAGAAGTCGGTGGTCTTTTTCTTTTCTTCTTCTCATAGGGAATTCCTCTAGCTTTAGCTTGACCTTCTCTGACTTCCCTTAGATAAATTCTAACAGCTCTAGCACCAAAAGGATTAGATTCAGGTCTACCACCATTTTCTTCATAAGCAGCTCTTAATCTACCAATTAGGGCATCAAGACTACCCCAAGCTTGTTTCAAAGGACAAGCACATGGTGCCGGTGGATTTGGATGTCCAAAATATGTACACCCATTTAAGTGCACTTTGGTTTTACCAAATTGATCTAAATATTTCAAGAATTCAATAACATGTGCACCACTACACCTTGCTAGTGATAGTGGTGGTTTGTGATTCTTTAAATACTGCAAGAATGTATTCCAATCTCTTCTCTTTTGTGATTCATATCGACTTGGTGGTGCCACTGATCCTGTACTTGCTACAGCAACTTCACTACTTCCTCCTCCTCCTCCTGGTACCTGATCACTTGATTTTGGTTCACCACCACCACCACCACCACCTGATGTTGAAGCCATCAGTAATAATAGAAAGAAAGAAAGAAAGTGAACTGTTTTTGTTTTGCTTTCAACAGTGGGTTAGTTTGGATCTTTCTTTTATTTTTTTGACTTTCCTGTATATATATATATATTGTTGATTGAGAGTTGTTTCCTCTTTCTCTCTACCTGCTTTTCTGGTGCATGTTTCTACTTCTTTGTTTCTCTCATAGTTGGCTTCAAGTTGAGTAAAGAGGGCCGGATAGAGATCAGTGAATGAATGAAGCTGGAGAATTTGATTTTGTGAGACCCTCTCCTGCTTGTGTTTTTGTTTTCCTCCTGGCCTTTATTGTGGCCGAGAGGTTCTTCTGGTTGATGCAGAAAGAGAGAAGGAGGAAGAAGAGGGGAGAGAGGAGATGGGACGTAAACAAGGATGTAATGGATGAATGAATGAGAAAGGAGGAGAGTGAATACTACTTACTGGTATTCATTCACATGTTGGTGGCCCCCTTTTCCCACTTTGACCCCACCCCTAGCTGCCTCCTACTAAATTCTCTACCCATTCTCTCACTCCAAAATTCGAATAAAAAGAGAGACAAATTAAAGTATGTGATTTTCAACACAAAGACCTAACTAAATGGGTTTAATAGTTGTCCAAGATATTTGAGGCCTAGTGTAGGATCTCTTTTCCTTCTATTCTCATTTTTGATAATTAAGATGGTCTAACAGCAAGCACTATGGTTTAGTCTCTGGCAGAAACCTAGAGAAATTTTGATGCAGTTTAGCCAAAAGCTAAACCATGGCTTAGCACCACTACAACACTATGGCTTAGTCTGCGATTTAAATTTCGAAATTTTTTATTGCGTTTCAGCCAAGAGCTAAGCCATGACTTACCCGTACTGTAACTTGCCATTTTTTGTTGCGTTTCACCCAAGAGCTAAGCCATGACTATAATTTGGCAGTGCTGGTAAGTCATGGCTTAACTTGCGGAAATTAAGTATCCAATGTGCGCACCCTAATACTTTTTGTATTGTGGCCCTTTTGTGTGTCAACCCACACGTTTTCAATCAAATTAAATCCAATCAGATCGTTTAGTTCGGTGAAAACCCGGTTTTCGCCCAAATACTAATCACGCCTAAATATAGACCATGGTGGTTGATTTTTTTCCCTCCCTGTGGCTTTGCTACAATGTAAAGAAATTTTAACGCTATAGTGCTTTATTCGAGTTTATGTAAGAGTATTGAGTTATCAATCTATCTTAATTTTCATACGATGGTCCACTAGCTCAACAAAATCAAATATCGTAAATAATTGATGATTAAATATTTCTTCTAATAAAGTCTCGTTTACAGAAGAAACCCACCTATAATAATATAATCTCAGGTAACTAGGTAAAGAAATAAAGATTTCAAGTAACTAGGTAAAGAAGAAAACGAATCCTCAGGTGATGAAATGAAGATTTCAGGTAACTAGGCAAACGAAGAAAGATTTTCGCTCAACACTATTCACGCGAAACTAATTATTTGCTAAATGTAGCCAAGGGCCAAGGTGGTTGTTTATTGAGAAAATGGGTCATTTGCCCTGAAACATTAAATCCAGGTTAATATGGACGAGTAAGATTTTAGTCTGGGTCAAATGGACGAATACATTTAAATATGAAAATTGTCTATTTTACCCATTCAACTGCCGGAGATTGGATTAGAATCACTGCCAACATCAAAAACCTGTGATATCCTTCACCAGTAACACTACGAACACTAACAATACCATCTCTTACGGTTAATCCACCACCATGACCGCTAAAAACCTCCACTAAGAGAAGAAAAAATAGAAGAAGAACACTAAATTTTTTTTCAAATTAAGTTTAAACTGGATGCACCTGGTTGCATCTTGTGTTACTCTTGGATGAAGTCAAGCTTAATCTGAATGAAATTGGTTGCATCTTGTATTATTCTTGGATGAATTTGAATTTGTAGAAACTTAAACGGAATGAAACTCATTGCATCCTGTGTTACTCTTGGGGTGAATCCAAATGTATCCAACTTCAAAACTAAATGAAAGTGGCTGCATGGTTTGTTACTCTTGGGTGAATCCAGATTTATCCTACTTCAAATTGAATGAAACTGGGTTCCATCGTGTGTTACACTTGGGTGAATCCAGATTTATCCAACTTCAAACTGAATTAAACTGGATTGCATCGAGTGTTACTCTCCAAATTCAAACTGAATGAACCTGGTCACATCTTGTGTTATTCTTGGATGAATCTGGAATCATTCAATTTAATCCAGGATGATCCTCATTTCATCTAGCTTTAAAATCAGATCCATACTTCATTGCAACCAACCATCTCCTTAGCTTCTTATGCAATACTCAGAGAAATTAACACAACCACAACCATTTCTCATCCTTTTGAAATCAACAACAACAGCTTAATCGAACCCATTGATAACAACGTCATCTTTTATTACTGCACAACACATCAACACCACCATCTTCAAATTCAAATCATCTTCTGCTTTGTAATACAAACCCAATATTCAGCAGAAACCCTAGTTCCAATTTCTTCCCAATTTGACAGAAGCACACAAACTTCTTCTTCTTCCTTGTTTTCCGGCTCAAGAACAAACCCAATTTAATCTCGTTTTCCATCTTTGTATCACTACTAACATCAAAACCCTAGCTGCCAACTTCGGACATCACCAAACCCGTCTTTCCTACTCAAAATCGAAGTTTAAAAAAATTCAAATTAAGTTTAAACTGGATGCACCTGGTTAAGCTTACAGGATTGAACAAAAGATTAGAGAAGATTATGATCATACATAAGAACACGGATTCTAATAACAAAAACCACAGCTAATTTCAGATCGGATATTGAATCTCGTTTTTTTCTGTGTCGATGATGGTTAAGAACAGTGATTTTGGTTTCAACAATTTTTAGGTTTTAACTGTTTAGTTTAGGGACATATAGGTAAACTTTCGAAAATTATGTTGGGCAAAATATCCAAAATAGTTAATCAAAAAGTATCTTTGTGGTTCCCGTCCATTTAAACAATATCAAATTTTACTTGTCTTTCTCATCCAGAAATTGTTGTTTTAGGGCTAATTGACCAACTTTGTGTTGTTTTTATCCTCCTCTTAGCTTTGCTAGATTGTAAAGAAATTTTAACACAATAGCGCTCCCTCTATTTGAGTTTGGATAAAAGGATGGAGTAGTCAGTTAAAATATAGAGAAAAATAATTTATGCTTGAAATTGAGGACCACTCATGAAAAACACAAAATTGGTTTAAAAGACCAAAATCAACAATTTCTGGGTGAAAAAGACATCTAGGTTTTGATGTTGTTTAAATGGAAAAAAATATTAAAATAGCCAGGATGTAAACAGTTTCATCCTACCCATTTTCAAATACTTTTTCTTATTTTTAAGTTACATCAGGATGCATCCAATTTCATCCTCGCTATTTTTTAAGTTTAAGCCTGGATGATCCAGTTTCATCCTTGCTATTTTTTTTTGGTCCATTTCACCCGTAATAATTTTTACTTGTCCATTAAAATCATGTTTTAAAAATATTTAAACAAATGACCAATTTTCCGCATGAAAAATGGATATGAGTCTATTTTTATCTTCATACGAGTCCACTAGCTCAACAAAATCAACTATCGTGAATAATTGACGATTAATCCTCATTTAAGTTCAAGTGCATGTGATTCGTACCTGAGGCCCGTTGGTACAATCACCAAATGACTGACTGTTAGAAACTATATTACTTACAAATAGATGGCTAACTAAAGGAACAATGAATGTACTTTTTTTGATTTACTTTGGCAAGCAAACTTGTGAAAAAGATGTGGTATCTCACTTTGATTAACAAATTATGTACGTTATCAATTTTGATTTTGACAATTCTAATAACCAACTATCCTCGTACCACAACAGCCAATTTTCCCATAAAAGAAAAATTACATTTAGTTTTTCATTCACGTGTTACTCTCAAAGATTTTCTCATCTTTTGATAAAGATTTCAATTTAGTTTGAGTTTTATGAATTTTCATGTTCAACTAATATTCAAGAAAGTAAGCAAGAAAGAAAGAAATATCACAACGAAAATATTTTCATCATAATATTCTCTTCATCGTACGATCCAACTCAACAAGAGCCCTACCAATAACAAACCACGAATAATTTAGATGCAAATACTCAAAATAAAACAAATATATATTTGAAAGCTTTTTTTTGAAAATATAAAAATTGATGAATTAGTACACTGAAGATTAATAAAAAAGATAAGTGCCACATAATCTTGATTCTTAAGGCTAATCAGGACAAGCATGCTTGCATGGGATCAAAGCCCAACATAATGCTGCAACCCACATTTGGCCAATTATTCAGTTAATTTAGTTGATTAAGAATCTCTTGATGGAATTGATGAAAATGAGTTTGACACGATCCATATTGATCAGTGACTGAACGTACCTATGTTTGAGTATAAATAGCAAGTTTATTATGGGCTGCTTAGAATTAGGGAACCCTATTTTACTATATTTGGGATCATTTTGTAACCCTTAAAACAAATGGAGGAAGAAGAAATGACATCTGATCTGAAATGACAACTTAGATAACTGTGTCAAATCTGCACAATTCATTTCTCTGCAGTACGGTAATACCCACTGAACTGGAGGTTCAAACTACTATTAATCAGATTAGATGAGAATCCGTTCATAATTATTGAATGGCACTTAATTGGGCGAAAATTCTTGGATTTTCCCAATCGTAAGTCAATTCTACAGGGACGTTGAGAATCCGCTGACAATCCGTTGGACCATATTAATCCGTTGAAAGATCTCGATTTGAAAATATTTTATTTTATATGAATTTTGGTATACCTTCAAATTAATTGACATCTTAATAACAGCCATGCGAGGAAATGGATGGAGATTAGGCATGACTTGCAGATTCTAGAAAATCAATGGGTTAAAGTAAGTGACCTGCCCACCACGGAATTTCATCTGTGTATACCTATATCTCACTATCAGACACGTGTATATAAAAAGATATGTGGAAAGCATGCAGGCCAAAACATCAAAACATGATGCGTCACGAAACACCAAATAAACCCCGAGGAGTTACTTTATCTCATCCCCAAAAGAGAAGCTAAGATCAACGGTGGAGAGAAAGTTAGCTGACACGGACTGACAGGGGCAGAAGACACTTGTCTGACACGAGCAGACCCCTCAACTACCCGCATTAAACACTCTGAGCAGTGTACGTGTCGACCAACCTGTGGAACGAGCGAGGATGCCTCTGCGGGATCAAGGGGCAAACGCAGACCTCCGCGTGATGGACGCAAGGACACAAGAAGATAAGGTTCCAACGGTCTTCAGAGATGGGTCCCACATTCTAACCTTATAAATACCTCATCTCCACCAAGAGGAAAGGGGATCGGAAAAGTCAGGAAGGGAAGGAGAGAGAGAGAGAGATTGCAAGTGTAAGTAAATCATTTAGAATAGAGAAACATGTAAACCCAAAAGTCATTCGACTATTCGTGTAACCGTGAAGAACATAGTAAAACAACAAACCCCGTGGACGTAGGCTTTAGTGCTGAACCACGTAAACCTTGGTCTTATTTACATTTCAGTACTTTACATTTGTTTAGCTCCATGGATGTTTACTTATACGTTTTGTTTTCCTTACTTGTACTTATATCCCATGCGCAAACGCCTCGCATGGAGTTGTTAGATGATGCCATGATAAACCCGAAGGTTTTTGAGCCAATGAATCAACACCAGGATATCATCATCACAATCTCATTAGATAATGATTGGTTGTGAACATTTGGACCCCTTCGTGGTTTGTGTGTTCACAATTTGGCGCTAGAAACAGGGACTTCGTCCCGGTAAAACATTTATCTTGTCCTGTGATTTCATTTTAAATTGGCATATGATTGCTCTGATTTATCAGCTCGGACCGTATAGATCGTTTGTTAACTGTATTACATTCAAAAACCCACCTTTTATCTTCGATAAGAGTTATTGTTCTAATCCGCGGATTTACGATTTTCTTTAGATCTTGTGCGAACCCGTCTCTTTGGGGAGTTTTTTCGTAGTTTTTATACTAAGGATCTCCTTTAATAAAACTTTAACCCGTATATTATAACTTGCGTGTAATAATTCTCTCCACCTTGCGTATAACTTGCGTATAACTTGCGTGTAATAATTCTCTCCTGGAAGAATGTATTTTCGCCGACTAACCCGCTTCACGCGGATATTCCCGTTTTTGTTGTTTGAAATGCCTTATGCAGAAAGAACGTATTGTGAGTAGAGAAGGCGAGTTTTCGGCGAGATTTCATTATCAACAAAAGGGCACGTGATGGAAAAGACGCAGGAAGCAGGAAAATCCAAAGCTTTGTCAAAAGAAACACCCAGGACAACCCCGGTCATCACCCGAAGCAAGCAGAAAGGAGATAAAGCTAAAATGACCAATCGAAGGCAAGATACTACGGAAATCACTTCACCTATGAACGCTAATTCAGTTGCAGCGGCGGCTCTCAGAACGGCAGCGACAAAGTACGGTGCGACTGCAGTAGTCCCGAAGGCTGCGGAGGCTAGCAATACTTGAGCCAATGAATCAACACCAGGATATCATCATCAAAATCTCATTAGATAATGATTGGTTGTGAACATTTGGACCCCTTCGTGGTTTGTGTGTTCACAATTTGGCGCTAGAAACAGGGTGGATGAATCCAGAACATTCCAACCCGCGCACCTTCTAACTTTTGGAATGCCACCCACAAATGATCAAAATCAAACCATACCGGCGGCTCTGGCACCGCAGAGGGGCACTCACCCCAATTTGGAAATGCCAGCAACCGAAGCTGAACCCCTGCCACCTTTAGTGCAGACCATGGAGGAGGGCGGCACCATGGCTGTAGTAGCACGCGCTGGGACTCCCAATCAGGGGTCCAACCAATCACACCGCCTGATGGCTGAGCTTCAGGAACTGAGGAAGAGCCAGCAGGTTTACTCAGATGCCGTAGCCCTGTTGGCCAGAGAAAATCAAGATTTAAAGGAGCGGATTGCTCTAAGCACGAAGACCAGCCAACAACTTGATGAAGCAAGCTCCAAAGCACCAGAGCCAAACCGAGACCGTAGAGTCGTCATAGCGGCTAATGAAGACGCGACAAGGGGAAGTAGCGTATCCGACCCGGATTATGACGATGGGGAGTCAGACGGTAACGAGCCGAAGAATTTAGGGCACCAACGCACAATGGAGGAACTACGAGATGAGATGATGGCCGAGATCAGGCAATTAAAAAATAAACAAGGCGGGGGGAGGTTAGAAGAGGTCATTAGAGAAGCTAATTCCACGCCCTTAACTCATCTCTTGGCCAACACCCCTATTCCACTGAAATGCCCTGTCCCAACGTTCGAATGCTATGATGGATCCAGCGACCCTGCTGCACATATTCGGTACTACAACTGTGTCTTAGCTAGATGGAGTCAGAACGACGCCGTACTCTGCAGATACTTCCCGTCAAGCCTGAAGGGATCGGCGTTATCATGGTTCGATAATCTGCCACCAAACTCCATCCACTCATACGACCAACTCGCAGAGAAATTCTTAAGAACATACATGTACAACAAGACTGTTAACACCGGAATGGATAAGCTCTTTTCACTAGCGATTGGCTACAAGGAAACCACAAGGGAGTACACTAACAGATGGCACAAGATCTGCCAAGCCATAGGGAGCATGGACCCAGTGGTAAGCATCAATTGCTACAAATGGGGCTTAGACCGAATGAGTCCCCTATTTGTTGAAATTCATGGGAGCGTGCCTAAGACAGAGGGAGATCTTCGAATAATTATCGAAAAGCACGCTCGAATTGAAGAAATTCAACGGGAAAACCCGAGGGCATATCCGCAGAGGTCTCACCGCACCAATTCAGCAGAACAAACCAATGGGGCCAAAAGGAGTTGCTCAGGGGAGAGACCTCACGAAGATAGGAAGGAACGAAGGGATGAACGAAGAACAGGTGACCGGAAATTCGAAGATCAAGTTTACACGAAACTCAACACTAGCTATGCTCGTATCCTACGAGAGATCAAAGGGAGGGTAAACTTAGAGTGGCCATGGTCTAAGGGAAAGCATCCCCCGAGATCCGAGAAGTCTAAAGATTACTGTGAATATCACTGTTTCAAAGGACACCAGACCGAAAAGTGCAAGAACCTTAAAATAATGATCCAAAAATTAATTGATGCGGGAGAGCTCAAACATTACGTACAAAAGGATGTTACCGAGGACAGATCCAAGCAAACCAAACCAGTCCAACTTCCGGAAGGAAACCGAACAATCAACACCATCTCGTATTCTGAAGCCACAGGACCCTCACTTACAGCGCAGATTGGAAAGAGGTTACGGAAGCAATTCGAAGACCGCTGCGAATTATATAAGGTCGATGGGATAGTGGTGGACGAACACGAAGAATGGATGGAATCTCCTATCATCTTCGATGCCGAGGATATCGAAGAAGATATGGAAGACCATAACGATCCCTTGGTCCTAACACTACCAGTAGCTGGATGTAACCTCAAAAAGATCCTCATAGACGGGGGAAGCTCTGTAAACGTCCTATTCTACGATGCATTCAAACGGATGAAGCTCCATGATGAACAGTTAATGACCTCTTATCACACCATCTACGGATTCAATGGAGCAGCCACGAAGACCTTGGGAGACATCGTGTTGCAGGTTGACGCAGGTCCCATGAAACTGGAAACCCGATTTAGCGTGGTGGACACCCCTTCCCCCTACAACGCTATTATTGGACGAAAATGGATACATAAGCTCAAAGGAGTTGCGGCAACATACCACCAATATCTCAGATTTCCAACACCTGAGGGAGTAATAGAAATCAAGGGAGATAGGATCAGTACGCGAGAGTGCCAGGCTACTCAGGATCATATCAACAACGAGCAAGAAGAGCAGCGAAAAATCCGAAGAACAAAAAATCAAGAAACCGCGAAAGAGAAGGCCATAGACCTGTTCCTTAAGGAAACTACAGGAAAGGGCTTGACGAAAGATGGTAATGTCCTAAGCACAGAAACAAGTACCTCAACAACCAGCGAAGAACAGAAACACGCTAAATAGCAATTAAAGAACGTCCCAGTCCTCGGAAACCCGAAGCCTGTGTTCACACCAGTAGAACCCGTAAAGGAAATCAACATAGGAACGGAAGAAAACCCGAAGATGATCAAAATCGGGACCATAATGGACGAAGGAAGAGAACACTCCTTAACCAAATTACTTAAGGAATATGCGGATGTGTTCGCCTGGAAGCTAGGAGATATGCCGGGGATTGACCCAAAAGTAATTCAACATGAACTACGCATCAAACCGGGCATGCCCCCGTTCAGGCAGAAAATACGAAAAGTGGCTCCAGAGTATCATGAGGCAGTAGAAACAGAACTTCGGAAGCTACTAGACGCAGGATTTATCAAGGAAGTCAAGTATCCTACCTGGATCTCCAACATGGTCATTGTTCCTAAGAAAAATGGAGGGGTTAAAATATGCATCGACTTTACTAATCTCAACAAGGCATGCCCAAAGGACAGCTATCCCCTACCGAGCATAGACCAGCTGGTAGAGGCAGTGGAAGGATACGAAGAACTATCATTCATGGACAGACATTCTGGCTACAACCAAGTAGCCCTGGCAGAAGAAGATCAGCCACACACAGCGTTCTACACCCCACATGGCCTTTATTGCTATACCAGAATGCCTTTCGGCCTTCGAAACGCAGGGGCAACATACCAAAGGATGGTCGATGCTATCTTCAAGCCATGGATTGGAGGAACCCTAGAAGTCTACGTTGACGACATGCTCGTGAAAAGCAAGCTGCGTAAATATCACCACAAGGACCTGAGGAATATCTTCGAAGCAATGAGACAGCATCACATGAAAGTGAATCCGGAGAAATGTACTTTCGGTGTCACCTCGGGGAAGTTTCTCGGGTATCTGGTAACAAAAAGGGGCATCGAGGTAGACCCAACAAAGATTCAAGCCATAGTAGAGATGCCGTCCCCAAAGAATCTAAAGGAAGTACAGAAGCTCAATGGGTCTATAGCAGCGTTGGGCAGATTTATTGCACGGTCTTCGGACAAATGCAAACATTTCTTCAATATTCTCAAAAAAGGGAGCAGGTTCGAATGGACCGCTGAATGCGAGGAAGCATTCCAAAAAATCAAAGAACATCTAGCCTCAATCCCGATCCTGCAGAAGCCAGACCCTGACGAGGTTTTGGCATTGTACATAGCAGCAACAGAGGACGCAGTCAGCGCGGTATTAGTCAAAACCAATACAAAGATAGAACAGCCTATCTATTACGTCAGCAAGACCCTCAACTCTGCGGAAAGAAATTATACTAAGATTTAACAACTCATCCTCGCACTGGTATGGGCTACCCAAAAACTGAGGACCTACTTCCTAACTCACCTCGTCAGGGTACCATGCAAAGCACCATTGGAAGCAGTCCTCAAAAGCACGGGAAAAGTTGGACGAATAGCCAAATGGAACAACCATCTGGACCAATTCAACATCATTCATGAAATTCAACATTCTCAGAAGTCCCAAGTTCTGGCAGATTTCTTAGCAGACCTCCCCCTTGACAATGACGAAGAGATTAAGGGAATACCAGAAGCCGAGGAAGAAAACAAGGATCCAATGGATATCCTCGAACCTGCGAGTCAAAGACAATGGGAAGTCTTCGTCGACGGATCTAAAAATAAGGAAGGCGCAGGAATAGGTATTGTCATTATCACCCCAACTGGAGAAAGGATTATACAGGCACTTAGATTGGAATTCAAGGAGCATACCAACAACACTGTTGAATACGAAGCTGTCGTACACGCCCTCCGTATAATAATAGGGATGGGGGTTACTGATGTAAGGCTGACAAGTGATTCACAACTTGTCATACGGCAAATAGGGCTCGAGTATAATGTGTACGATGACACCCTCTCTGCTTACATGGCCTTGGTCCAAACATTGGCATCACAAATCCCGAACATTAAGTTCCGGCACTTATGCAGAAGGGACCTCAGGCACGCGGATGCCCTAGCATATATATCATCCATGCTGAGGGATAAAAATGTCGAAACTATTAAAATAGCAAGGATATACGAGCCTTCGATTGCATCTCAATTCTCCTTCGCTACCCATCAAGATACGGTGGAAGAAAATATCGAAGATCAGGTAGGAGAAGACATCCATAATGACTTTGACGAAGAGGATATCCTGTCAAGAGCAAATCAAGACGAAGACTTCAGCAATGAAGATGACTGGAGAATGACAATACATGCCTTTCTTGAAAAAGGAAGCTTACCTGCGGACCAGAAACAAGCTAGGAAGATACTCTCCAAAGTAGGAAGATATGATCTTCGGGATGGGGTCCTGTATAAGAAATCCTTCCTTAGACCATTACTGCGTTGCTTGTCCCGGAAAGAGGGGCATCGAATTCTAAATGATATCCATTATGGTGACGCGGGGAATCATAGCGGCATGAGATCACTAGCTGACAAAGCAAAAACGCAAGGATATTACTGGCCGACAATGATACAGGATGCCGCGAGGATGTCCCGATGATGTGAAGAATGTCAGCGATTCGCAAAAAAGATCCACGCACCGGCGACAATGTTAAACTCCGTCGATAGCCCGTGGCCATTTGCAAAATGGGGCGTAGACATCGTCGGGCCTTTCATCGAGGGATCAGGGAAAAGACGATTTTTAATAGTAGCCACGGACTACTTCAGTAAATGGGTGGAGGCTAAGGCCTTGGCCAGGATCAGAGACGCGGATGTGTTTACTTTCATATTCCAGAACATCATTTGCAGATTTGGTATACCCGCTGAAATTGTATCCGATAACGGCAAGCAATTACAAGGGAAAAATATTGACATGCTCTTCGATACTTTCAAAATAAGAAAGAACAAGTCCACCCCCATATACCCTCAAAGCAACGGACAAGCGGAAGCTACCAACAAGACCCTCACCCTTATACTCAAAAAACAATTAGACGAGCATAAGGGAAGATGGTGCGAACAACTGCACAATGTGTTATGGGCATACAGGACAACACGAAGATCCGCCACCGGGGAATCCCCGTTTCTTCTAACTTATGGAGCTGAAGCAGTCATACCTATGGAAATCCTCATGCCAACCACGAAGACCGAGGCTTGGGAGAAAAACCTCACAACAGATATGATGTTAGAAAGGTTGGATGACTTGGAAGGAAGAAGGGAAGTAGCTTTACAAAAGATGGAAAATTATCAACGAAGACTAGCAAGGGAGTACAACAAAAAGGTAAAGCTGCGGAATTTTGTAGAGGGGTAGTATGTGTTGAGAACAATCCCACGGTATCAGCAAGAAAAGAAATGGGGAAAGTTAGCACCTACGTGGGGAGGACCTTTTATAATACACGACGTTGCGGGTAACGGTTCCTACTACCTTCGTAATCTAAAAGGCGAGGTCCTCCGACATCCTTGGAATGCTAAGTGGCTCAAACCATACTTCCCATAGGAGCAACGCAGATTTGAATCTGCTTGGAGTGTACCAGAAGAAGAAGGGAGCCTGACCGTTCCACATGTTTCTATCTCTGGAAGAGGAATTGCAGGCCTCAACTTATCAATCAAACAAGCTTTCAAATTATCAAGTCAGCAGAATCTATCGGCAATATCGGGGAAAGTAGTTAATCTACAATCTCTCAGGGCTCCCCCATCAGTGTCCATAAGTGTAAGACCAGGGGGAAGGCACCCAGCAGAAAGAGATACCCAACCAATCTTAAGGAAACGGGTCGACGGAATGGGTGTGTAAATATTTTAATCCCATATCCTAGAACGTTGCCCCGGCCCCCACCGTCTGGGAATCCTCTGGCCCAGGATTCGCCAGCGGGGTGACAGGTCTCAAGACGATCACGAAGGTACCTTCCTTCAGTATCGCACCCAAACACTTAAAAACTTTTGTTTTGTTTTTTCACAAATGCTTAAAATAAAAACAAACCAACATTGCAGGTATATCAAGAAGAGGATTCATTTCATAAAGGATGATTACAAGAAGTGAAAGGCCAAATTCAAGGATACACAATCAAAAAATATTCCTTTTACAGGATATCAGCAAAAAATATCCTTGTTACATGATTACAAAAAGTGAAGGATAATGATGCCGCGGACCCTACAGAATGCTGCGGTCTCTACCTAGATGACTGCCCCATCGGCAGGATTATTCCGAAGACTTGAAGGGACGCTCCCACCAGAAGAGGGGCCCGAGGAGCTGGGCAAGGCAGAAGGAACGAGACGACGAGGATAGTTCTTCACGAGACCATGCTCGTTCTTTAGGCCAAGTTCTATCCTCTCCAGCATCTTGTTCGTCTCCTCAGCCAATTGACAACGAGCCTTGTGCTTAATAACTGTTGTCCGCTGTTGAGCTTGGGATAATAACGAAGATAGTCGATTCACTTCTCTAGAAGCAGCACCAACGGCCTCCTCGTGGGTTGCTGCTAAATTCTTGAAGTGATTGGTCTGTTCTTCCTGCTGCGCTAAGGAAGATTGAGCCTTTTCAAGTTTTTCATTTGTGACGCGAAGGCGTCCCTCGAGCTCTGAAAAAGACAACACCACGGAGTTAGCGTAGAAAAAAACATGGTCACACTCGATGAAATGGGATTATACCTTCGACACAAGCCGAAGCCTCTTCATACTCATTAACAACCGCATCTCGCGCTTCATCAAGATGATCATATTCCGCGGATAATTTCTTATAGTCTAGTTGAAGGTTGGTGAGAGTAAATTGACAGGCATCTAATTCTACCTGCTTCATCGAGTCCATATGACGAAGGTGGTCGACCTCTTTATTTATCTCTGAGACCCCTTTGCTAAGTCTTTACATGCACACTTCAAGATTCCTCTCCGACTCGGCATGACGAGCTACGTCGGCACGAGACGCGGCAAGAGCATTACTGAGAGCGTAGACTTCGACACGAGCATCATCTCTTTCTCTGGCAAGACAGAGCATATTATCCTGGACCCCTGAAAGAGGAATGGATCGAGCCGTCTGTAATTCTTCTTCCAGCAGCTGAATCCTAGATTCCAACAAGGAAGTACGCTCACGGGCTTCCCGCAGATTATCACGTGTCCACAGCAGTGTGCCATTAAATAAAGCACGATCATGGTTGTACAGATTTTGCATGTCGACCATCTGAACATGCCGCGCGCGCCATACCTCAGCCCGAGCATCCCATTTCTTGGCTTCATTCTTAATTTTCTCAACCAGATCTCTAATACGAGATTTTGCCGAGCTCTTTCGTTTCGAAGCCATATCAGCTCGGGGACGCCACCCACTGGAGATAGGGTGGGGAGACTCAGACAGAACAACTAAGAAATAGAAGAATGACGACATACTGCGAGGGAAAAGAACCAAACCTGTGAAAGTTGAAACTTGGCTGCGAGTTTGCTCTAACTCAGCGCGCACAGCAACAAGCTCTGAACGAAGACCGGCCTCTGCTTCACCCAGCTTTTCTTTCTCCTTAAGGCTTTTCTTCAGTCCTTCTATTTCCACCTCAGCCGCAGATAATTCCTTTTCTCTGTGACGAAGCTTAGCCTCGAGCTTCAGAGATTTCGCTTTGAAGAACTGATACAGCACGTGGTTACAATGCTCACTCCTCATCATCTACACATCAAGATGACAAAAAATTATTTCACCGAAGCATTTGATTGTCACGAAAAAGTATGTACGAAAATTTACCTCCAACACACGCTGCTGCGGAAAGCCATATTGATACCCGTCGGCGATGGCCATCATATCGGCAACGGAAGTAGGAGGCTCCGACACAAGGGTAGCTTCGGGAACACTCAACCTTTTTCCCCAGGCTTCAGACACCCGCGCCTTAGAAGACATCTCCATCATGCGACGGGTATACGCGGTTGATTCCTTTTCCCCAGCAACAACAGGGGCGGGATGAGAGACAAATAGAAGATTCTTTTCCTTGAAACAATCCATGATGGCGTCCTCACCCTCAGACGTCGGCGACTGGGGAAGATTATCAGCAGGCGCATCAATGACCGATTTCCCCTTCTCTGACACGACCCCCTCAGCACAAATGTTGGCATGCTCCTCCGCGCCTACATGCGCAGCATGCTCCTCCGCACCACCATCTTCTACAGTAGCGTCTCCATTACCATCACCACCAAGAACATCCCAATCATCATTGGGGGAAAGTAAAGAGAAGTCCTCGGGAAAATCGAGGGCTTCGTCAAAGAACTCCCCCGTGGAGTACATCCGATCAAAAGAAAATTCTTGAGAAGCGGGAAGGGTATCCGCGACATCACCAGCAGGGACGGAAACATCCCCGATAACAACGTCATCAGCCACCACGGCTTTGTTCCTTCCTTCATCACCAACATGACCAGCGAAGACCTCTTCTTCGACATTGATAGGGGAGGTACCAGTACGTTCCTCCCCATCTGTAATCTCATCCTCAGCAAACTCTTCGTTCACTGGACTAGTAACTTCTTCTTGGGCTTCAGCCTCGCCCATCACAATAGTAGAAGACTGCTTCGGCCTAATCTTTTTCTTCTTCAACACCTGAAACCAACACCACAAAAAGAATTATTTTTCCCGACTGATGAAGTTCTAAAAGAGAAGCGCAGCTAGAATCCGCGTACCTGAGCAGCTGAGGTATTCTTCGGTGGAAGTATAGCACCAGAACCTTCCTCCTCGTCTCCCTCTACGACGTCAAGGGCATAAGGAAAATTCATACACGCAAAGTTCAGACGCCAGGGACAGAAATCTCCATAGAGAGCAGGAGACTCACGTGGATTACTACTCTCGGTAGGCCGCCAACCGCGGGGACCAGGAATCCAACCGTAAGCCCACGGACCAACTATCTCGATAACGGTGGCGTGCCACTCGTAGTCATGATCGTGCTTGATCCTCTCTCGCGCGGGGAAGAGTTTCCGACGACTAGACCCCTCCGTGCCAGGAACATACTTCAGCTTGGCATCGCTGACCTCATTTAACAGACGAATCTCGCCCCGAGGAGCAGGGAGATTCCGAAGGCTGACACTCCACGGCTTGCGATTCCTACTATTGACGTAATCACCGAAGGAGTTATTGAAATTCTCAGGAGTATACCATTCCTTCTCCATGGGATTGGGGACGTACCAAGTCATCGACGTTTCCCCCTTACTCCGCAGATAGCATTCCTTCAGGGCGCGAAGATAATTCCCCGATAGTTGGGATACGGAACGGCTGTGAGTATTGGTGGAAGAGCCTTCACGACTAGCGAGCACGTCATAGTAGAAGGAATCACCTGATTTGTACAACGGCAGCATAAGACCAGCTTCGAATGCTCCAACCGTCGTTAACAAATGAAATTCATCGAACTCATACTTTGAGATAAGCTCATAAGTAATATCATCCTCAGGGGCATAGAAACGAACCCCGAAGGCTTGAAGCTCATGCTTTTCCTTGAATATTTCGAGATCAATATGCTTGAAGGTTACTTTTTTCCTACTAACCGAGACACTGCGTATCAAGGGGGAAGCCTCATCCTCCTCGGCGGGGCCGGATGAACTAATGAACGCTTCATAAGCTTTTCTCTTCACAGGGGGGTTCTTTGAAGATTCAGCCCTAGGAGCTACACCCTTCGTATTCTTCCCTTTAAAAGTCGGAGGAGACCGCAGATGATGCTCGGGCACTAACGAACGTAGAGGAGGAATGTCAAAAGCAACAGCACGAGGCGGAGCCTGCGTACTCCGAGTATCATCACGAGGACGAGACGCTGCGCGATCGAAGACTCTTCGGGAACCAGACGGAATTGTCGGAGGAATCTCTTCCCTAGAGGACGAGGCCTTCGCTCCAGAAGAAACTCGACCCCGACGAACATCATCTTGAGACTCTCGACGCGGAGGAGATCTCGATAGCCCAGAATCAGGAGTCTGATAAG
This sequence comes from Papaver somniferum, assembly GCF_003573695.1. Taxonomy (NCBI): domain Eukaryota; kingdom Viridiplantae; phylum Streptophyta; class Magnoliopsida; order Ranunculales; family Papaveraceae; genus Papaver; species Papaver somniferum. The sequence continues at coordinate 114,703,881 of NC_039366.1, read as the reverse complement.
TAAGCCGCGGACGGTCAGACATGGCTGCGAAAAGATTAAAATCAAGAACAAGTTACACACAATCAAAAACATTACCAAAGATCAAAAAACCACATTCATAGCAATACACACACGATAACGCAGAAACCCTAAAATTAGTATACATGCTCAAAATTTCATAAAATCCATACCCTCGAAATAGTGGCTTCCTTAATTTAAGATGAAGAACAGGGGAAAACTAGTATGCAAGCATCAGAAGAAGTTCTTCATCACAAACAAGGAACAACAGTAGCAGAGAATTTACAAATCAACACAGCGTGAAACAGTGGAAATAAAGAAAAGAAAAACTTACCGGCAAAAACAGCAGTAGAAGAAACAAACAGGGGAAGCGGGCGTGATTAATGCTAAGGTGGAGAGAATTTAAGATCACAGGTTCAATGAAGACTGACAGAGAATTTAAGATCACAGGTTCAATGAAGACTGACAGAGAATTTAAGGTCACAGGTTCAATGAAGACAGACAGAGAATTTAAGGGCTGAAAAAAGAATGAAAACTGAGAGAGCGTTTAGGAAGAATGAAATTAAATTTTCTTTCTATCCTTAAAATACCCGAAAGAAAGAGAAGGAAATTAAGGGAGGAATGGGAAACGTGCCCGTTACATAAGCAGTTAATGCACGAATAAAAGACGTGCCCAAGTATCTAGGAGAAGTTATTAGGAGTGAGAAGAATATGCGACGATAGTTTTTCTTCAAGGCACCCATTAGTCATTCAAGCCCGAAGAAAAGGGGCAAATTGTGTACACATATATCTCACTATCAGACACGTGTATATAAAAAGATACGTGGAAAGCATGCAGGCCAAAACATCAAAACATGATGCTTCACGAAACACCAAATAAACCCCGAGGAGTTACTTTATCTCATCCCCAAAAGAGAAGCTAAGATCAACGGTGGAGAGAAAGTTAGCTGACACGGACTGACAGGGGCAGAAGACACTTGTCTGACACGAGCAGACCCCTCAACTACCCGCATTAAACACTCTGAGCAGTGTACGTGTCGACCAACCTGTGGAACGAGCGAGGATGCCTCTGCGGGATCAAGGGGAAAACGCAGACCTCCGCGTGATGGACGCAAGGACACAAGAAGATAAGGTTCCAACGGTCTTCAGAGATGGGTCCCACATTCTAACCTTATAAATACCCCATCTCCACCAAGAGGAAAGGGGATCGGAAAAGTCAGGAAGGGAAGGAGAGAGAGAGAGAGAGAGAGAGAAATTGCAAGTGTAAGTAAATCATTTAGAAGAGAGAAACATGTAAACCCAAAAGTCATTCGACTATTCGTGTAACCGTGAAGAACATAGTAAAACAACAAACCCCGTGGACGTAGGCTTTAGTGCTGAACCACGTAAACCTTGGTCTTATTTACATTTCAGCACTTTACATTTGTTTAGCTCCATGGATGTTTACTTATACGTTTTGTTTTCCTTACTTGTACTTATATCCCATGCGCAAACGCCTCACATGGAGTTGTTAGATGAGGCCATGATAAACCCGAAGGTTTTTGAGCCAATGAATCAACACCAGGATATTATCATCACAATCTCATTAGATAATGATTGGTTGTGAACATTTGGACCCCTTCGTGGTTTGTGTGTTCACATCATCAATAGTAAAAGGCTGCTAATGAAGCATTTTCGGGTGCACGAAGGCCTAATGTAGTAGTAGTATATCTAGCGAAACAGACGTTTGCTAAATTCGCAACAATGACCTCAAAGTAAACCAGAACTAGAAGTGACTATTTAAAAACCAGGGGTTGTATCCCTGTATGGATATAATAAGCTTTACAATGGATTCCAAATGTCTGATAAAAGGACATTTTTTTCCTTGGTGATGATGGGTATATAATCCAAAAGGGATACGAGGACCCGAGATTTTGATTCTGCTATTCAATCAAAAGATATCTCTAGCACTTGTAGACTCGTAGTGATATCAACCGTGATATAATTTCATATTTTAGAGTTAAATTAACGTGTTAGTGTATAACACAACGTTAGCTTCCTGTGGTATATCATAAATTTGCTTAGCACGACACTAAATAAATTTACAAAATACATACATTGTTCGACGTAATGGATTGTATCATTATTGGGGGTGTCAAGGGTTTGTTGTTGTTCGATTATCAAATGAAATGAAACAAAACTTTACTAATTTTGTTTTTTCAGTTCCATCTAGTTTATTTTGTTGTAAAATATTGTCATATTTTATTAATGGCCTAAAAGGCTAAAAGAAGATTTTGCACTATAAGTATTTTTAAGTATTTTTTACGATTATATTCTTATGGATAATAATTTGTCTCTTAAACTATACCATGTATATTCGTAAACCTTATATTCCACTGGCACTACAAGAAAATATATCTATTGCTACACCATATATTGCCACACCTTCAATATAGGTGTTGCGAAAGTAAATTTCTAGCCACAGTACTTTTCAGCTGCAGCTAAAAGCTATAATTTACTTCTGCAAAATGGAACTTTTGCCACACAACTGTAGCAACAATATGAAAAGAGTGAGGCAAAAAAGTATAATTTCTTGTTGCAGCAATAAAGAATGGGCGCAACAATTGACTTCTTGCTACATAGGTTATCGCGACACTAGTAGGGGTTTATGTCATAATCATTGGGTGATGCAATATATTAAGTTTCTTATAGTGTGAAAAACATTTTAAAACACCTAGATAACGAATATAAACATGGCTGTCAAATTATACATATTTCTTATACTACCTATAATCAATTAAAAATGTAAATTTAGAAATTTCCTCTTGTTTAATAATATAGGTCATCTATTAGTGGGACAAAATTTAAAAATCATTAAGTCATCTATTTAGGAATGGAGAGAGTATATATAAATAAAAAGCGAAAAATGGGACAAATTTGAAACCAAAACCAGATACACTACTAAATCTTGACAGATATGTAGATACCTGTCTAGTACCAGGCGTCAATTACAAACTGCAAGTTCATCTGTTTGAAACAATTTCGTACAACAAAATTATACTAAAGTTGTAAACAGACCCAACATTTGAATCTCAATAAGCTAAATCAACCAATTTGGGTTATGTTCCAAATAATCAGGCATCCATATACCCAAATTATTTTTATTGATTGTTAGTTGAGTTGTTAGTTGTCACATTACCTTAGGTCAATTCTCATAATTACGGAAACTGTTCTTAAATCAAATCAATGAGCCATTTTTCTGACCGGAGCAAAAAGAACGGTCCATAACTCTATAACCGCATCCTATTAGTATTAATGCACCAACGAGTCAACTCAAATAAAAGAATATAACCGCACTTGTAGAACTTTCAGGCCCATGGTTTCTAGAGAACCTTCTTGTTGAGGCAGAAGTCGTACAACTCAACTAGTATAGTTTATTAACTAACAGTCGGAAATTAAGCTCGTGAGTTGAATCAGTCGCCCCATCTAAGCTAATTTGGACCGGGTTTGGTAGTGATTTCTTTTTTCAAAAAGCACTTTCAGAACATATATATAATGATATATTAGTTTAAAGCTAATCTTTATAAACTTGGTTTCAGACCAACAATAATTTTTTGCTTTAAATATACTCTGAAATACATAAACATTACAATTTTGATAAATGAGAGGTGGTTAAGGTTAACATTTGGAGGTGTTGTCCTATCGCTCGGCATTACTAACGGTAAGGCTTGGTCTCAGAGTGATTCAGAATTCAACATCCAAGGCTCAAAGTGTTGATTTAACATTGGGTTCAAGCGATTACTTGAAGTTGATTTTGAATCAACTCTGTGGCGCCAATGGTTTGGCGATTCAAAATTCTCTTTTTGTGCCTAATAAATTGGCACTTCAAATCTGAGTCGTTAGATTTTATTTTAGAAGTTAAAATCTAGCGGTTATGTTATTTGCGCCCAGTTGTTGGGCACTTCTATCATTAACCATCATATTTGCTTCACATGTTCAGCTTTAACGACTTTAACCTTTTGCACCAAACCATTAGGCGCTTCTATGATTTAACATTGAATCAAGATAGTGCTTGGACCTTGAATCAAGGTGACGAGGGGCATGTTGAATGTTGAATCATGAATCATGATAAGATTAAGTTAAGTTTAAGACCAGACATTATATTTCACTTTTTTTTGGCTCAAATAAAGATATAACTAAGCTAAGAGAGTAAAAATGGCAATCATTATGGCCCTCGGCTAACCAAAGGCCAATACACCTAAAAAAATCAAGCTATCGCCGAAGTTAAAAAGGTTGGCTTTGACCGGGCGGTAACCCTGTTTTCGCGAAATGCTTCATATCTAACATAAAACACTCAACTCTATCCTTCACATTATTCATAAAATACAGAAATTCGTTCAACTTTTGATTTTGAGTATGCCGGAGGTCGTTTCATGACAAAACTTTAAACGTGTGTTCTATTATCAAAGGTGATTCCATTGTAAGTTTCAATTTCTAATTCACTTATAATAGATTATAAATAAAATAATTTTAATTAGATAGACGTTTAGAGTTGTGGCATCCACTATATTAAAATTGACATATAATTTAAACACTAATTATTAACTAAAGCCAAACTAATAATTAGTATGTAGCACATAATATAATTACAAGTCATTTGTAACAAACATAATTACAAGTCACAAATCATTTGTCTATTAATAATAAGGAGGAAGGTTGTTTTGGTTATAGGGATAATTGTAATATATATATATATATATATATATTGTGTAGTTGTGCTTGTGTTTGCGCTTGCGCTTGCGTTTTCCTCTGCAATACTTCTTGTTGTTTCATTTTATAAAAGGAACCACCTGGAGTTAGGATTGAAAGATTCTTATTCATTTTTTCGTATCTCCCGACTCTTGAGTTCGTCGAGCTTGTTGTTTTTGTAATCTTAACATTTTCTGAAAAATTATTTGTTATGCTTGTTGATAAGATTCTTGCTTCTTTTGTGATTATGTAATAGTCAATTAGTATGGAGGATGCATCAATTTTTATTGAATATTGCGATAATGGGGTAAGTGGGGTGCTTTTTGGTGGTATTTGTTATGGGGTCGTCTTTGGTGCTTTAAGCTGGTTTCTGCGGGTATGGAAAATTAAAAAAAGATTGCCATTTTCTATCCAGTATAGAGATGGGAGAGTGGAAAAAACATTAAGACAGAGTCTCTATGGAGACATAGGGTCATTGCTCTCAATAAAAAGTTATCTGCAGCCAAGTATCTATTTCTTCAGCGATAAAGGCTCTACTGCTAGGTTAAAGGCTTTGTCTCTATGTAGAGATTCTACCTATTATATTTTCTTATCTCCTACTTTTTTGCTATTCTAATAGTATATTTTTATCATATAAGTGTCCAACTGGTATATTATAATGGAGGATAAAATCACGTAAGGACCGTACCAGACACACTCAAATAGGTTTGTTTATTAATAAGGGTCCCACCAAACAATGTTAAATCTATTAGTTAATTAAAAAATTTCAGTTTAACATAGTAGAGAAGCACAATTGGCAGTCTACTTGGTATAGAAAACTGAGTTTTTTTAATGTTCTTATAGGAACCGGTTTTATTATATCTTCTCTTAGGATTATCTTTGCTTTTATCGGACGAAGTTTAAATTTCAGTAGGTTTGCCGAACAACGATTCAGATTATCGGTAATTTACTAAAGGGACTTGAGTTTTTGTTAGTGTGACGTTAATACTGTCAAAAAAAAATAAAATGAAATTGGTTTCCAATTGGAAATGTAAGATTACGGCTTGAAGATGATTTTTGGTTAAAGGGAGGAACTTGAGTGGCAGCAGGTGTTACATTTTCATCTTCCTTTATATCATCCTCTCTAACAACTTGTTCCTCATCAACAACCTATTATCAATTACAAGGACAATATTATCTTTTAGCATTGCAAGTTCATAGTCTTGTATAAAAAGTTCGTTGTTGTTTTTGAAATATTTATTTCTCGCAATTATAATTTACATGATGTAAATAGATAAACCATAAGTTACTAGAGAAAAATTAATCTCTAGTGTAGTTAACAAATTTTGAAAACTTACATGATTCTCTTAATCCCAGTTTCTATTTTTCGAACGAACCTCAACAAGACACTTAGAAAACCCATCAAAGTTTTTTCATGATAATACTCATTTTACTTTGAATTTCAGTATCACTATGCTTATTAGGATTTACATGACAGAATTCTACAAATTTTCCTAAAACTAGTGACCAAAAATCTTCCTTAGTTAGATATTTTCTCCCTTCTCTAAGATACAAAAAGAAGTAACATGATATAAATTTTCTTCAATAGCATAATTCTTAGAATATTTTTTTGGTATGACAGGAATATAGTTGATGAAGAAATAAGTTGAATAGACAATAGAGATGGAGAAGAAAAATAAGGTTCAACAGGTGATTTGGAGTGATTTTGAGAAGGACGGAAGAGACTGTCTTATATAAAGAAGAAGAGAAACTTTGAAATTTTGAAAACATAATCATTGCCCATTTTAATTAGTCATACAACAAATGACAATATAGATTTGTTCGGATCTAATAGATCTAACCTGTTGGCGGAAACTTAAATTTCACCGGCGGCGGTTACCGAGGTCCCCCAACTCATTACATTTTTACAGAGCCCTTGTTCTTTGTTGTGGTGATTTTTCCATTCATCAAGATTAACATAAACTGTGACAAAAACTATATTCATTTAAAAATTTTTACCTTATCAAAGTTTTTCTATTATTCTTTTAGTCAAATCAAACTACACTAAAAACTACCTCTTCGAATTTTAATCCATGTTAAAATTACATCTTCTAGAAATTAAAAATATGCAGTTATAACTGAATTAGTTAATTTAAAACTACAGTTAGAATTAATTATGAATCATTAACATAGGTTATATCCAACCTCTTCAAAATACTATTTTGGTTTCCTCAATAGTAGCTTCTGGGTCGAGGTTTACTGATATTCATATCCATTATAGTCGTGTCTTGTTCTTAATGTGTTTGATGTATCTTCTGTTGGTTTTTTTTCACAATGTCATAAAACTGGGTATCTTGCTGCATTTATATTGCTTAATTTTTTAATTATTTTTGTTGGAGATATTTCATTTGTTTGTCACTATTTTTATTGGAGAGTGAAAAGGCGAGGGTACCCAAATATACCTCAAGCTAAAACTTTTCCTACCTATAAGTCCTTTCTTCGAAAGTGATTGTCTATGGACAGAGTCGAGACAATACAACTAATCGGTTCACACTTCATGTTATCGTCTATGGATACGATATCGAGACAATACAACAACGAAGTATGTTACTTGATAAAAAGGTTCGGACTTAACCAAACACAATAGGATTCACTTATCAAGTAAATAGGAATTAACGTTTGTGTAATTTACTTTAATTATAATAAAACAATTATAATGCGGAAAAATAAAGTATATGACACAACAAGATTTTGTTAACGAGGAAACCGCAAATGCAGAAAAACCCCGGGACCTTGTCCAGAATCGAATACGCTCATGATTAAGCCGCTACGCAAAATTACACCTAACTTCGTATAGTTGAGACCAAGCAACTAAACTTATAGTTCACCTAGTTCCGTCTGTATTCCCACGCCTCCGACCTTAGTCACGTACTTGGAACAATTCATCTGGTTCGTATTCCAAACAGTAAAGGAACAACAAATCTGTTTGGTATCAACTCTATTCAACCAAGTGATATCAGTCGGACAAAGGCTCTTTTGTTTATCTCAACATAAACTCCTTCATCAGGTTCTTAGATCTATCTTATATTCAATTACCGAGTAATCTTTTAAGATTAAGCCAACAACACTATTAATCCAAAGAATTGTGTTGATGCCGATCTACTCAATTAATCAATCCAATCTATCACAAGGATAAACCGATTATTAATTGGATCCTCTTTTACCGAAACAAGTATTGTGCACACCAAAGATTATGAACCCACAAATCAGAAATCTTCAATATCTTTTCCGTCTTCAAATCTTCTTAGATCTTCAATAATAACCTGCACAAAATCACTTGAATCTCTTGTGATCAATCATACACAGAACGGAGTCTGTTAACAATGGATTATCACAAGATCGTCTTTAGAACTAACAACAGTCTAAAGATTCCTGTTGAAACTCTGAACTAGTTTGAGTGAATCTTATATCAGAAGAAAAGATTCTCAAGCATAAACAAACTAGGTGCAATCAAAGTTCAACCACCGTTAGTCAATCAAATCAAAGAAAACAAAAGATAAACCGCAATTATCTAGTTTCCCACCAACGGTACACGCTAGAGCTTCTCAATCCCAAAGAAGACTTTAAACTGAGCGGTCGTAAGAGATTTCGCCTAATTAGGTTACTCTCCTCTTCGAATACGCGGCCACACCAGTAACAACACAACAAAGAGGAAGCTTGTTGTTACGAAGGATTAGTTTGCTAGAAAGGCAAACTTCAAGTATTTATAGACAAAGAAGTTTGGACACCAAGGAATTTCCAAAATCGAAAATATTCTCAAGATATTCATTAAAGCACAAATTCGGTTTTCATAATTCCTGGAAATGCTCCGTCCAAAAATAATGATCGAAATCTCTCGGAAAATCTCTAATTAGTAAATGCATATTACTAATTCTTATTTTCCTACAAAATGAAGTTAAATACCTTAATTAAAAGATTCTGAACTTATTTATGTTTCGATCCTGGGATTCTCTTCCCTTATCTATTAAGGAATAACTTTGAACAATTAAATAATAAACATTCATAGCACGTGTTCAAAGTATGTCGACATCCTTACTTTCTAAGTTCTCTTTCACACTTACAACCTTGAAACTGATTTTCCACACTTCGAAACAAGTTTAGAATTGGTTCATCCGACTTTCAAGAACTATGCGATCGATCAAATAACATTCAATCACAATCAGGGTTTAAAGGTGTAGATGGTGGATTTTCGACAAGGGCTAAAATCATAAACTCATAATTATACGAAGCTGTGATCCAGCAATCAGACGTGAGTATTGAGACACGGGTCTCTCATCGAATTCTCAACGGAGAGTACTTTCTCTCAGAGTACATGTATATATGTAGTCTCACGACTGGACAACGGCATATCTCATGAATACTGAACACTTTCAGTGATTATTTCTATATAGTATCACCAGACGGACGGCTCCTAGACAGCTTGCTCTGCTAGTATAGAGCGATAACATCTTTAGGAACAAACAATGAGTTTACCCTGACTATATAAAGGATATGACTTACCGACAAGCTCATATCGGGATAATTAATGCTCCTGGACAGCTTGCTCTGCTAGTATAGAACCACAAAGTTAATTATTCCTAATTAAGATTAGTTCTGCCGTGACATTCACTACTGAATTCCCAGAATAATCTATTATTGATCCTATTCCATGGTCGAATCCACGACTGGTCCCATGGAATGGCAATAACAATTGTTCTGATTCTATGATCGAATCCACGACTTGATCTCATAGAATAACAATAACTATATTATCTTATTACTCCGATTTCATGATCGAATCCACAACTGGTCTCATAAATGGTAATAGATAAAACTTAATTACTCTGATTCTATGGTCGAATCTACGATCCCATGGAATGGTAATGCGCACTTTATTATTCTGAATTCGTAGTCGAATCCTCAGCTGATCTTATGAATTAATAATAAACATCTTATTACTCAGTTTGGTGAATTATTCTCCACCGAATTCCACAATTAGTAATAAATAATCAACAACCGAGCGTCTAAGCTACCTCTAAGTAAGCCTCGATTCAAATGGTGAAGGTGTATTCAACGACGATACACTAACATTCACCGCACGAACGAGTATTTCAAAATACAACGAAACGATGAACCTATGCAAAATAGGGAAGAAAATAATAAATAATTAAAAATATTGACCAGGGTGCTGGGAGCACGGACACACGACCGACCGACCGTGTCGTGGTCAATCCCACGCCAGTTTTATATTTTTAATGCATTTTTATTATTTTCCATGATTTGATGCAAATTCTCTCATTTTATCAAATCTCCTTCGTCTCGAGGAAACTCCTCGGTTTCATGGTATTTTCATAAATTCGTAAAAAATAATATAAAATTAAGGAAAGGAGTGTGGGGCGTGACCATAGTCCAACCGACCGTTCCTTGGTCCCAGCCGACCCCACACCTCACGGTTTCTTATTATTTTATTATTATTATTATTATTTCTCTAACTTCATGAAAAAACTCCTTAATTTCATGGTATTTTGCACAAATCACCAAATAATAACAAAATAAAATAAATTATGAAAACTTGTGGGACCGAGCCCTGGCCGGCCGTCCATGCTCTAGCCGGTCCCACACACCCCTTTGTTTTATTATTATTTTTATTTTCCTTGAATTCATGGTATTTCTCTCAAATTAGGAAAAATTCCCTCAAATCATGAAAAATACCTAAAAAAAAATATATTAAAAATTATGAAAACTCGTGGGACCGGGCCCTAGCCAGCCGACCGCGCCTCCACGGTCCCACACACCCTTGTTTTTATTATTTTAATATTTTTTGCTTCCCTGAACTCATGAAAACTCCTTCAATTCATGGAAACTCCCTAAATTCATCAAATTTCTCAAAATTCATGAATTTTTCATAAAATCATCAAAATATTATAAAATTAAGGAAAAGGCACCACGGGACCGTGGCCACGACCGGCCGACCATGCCTTGGCCTCGGCGGTCCTACGCCTCCTCATTCCTTATTTTATAATTATTTTCCATCATCTCATGGTGTTTTCCTCAGTTTCGTCGAAACCCTAATTTTGGCATATTTTCTCGAATGGATGCTCAATTGCACGCCGGAAAATATCAAAATTCTCAGGACTGTGACGCGGACTCCTTGGGGACACGAGCACGCTATCTTGACCGACCAAGATTGGCTCTTTGGCTTACAGAATCCGGTCCCATCAAGTTTCACAGTTTTGACCTAATTTGCACAATTGCATGTATTAGGTCCAAGACTCTTCCAAACACTTTGGATTTTCATGCAGTGATCATCAGGCGGTTACGTGACTACCCAGGGCCGGTTTCATGACCCCATGGTCGGTCCCTCACTCCGTCATAATTAATTAGGTTTTCTCACCTGAGGCTCAGACGAGCATTTTCGAATAAATGATTAAACCAGCATTTAATCATTCTTTCACCAACAAATCGTCAACTCTTCAGGAGTTCTTTGTATTTGCTCACGTGAGCATATGGACACTACATGGTTGATCCACGGTCCTATGTAGTCGCTCCCTCATTCTTCCCATGGTTAAACTTCTGATGAACCATGAATTGATCATCAATTGATCAAATTAGGGTTTCTGAATCCAAGGATCATCATTCCAGATTCCAACCTTAATAATTTTACGACGACCTCATGGTCATTAATTTTATTAATTATTCTCGATTCAATGACCAGTATTCTAATTAATATTTTTGGTACACTGCCAATAATCCATCAGATGAGCAACACATGCTCAGACGATCAAATATTCAACAATTCATCACATGAGAAACACTTGCTCAAATGATAAATATTTTCTCAAACCAAGGAATATTGGTTCAACAATCAATATTCAACGATCCATTGAATGAGCAATACTTGCTCACTTCATCGTAAGAACTATACCTCTGTCTCATGACATGTTCAATTCATGAGTTTCAGAACACCATGTTCAACTCAACAACTACATGGACTCATTGTCCCATCAAACCACGAAGTCATCAATTGACTAATATACCACGAGACGTCAATCGTGTCACTTTAGGGGGATATCACTTAGGTTTTTGGTCTGGCGGTCTACGGCACGTGTGTTCAAACACATGATGGAACGTGAGAAAGTCGTGCAATCAGTTGAAGGAGTTCACAAAGTAGTGGATGGAAAATTGACCAAGTCATCGCACGATGAGAAACTGGTCTCAAACACGATTTCCATTTCCCCACTATTTCATCCCATCAACTGTCACACTTCACGGAATCATGGTGTCTAAAATTCCAGCAATATATATAAGTCTCTGAATCATGATTGAATCATCATCATCAACAGTATCATCAATCTCACGTCTTATTGACAACACGAGATCATCAACTCATCAATTGAGCAACTACTCTCAATTGAGCAATTTCAATCATTCAGAGCTTATCATATTCAGAATTCACACACCCACAATCTTTGATTACCATTGATTCCACACATTTCCAAGCTTCCCTCCTACAGATCAACCCATCCTCTCTTGTGACCGAATTTACTCTGGAACGGTCATTGTCTTGATTTAGGCCGGAGTACTACAGATTGATTTCTCGAATTTAAAGCACCCCCTTTGCAGCGGTGCATCTGTGTGAGGTTTAACATTTCGCTCGGTTCGAGGAGTCTCCTCCGTACGGTCGTTTCCTCAATTCCTTAAAAACCAGCAAATCGTTTTTCCCCATCTACAGATTGGAGACCACAGTGGGAGATCATTCTCTCGGTTGCAATCTCACAATTTCACAAGATGGTTGATCTCAGGTCAGGTTCAGTTACGAATCCTAACACAAGCCGTGCTAGCACTAGCAACAACAACAATCAGAATATCCCGGAGACAATTCCGACCTCCAACACTGATGGTGGTGACATTACTCCTCATCACGTCGAAGGTCATCCACTGTCCGGACGACACCCTGAAGAAGTCAGAGGAGATCCACCACCTACCATTGCTGATCTTATCAAAGCGCAGGAGACTCTTGCAAAGAATCATACTGACATGGCTGCTACACAGAAGGAGCTGTGTAATTATCTCAAAACTCTTACTGACAAGATGTCAAAGAAAACTCAAGAGAAGGGAAAGGCGAAGGAGAAATCCTCAGACGACGATCCTGAAGTAATTCCGATCCATACAGTAGAAGACGACGAAGTCCGCAAAACTGCTGCAGACAACTCATCAGCGAAGGGATCATCGAACTTCATTACTCGCGGGGATCTGGAGCGCCTCTTGGAGAACCGTGGGAAAGACAAGACATCGCATGTCCATCATCATCAACCTCCTTATCCTGCCGCTACGCAGAGGATTCCATTCCCCAAAGGTTACGTTTCTCCAACTTTCACCTTGTATGATGGAACTGGCAATGCTCGGGAACATGTCTCTCGTTTTCTCGAAGCCCTGGGAGAACATGAACATAATCATGTCGTTCGTCTCAAGGAATTCTCAAAATCTCTGAAAGGCAGGGCATACACCTGGTATAACAACATCGCACCAGGGACTATCAATAATTGGGGAGAAATAGTTAACGCATTCTACAGGAAATACTTCTTCGTGTCAGAACAACTCACCCTCTCCGACCTTGGAAGAATGTTTCAGAGGGTCAGTGAAAATCCCAATGATTATGTGAAAAGGTTCAGAGTCCAAGCCCTGGATTGTCATGACCCAAACGTCACGAAGCAACAATTGGTGGACTTGTGCATCAGTGGCATGCTCCCAGTCTACAGGGCCTTACTGGAGAATCTTCGATTCCAGACTTTCTCAAAACTTCACGAAGCTGCGAAGAGGTCGGCAACCACTGCACCCGCTCTTTTGGAAAGAACAAAGTCTACAAAGACTGAGGATTCAAAAGACACTCGAGGAAGCAGGCGTTTAATCAACAAACAGTACAACCCGCAACCTTCAATAAATGTTATCGCAGAAGGGAGTAAGCGAAAAGAAGAACCACAGCACAAGCAGACTTCCTTCACCCCTTCAAAGGCACACAAGAAGGAGAATTCGAAAGTCCCTCCTCAGCATACGGAAGATCCAGAAGCACCTGATTTTCCCTGTTCAATGGAAGAAGTTAATGAACTACTCGATGCCTGGATCCAAGATAGTGCAATCAAATTGCATTATGTCAAGAAGGAACCAACTGAAGAAGCCATGGAAAATCCTCGGTATTGCCGCTTCCATAGATACGTTAGCCATTCCACAAGTGATTGAAAATTTTTGAAGCGCATATTCAAAGAAAAGGTCGAATCAGGAGAGCTCAACCTGGGGACTGAGGGAGTACACAAAAACACCCTCCCAGTTAGAACTTTTACCATCTCTGAACCTCCTGTCAAGGAAGCGGTCCAATCTCTGATCGAACATGTCCGCGAGTTGTTGTATCTTTCGAAAGCTCAAAGGAAAGACATGTTTGCTGCACTGAACCACATCGTGTCCGGAAAACGTCTGCTGATCCAAGAGACCACCACCGAACCTTCAGCCACCGACAAAGAAATGTATGACTGGGGACTGCTCACCACAGTGCACATTAAATAAAATGAGTTCAAGAGGGCGTTCGTCGATGTTGGTACCGCTGTCAACATCATCCCTTTGAAAACTCTCAGAGCTACTGGTATTACTCGACAGGAAGCCACACACGCTCCCATAGAAATCAGGGACCACGAAGGAATCTCCAGAGACGCATACGGCTTCATCACTCTCAAAGTTACGGAAAGATTAATCTGCACTAAGGCCAAGTTTTTCATAATCCGGGAAGACCCTGGATACGACATGGTCCTTGGAAGAACTTGGATTCATGCTGGAAGGATAACGATGCCTTCAACACATCCTGTCATCGACAAGGATTCCGAGTCGGAATATGAAGCAGAGGACGCACCACCGTTTGAACATCTGGAAGAAGTAAAAGATCTGATGGGACTTACGCAGGAACTTGGAGAAAATCCGCACACCTGTGTCAGAAGGTTTCGAGCTCAGGCAACTCTTATTCCTCCTCATGCTCCAATATTACCAATGTTCAAATACGCTACTATGGTCCAGGGACTTCTCCCCATGAAAAATTTAGCAGTCATCAAAAGCTACGAGTGGGTAACTTCACCTCAGCAATATTACACCCAATGGTTGGGTTCAGAACTTCTTCAAATCGGTCACTCCATCGAGAGGTTTATTGTTGAAGACCTGGCAAAGCATGATCAACACTATGTTGGATACTCTTTTCCGCGCGAGTGTCTATATGTGCCACAATCGTGGAATTCCGTCAAACAGGGAATTCCGAATCAGCGGAAGATATTCAAGGCACGATCGACCAAGTCTAACAAGTTTCATGAAGGGGACCTGGTTCTCAAAGCAGTTCAGCGCGGTCTTCATTCTACAAGGAACTCCAATTGGGAAGGACCATTCATGGTCGCTAAGTCCGTGGACGGAGGATACTACAAATTGATCAACACGGATGACAGAACCCTGCCAGTAATTCACGAAAATTGGCTCAAGGCGTTTATCTGAAATTATTGGACATTTGAGGTATTGGACGTTCGAATCATTCATGGCGTTTGGATTTAACATTTAGGATTTTCTTTCATTTGTATTTCAATTCCTCCAAAACGTTTGCAATACTTGCAATTAGTATTTGAATTCAACAATTTATCAAAATTCAGTTCATATTTCGTAAAAAAAAATCTCTATCAAATCTACAAGAAAATCCTTAACCATCAGTCAATCCAAAACCATCTAAATATCAAAACCCAAGTATAAACCTCATATCTCTCAGAAGTTCAGAAGTTCAAGAGATAATCAAAGGAAATCAGCAATAAAAGGCTTTCGCTCATCAGCATCCTTCAAGATTTGCAAAGCCGCCCTCTCGTTGTTCAACTCCTCGGTCAGCTTGGAAATCTTGTCCTCCTTCTCCTTCACAGCATCATTGGGAAAGGGTATGTTCTTCTCACATGAATCCTTGATAACGTTTATTTTCTTGCGAAGCCATTTCACGTTGAGGCCAAGTCTCTCTGAATTCTCCAAGTTAAACTCCCAATCAAAGAGTATATCTGGAGTCACAATATTCCTAGGTCTGGCACACATATCACTCAAGACATGAAAGATAACGCCTACTTGCATGGTTAAAGCATAAGCACGCCCAGGATTCCTGTCAACGATCATGTGGCCAAACTTCTTCCATATTGTCTCGTACAAGCGTGCATATCCAATGGGAACATTGAATCCACCGATCAGTTCATGATATGGGAGTGAAGTGTCAAATGGAGGATCAAAAGAAACTCCTGCAGTTGGATATTCATACATTGTTATACGGTTCTCATTCACTGGAGCGGCTTCCACAACCAAAGCAATAATTCCTTCGGTATTCTCCGCTGCTGCCTCGGTTTCTCCTATCACTGAGGCAACAACCATCTGGGTTTCCATAACATCAGTAGCGACCTTCTCATGGCCTTGAAATGCAGGGATGGTTGTATCTTCATCAATAACTCCAGAATGGTTAGAGTTATCATCGTTGGCTCCACTATCCTCAACTTCGGTATTTAGCACCTAATACGAAGATTACATGAGGTTAGAGTGAAGAATCCAAAGGATATTATGAAACACAGTATACCAGCAAGGCAAAATCATCAAGGTTCATCATAATACATTCAAGGCACGAGCAAATAACATAAAAGTCATGAAAACACGTTTTACGATGAGTCCGTCTGAAGAAACTGAACTCGGATCTGTACTAAGAGACGAACTGGGAGCAATCTACAAGGAATTTGAGGATGTATCGTATACCATTCTCTTCGTATGAATATCCTCTACGACATGTCAAAATTTCATGACAATCCGATGAACGAGCAAGTAGATGTGGCCAACATATCAAGTGATGCGCAATCTGAAAAAGTCCTGGAAGCCTCCTGGAAGTTTACTATTTCGCCTTTTTCAGGCCCTGAACGTGCTCAAAACTTAAAAATATTCTTTCAAAAAGCTTGTAAATTTTCCGGCCTTGAATTTGCACATGCAGATCATCAAAATCCGATTTCGGACGAAGATTCTACGACATTTCTACTAAAAAGCTGGGTTCCGAATTTTCTGACGACGAAATTTGACTGAGTTTTCATATATGCACATGGATTCACATTCATTCATTCAAAATTCAGCACTTTTATACTTCTATGAAGAAGGTACAAAGTATATTCTTACTTGAGGGGTATCCAAAGCATTCAAGGAGTTGGGATTGTCCGTGTCAACGATGGGAGGATCATTACTTTCATTCAGCTCCAAATCCTTAGCACCGCCTGTGTCTCTATTCTCAAGAGACGGTCGAGTGGCATAACTTTCCATCTCCATGACGACATCCTCCTGGACGTATTCTCAAACAATTAGCGTTTCATCAATAAAGCATCATAATCGAACATGTGAACTTACAGCTTCTCCTTCATCGCTCAAGTCAGGAATTGCTTGCTCAAAGGCGGAGAACCGAAGACCATCAATACTTGATGGAGCAAAATTCTGCAACGGAATAACAATATTGGTTTCAAGATCCTAATAATATGGGCGAGAAAGAGTCACAACAAGGAAAATATTGGAAACTCACCAAAGCACCAACTGGGGACTTTACGGTATTAGGTAACAACTTATAACCTTTATGCATACCTTCTCCGCCATGAATAACCGCCTCAGTCTCTGAGAAATCTACACCGATTCGAGGTTATATATTACGACCGTCCTGTGGTGAAATCCAGTAATATAATCAGAATACAGGTCTTATAATTTCGTTAAGATTATATGAAGAAACATACCTGAGAGAATCCCGGAGACGACTTTCGTTTATCACCAGAAAGATACTTCAATCTTGGTCGACTGGAAATCATCTCAGCCGAAGGAAGATCCTTGAATGGAGGTCTGGGAAATCTTACAAAGCCCCGCAAACACCCAACCGACGACCGTGTCGTGGTCAATCCCACGCCAGTTTTATATTTTTAATGCATTTTTATTATTTTCCATGATTTGATGAAAATTCTCTCATTTTATCAAATCTCCTTCGTCTCGAGGAAACTCCTCGGTTTCATGGTATTTTCATAAATTCGTAAAAAATAATATAAAATTAAGGAAAGGAGTGTGGGGCGTGACCATGGGCCAACCGGTAGTGCCTTGGTCCCAGCCGGCCCCACACCTCACGGTTCCTCATCAATTTATTATTATTATTTCTCTAATTTCATGAAAAAACTCCTTAATTTCATGGTATTTTGCACAAATCACCAAATAATAATAAAATAAAATAAATTATGAAAACTTGTGAGACCGGGCCCTGGACGGCCGGCCATGCCCTAGCCGGTCCCACACACCCCTTTGTTTTATTATTATTTTTATTTTCCTTGAATTCATCAAATTCCTTGATTTCATGGTATTTCTCTCAAATTAGGAAAAATTCCCTCAAATCATGAAAAAATACCTAAAAAAAATATATTAAAAATTATGAAAACTCGTGGGACCGATCCCTAGCCTGTCGGCCGCACCTCCACGCCTAGTCACGCCCTTGTTTTTATTATTTTAATATTTTTTGCTTCCCTGAACTCGTGAAAACTCCTTCAATTCATGGAAACTCCCTAAACATCAAATTTCTCAAAATTCATGAATTTTTCATAAAATCATCAAAATATTATATAATTAAGGAAAAAGCACCACGGGACCGTGGCCACGACCGTCCGACCATGCCTTGGCCTCAGCGGTCCCACGCCTCCTTATTCCTTATTTTATAATTATTTTCCATGCCTTGGCCGACCGTGGCCACGACCGGCCGACCATGCCTTGGCCTCGAGAAAGTGTTGCTCGATTCAGCCAATTATTTACTGATGACGTGATCCAGTAAAATATCGATTAAAATATTGATGTTGATTAGTGAATCAACGTAAATTTTATTAGTGTTCGAAGAGTGCTCAGAATGATGGTTTCACAGAGCGTTCATTCGAAAACCCTAATTTTTGGTCAATCCTCCATCAATTTGGGAATTGCTGAAAATTGATCATGAATGATAGGGACCGACCACATGGGATGAGGAACGTCCATGTGGTGCCCAGTGCTCGAGTGAGCACGCACCAGGATTCTCAGAGAGTTGGTGAGAAATCATGAATAAATGGTGGATTCACCATTTACTGAAAATATTGTTGGGTTAAGCATTAGGTGTAAAACCTAGGTATGAGAGATGAGGACCGACCAAGAGGGTATGGGACCGGCTCTAGGTGGTCACGTGACCAGTTTTTGGTCATTTGGAGGATTCTCCAGTTGGTTGGAGAGAGTTCGGGCCCAGTATGAGCGGTTGAGCAATTTAGGTCAGAATTGTGAAAACGTGTGGGACCGGCTTCGTGCAAGCCCTAGGAACGACCTGGTCGGTCATGGAGGCATGCACGTGTTTCCATGATGTCCATGTTTCCATACTGAGAGTTGCAGTATATTCTGTCGCGCATTTGAGCAATATCGTAAATTTTCAGAAGAGTTTCATCTTGGCTGAGAATTCTCGATTTTTTGGTGGAATGAGCATGTATGCTCAATTTATTTTAATATTTTAAAAATATTAAAATAAGAGTGTTTTAATATTTAAAATTGTCGTGAGAGGCTAGCCGGCCGTGTGACCATGTTGGCTTTTGGTTTTTCGTGATTCGAGCAATATTTGAGAAAATATGGAGAACTCACGAATTCGAGCACCAGGAGTTTCATGAATTGGGAAAATAATAATTATGAGAAATTAGGGATTGCAAGGTGTGGGACCGGCCACGGCTAAGGCATGGCCGGCCGGCCAAGTTTCCCGGTTCCACACACCTTTCCCTATTTTATTATTATTATTATTCATGAATACTTGAGGTTATGGAGAGTCCTCGAAGATATGGAGAATCCATGAAGATATGGAGAATCCATGAGTTTTTATTGAAAAAAGGAGTTTAATTATAAAAAGCCAAGGATTGTTAGGTGTGGGACCGGCCAGGGCTTGAGCATGGCCGGCCGGCTGGGTTGCCCGGTCCCGCACACTTTTCCTTATTTTATAATATTATTTGGAGAATCCACCAAGTTATGGAGAATTCACAAGTTTTGCACAAAATAAGGAATTTTGCTAAGATGGAGAACCCTCATGAGTTTATGAAAATAAAATAAGGAAAAATAATGGGAAGGGCGCGGACCGACCGTGGCTAGGGCACGGCCGACCGACAGGCCGGTGGGCCCACCGTGAGCGCCTCCATTATTTTATTATTATTTTAATATTTTCTCCTGTTTTGCGAGGGATTCCCCATTGTTTCATATTTTTGGATGCTCGTTCGTGCATCTGGGTGCTCAGTCGTGCATCATTGTCGAGTACACTTGCACCATTTTTGTGAGGCTTACTCAGTGATGGTCCAGATGCCCGGTTCTTGAGTATTTATTACTAATTTATGAAATTCAGTGGAGAATAATTCATGAAACTGAGTAATAAAAATGAATAGTTGTTCATTATTAATTCATAGGATCATATGTGGATTCGACTATGAATTCAGAATAATAAAACGAGCATTACCATCCTATGGGATCGTGGATTCGACCATAGAATCGGAGTAATTAAGATTTATCTATCACCATTTCATGAGACCAGTGGATGAAATCGGAGTAATGAGATAATACAGTTGTTTCATTGTTATTCTATGAGATATAGTCGTGGATTCGATCATAGAATCAGAACAAGTTTATTGCCATTCCATGGGATCAGGCCGTGGATTCGACCATGGAATAGGAGCAATTGTTATTGCCATTCCATGGGATTAGGCCGTGGATTCGACCATGGAATATGAGCAATGATAGATTATTCTGGGAATTCAGTAGTGAATGTCACGACAGAGGTAATCTACTTCAGAAAAGATATTATCCAGTTAAAGCATCACATCTATTCTTAGTGGTGCACAGTCAGGGAGTCACGATGTTGTTTACGACCTGAAGGCGTTAGTGTTCTCAATATACGGAGAACCGCCTGAATCTATGCACTCTCTCCACATAATCAGGGAACGGTGAAGTGTCACCGACGTCCTGAAGGCGTCCGCCGCCCAACTATTCTTCCATGTGGAGGTGGGTCACTCTCCTGCAGTCAGGGAACAGTGAGTATCACCGACGTCCTGAAGGCGTTAAGTTCTCAATTTACGGAGAACCGCCCAAATATGTTATTCTGCATAGAGGGCACGATGAAATGCCAGGGATCGAACGCTCATCTAGTGGAGGCTTTTCGAAAACATATTCATCATGGCTTCGTAAAATATGAATCATTGCATGCCTGAAATCCGCGTCAAAAACATGCCTCATGATTTTATGGTTTTCCCCTTTGTTGAAAATCCACCATCTATATTAAGTCCCCTGCTTAGTGGGGAACAGTCATGTTCCGCAATATGCATTAAATGGTGATTTTCAGTTGACGAGATCAGTGGTTGAACTCAGTCTACAAAGGTAGTTTCAGAATCCTCGATTTACCCCAATGATGCTATGTACAAGCAAATGCGCGGATGAGGACTCTGATAGTGAGGTGGAGTGTCATCTCTTGAGCGTGGAGAGACGAGTCATTGCTGATTTGGGTGTTTGGAAGTTTAGTTATGGTCGATTTAGGATTTGCGGGCCCGAGCCCAAAAAGGAAACCCATGTTTTATTAGGTTTTTGGAAATAAATTTGATATAAAAGGGAATAACCCTAAAATTATTTTTTATTTTTGATTGACTGACCAACACTCCCTCTTTTCTCCATCATCACACGAGTTCAGCAGGAGGAGAAATTTTCCACCGGACTTAGTCGTTGTCGATCGCCACCGTTGCCGTCCGGCCAAGCTCCGACCAGGTAAGTCCGATTTTTGTTTTGTTTTTGCTGTAGGTTTTATGATTGATGAGTTGTTCACAAAACCAAAAACCCCATGTTGTATGCATGTGTAGGATTTACGAAGGATTTTCAGAAAACGTATGTATATGCACGTTTGTTCGTTAGTCGGAGGAACGAGAAAAAATCCCTAATATGGAAGAGATACATAAAATTTTGAATAGACATGGTCTAGTTGCAGTAGCAAAAGGTTTTGTTTATTAGGTTTCATAAAAACCCAAGTTTTGTTTTTTGAAAGCATGAACTTTGCAAACACTTTTTAGAAACGTAGGTTCGTTCGTAAAAGTAATAAATAATAATCTTTAGAGTTAATGGAATTTTGAAAAGACCTGGAGTTCATGATGAAAATTTGTTTGAGAACTTTCGAAATTTTATTTGAAGCATGGAGAGTTCTTCAAAATAGAAAAGTCCCTCGTTTCACAGACGAATGCTCGATTGAGCAAAAAAAAAAAAAATTATTTATTCACGTGAGTTTGCTAACTCACGGATTTTTTTTTGTGTGCGTGCGTGACTTATTCACGCACTATGGAATAAAAATTGAGTTTTTGAAAATACATAATATATGAATTTGGTGAATTCACAGTGTATGTGTGAATTCAGCGATTTTATAGCGTATGTACACGCAAAAATCAGCGAGTGCTCACATAGAAGGTTATGTGAATTACTCATAGTTTCTCGAAAAGTCAGTGTTGACTCTTGAATAATATGTTTTATGCTCGATTTGCAGGTTTGAAAGAACGAGCAAGTTTTGGGGGTTTTACGTTGTTATCACTAAGTTCGTGAAATCGTAAATAGGTGAGAATTGAGGAATACCATTTTTGCAGACGTTAACTGTCTTGTCGCTTTAATTCCATTGTATTGATGAAATTCATGTATGGATGTTGCAGCAACTTTGTGAAATGCCTGAATCCCGTAGTGTTTCTGAAGATGATGCTTCTTCGAGAGATGATGTTTCCACAGACGCCTCTTCCAGAGATGATGGTTCCTCCATAAATGATGATTCTGAGATTTCTAAGGATAAAGAGGGAAGTTCCAAGACTAAAAACATTCCCACCGCTGAAGACAAATTCTTTGTGTATCTGTACATATCTGAGAAACGTCCCTTAGGCTCCTCATTTCGGTTGCTGATAAATCCCAGGATCACTAATCAGAATAAATTAGTGTCTCCCCAAGCAGTAATTCGGTTTTTTCTGCAAGGGAAACACTTCACGGCTTATCAGGTGGAGTTCAAGCTTTCTCGGAGACCTCTGATGCATTTCTCTGGATGGGCAAGGCACATGTTAGGTCACAGCCGTGTGAGGGCCATATTGGATAGTGCCCAGGTGACTCGAGCCATTCAAGCTGCTGGAGATTTGATCATCAACCATGATATACCATGTATGGCAGCCTTGCTCGCCCGTTGGTGCGTTCCCACTCACACGTTTATATGCAGATGTGGAGAATTCACCATTACTCTAGAAGATGTAGTTGCTTTGTTACATCTTCCGATTACTAGTAATTTTCCTGAAGAACTTTCGATAGAGGAGAAGGAGATATATGACGTATTAGAAGCCAAGATGCACGAATTCAATGAGTCACCCGCATCCTGCTATGCTCGATGGTTATCACACTGGTGGCCAAGAGATAGAACTCCTGAAGGACCGGTTGATGGCGTTTTAACAATTGAGGCTTTCTTGTGTTTGTGGCTCTCCAGGGATATTTTTGAAGATTGTGGACACTTGTTGAAGCCGTTTGTGATTCGCTTTGCCATTAAGATGTCCAAAGGTGAGAAAATTCCCATTGGCAGTCTATTTTTGGGTTATTTGTTCGCCAACTTGGACTCTTTAGTTATAGACTCCAGTATTTCTGATGGCTTCATGAAAGTTGAGACGTATGTCAATACCATGTTTATCCAAGCCTTGATGTGGGAGCATCTTGAGAGTTACGCCCCAATTCCCCGTAGCATTTTGCAAGGACGTAAGGTCGACACTCGTCATTCCTTCCTTGAGGAGAATAATGCTAGGATCATGCGCTGGTCTAGAAAACAACCACAATATAAGATATGCATTACTGACGTTTTGGACATTGAGTCTGAGTTCAACTTCCGCCCCTGGGTGTCGGTTCCTTCTCTATTATCACAATTGATCACTTTTAATGTTGCTGAAGATAATATCATGTTGAGTACTGGTGCTGGTCTGAGCGAAGGAGAGAGATCTTTTGTCTTGAGTTGCACTCCTGGTTTCTTGATATCAGTAATGAACGGAGGATTCCAGGTTGAAGAATATAACATTGATAGAGCCGCTAGACAGATGGGACTTGATCAATGCGTTCCGGGACATCAAACAAACAAGCCAGAGATTGAGTACCTGAAGACTCACTTAGACTCCACCCATGTGGAAGAAAATAAATATTTATTCCCATGTTCTGACCGAGACACCTTCGTAACTCCTGGTTATATAGACTTTTGGCGTCAACAACTTGAGCGTGTATACAAGTTTGTAATGGATGTTCAGTACCCAATTCGAGAGTTCCCCTCTTCTGACATGATTTCTGGTCGACCCAGGTTGAGATACCTTCCTGGTGGTGATAAGAGGAAAACGTCTCCGAATGCGTCACAAGTAAGTCCCCTTTTTTGTGATTCCAGCTGAAGTATGCCGATCACGTTTTAATTGCATTTTTGTACTTGTGATAGGGTGGTCGTGCTGTGAGGCCTCGAATCAACGTAAACTCTCCAAACTTTCAAGAAAGTCCCCAGGGAGGAGAAGGCAGGAGTAAGACATCTCATAGAATGATACCAAACAATATACATTCCCCTGCCGCTTCTTTGGTGAGTTGTTAGCGCTTTTCTTCATTATAACTTCCTCTTCCATGTAATTAGGATCTTAAAAGAATATTTTCAATCCATTCCAGAATTTTGCTCCATCGGTTATTGATGGTCTTCATTTTGCTCTTGGTCGAACAATTCAGGAATCCAGCACTGAGGAGGTTGACGTAAGTATTCCCTTTTCGCACTAATAATTGTAACGTGCCTTAGGACGAATGAGTGATGATTGTTGTTGATGTGCCCAGGAGTAAATCATTGTGGATAAGGAGAATTTTGATGAAGCACATTCCTCTTTGGATCATGGAAGCATGGATAGTTCCCGAAGTTCCGAATCGAATGAAGATAACGGAGTTGCCAATGGAGATTCCAACATTGCCGAGCCCTCAAATGGTTTAGAGACTCCTCTAGTAAGTATTTATCCTGTGGTATCTTCATATAAGTATGAGGTTACTGATTTGTGCATGAATGAATGATAACCCGTATGAATATACGAATAATTTTGCCGAAATACGTCACCAGAAAATTTCAGACTTCAGCTTTTAATGAAAACACCGTAAAAACTTCGTTTGGTGTCGGATTTTCAATGTCTGCATATGCATCCTCAAGCCCAGGAAATTTCCAAGATTTAAGGAAGTAGATTTTCAAATTTTGAGCATGTTTAGGGCCTGAAAAAGGCGAAACAGTAAAATTCCAGGAGACTTTTAGAACTTTTCCAGATTGCATGTAGTCCAATGTTTTGCCACATATCCTTGGTCGTTCATCCAATTGTTATGAAATTTTGACATGTTGTAGAGGACTTCCATACAAAAATAATGGTATATAACCCAAATCTATATTCCACACCAATTGCTCCCAGTTCGTCATTGAACACAGGGAAGTGTAAATTTTCTTCAGCTGTGTCTCTTTGAAAACGTGTTTCACGACTTTTATGCTACTTGTACATGTATTAGATGCATAATAAGGAACTTAGATGATGTTAGTTAACTTACTTGCTTAATTTTATGGTTATATTGGATTTCCACACTTGGATCATTATAATCCCATGTAATCTTCGCATTAGGTGCCGAATGTCGAAGTTGGGAATCATGGATCCAATAATGACAGTTTGGACAATCCTGGAGCGGTCGGTGATGAGGCTCCCACCTATGAACCTCAAGGTAATGAAGTGCTGGTTGTTGATGTCGTGGAGGTGGTGGAAACCGAATCAAAAATAGCAAATGCAGTTTCGTCTGAAGTCGTCTCTATGATTGTTGATGCTGCTACAGTAATTGAGAAGCGTATGATAATGCATGAATATTCCAATGCAGGGATTGCTTTTGATCCTCCATTCGGTGAGTTACTCCCATATCACCAGTTTGTTGGAGGATTTAGCGTTCCCATCGGATATGTTGCTGTGTACGAGAAATTATGGGAAATGTATGGACACATCGTTGTTACTCAGGATCCATGACGTAGTTATTTCTTGACGAGGCAAGTAGAAGCCATCTTACGTGTTATAAATGATATCCGGATCACAGCCAGAAATGTTGTTACCCGAGATGTACTCTTTGATTGGGAGTACAACTTGAAGAATGCTGAAGAACTTGGCTTCAATCTGAAGTGGCTTCATCAGAAGTTTGAGGCTATCAGGAAGGCAGTAGAGGGGGATGCTCCTTTCCCCACTAGTGATGCTGTGATGAAGAAGATGAATGAAGTTGTTGAACTGACCAAGAAGATGGAGGCGGAAAAGGAATCTTTAAAAGTCTTGGAGGAGGCAGAGGAGCGGAAATGTTTCTTTGATGGCTTTCTTTAGTTCTCTTTTCATGAATATTGAACTTCCGAGAGATGTGAGATTTTATTTGGGTTTTGATTTTCGATAGATATTGAGTTTATGAGGATTTTCTTTTGGATTTGGATTTGATAGAGATTTTTCTTAAATAAAGAACTTTGATAAATTGCTGAATTTCAAATACTGAGTGCAAGTATGCACACGTTTTGGAGGAACCAAAAATACAAGTAAAAGAAAATCCTAAGGTGTAAACGTCAGATGTTTTGAGCGTTTGCCTTGGATATAAAACATCCAATGTTGAATGCTTCATGCGTCGAAAATCTTGAGCCAATTCTCATGAATTACTGGTACACTCGTCTTGCCTTTGATGTCAGCCAATTTGTATTATCCTCCAGCAACCGACTTAGCAACCATAAAAGGTCCTTCTCAGTTCGAATTCTTTGCGGAATGCAAATTGCGCCTGGTTGCCTTAAGAACTAAATCTCCTTCATGAAATTTTTTAAGCTTAGTTGCCCGTGCCTTGAATATTTTTTGCCGGTTTGGAATTCCTCGTGGATTCCATGTTGGTGGAGCTTTCCAATTATGCGGTACATGTGGACATTCATGCAAGAAAGAGTATGTTGGGTATCGCTTGTCGAACTTAGCCAGGTCTTCAGCGATAAAACTTTCAATGGGGTGTATAGTTGGAAGGGACTCCAACCATTCAGTGTAATATTGCTGAGGTAAGACTATCCACTCATAGCGTTTGATGATGGCTTGGTCGTGATTGAGATTAAGTCCCCGGACTAGGGTAGCATACTTGAAAGTTGGTAATACATATGCATTATGAGGAATAAGACTTGCCTGAGTGCAGAACCTCCTGACGAATTCGTTGGGGCTTTCCTCAGGTTTTTGCGTGAATTCCATCAAAGCTTCGACCTTTTCCAAATGCTCGAAAGGTTGATCATCCTCTGAGTCAGAGCTTTCTTCTTCGGCGGAGAAGTGTGCAACTGAGGATGAAGATATCGTGGCAACTTTTCCATCATGAATCCATGCTCTCCGAAGAACCATGTCGTATCCAGGATCTTCTTTGATTATGAAGAATTTAGTTTTTGTCCAGGTAGAATCACTTATTATGTTGAGAATGATGTAGTCGTAAGCATCCCTGGAGATTCCTTCATGATCTCTAATTGAGACAGGAGCATGAGTTGCTTCTTGACGAGTGATGCCAGCAGCTCTGAGGGTTTTCAAAGGGATGATGTTAACAACAGTGCCAACGTCGAATAATGCTCGTTTGAATTCATTTCCTTTGAGATGCACCATGGTGAGAAGTCCCCAGTCGTACATTTCCTTGTCTGTCACTGGAGGCTCAGGGAATGTTTCCTGAATTGTCAGTCGTTTGCCTGACACAATATGGTTCAGTGCAGCAAACATATCGTCTCTTTGAGATCTTGACAAGTACAGCAACTCGCAGACGTGTTCAAATAAGGATTGAACTGCTTCCTTGACCTGCTGCTCTGAGAGTGCGAATGTTCTGATTGAGAGAGGATTTCTGTGCACTCCCCCAGTCCTCAGTTCCCCTGAGTCGGCCTTTTCTTTGAAAACACGCTTCAAATTTCTGCAATCACTTGTTGGATGACTGACATACCTATGGAAATGGCAGTAGCGTGCGTTTTCCATTTATTCCGCGGTTGGTTCCTTTTTGACAGGAGGTAGTTTGATTGCACCGTCTTGGATCCAGACTTCCAGTAGTTCGATCACTTCTCCAATGGGAAAAGGGAAATCAGGAACTTCCTCATCATTCTGTCGAGGTTGTGCGTTCCTAGTCTGGTTTTCCTTCCTTGGAGCTTTTGGAAGGTGAGACATTGGAGAAACATTCTTATGCTGCTGTGCGTCAGCTTTTCTCTTGCTCCCTTCAGCAACATTAATGGAAGCTTCAACGTTGTACTGCTTGTTGATCAGACGCCGAGAGGTGTTGCTTCAATTGTCTTTCGATTCCTCCACTTTGACAGTTTTAGTTCTTTCGAGCAAGGCAGGAGCGGTAATCGCTGATCGCCTGGCCGCTTCATGAAGTTCTGAAAAGGTTTGAAAGCGAAGATTCTCCAGCAAAGCCCTGTAGACTGGGATCATGCCATTGATGCACAAGTCCACCAGTTGTTGTTCAGTAATGTTGGGATCATGACAATCCAAAGCTTGAACTCGGAACCTCTTCACATAATCATTTGGATTTTCGGCAGTCTTCTGAGCCATCCTTCCCAAGTCAGAAAGAGTAATTTTCTCAGAGACAAAAAAGTATTTCTTGTAGAAAGCGATGATCATTTCTCCCCAATTATCTATGTTCCCTGGTGCGATGTTGTTTTACCAGGTATATGCTAGACCCGTCAGGGATTTTGAAAACTCCTTCAAGCGGACAACATGGTTGTGTTCATGCTCTCCTAATGATTCCAAGAATCGAGAAACGTGTTCTCGGGAATTCCCCGTTCCGTTGTAGAGTGTGAACGTTGGATAAGTGTAGCCCTTTGGGAGAGGGATCCTTTGTGTGGCTGCAGGGTATGGAGGATGATGACGGTGCACGGTCGTTGTATGACCCCTTCCTCGATTCTCCATAAAAAGCTCCAGGTCTTCACGGGTGATGAAACCAGCAGGTTGAGGTTCTGCAACTTTGCGGGTTTCATCTTCATCAAGGACTGGAATAACCTCAGGATCGGTATTTTCAGAAGTTTCCTTCTCTTTTCCCTTCTCTTGAGTTTTGTCTGACATTTTGTCAGTGAGAATTTTGAGATAGTTGAACAATTCCTTCTGAGTAGCAGCCATGTCAGTTTGACTCTTGGCGAGAACTTCTTGGACCTTCATGAGATCGCCTATGGTAGGCGGATTTTCTCTGATTTCTTCTGGATGTCGCCCGAAAAGAGGATGATTTTCGACATTGGTGTGAGGAGGAGTAATGTCACCACCATTATTAGAAGAATGAACAGTTTCTGGAGTACCACCGCTGTTGTTGCTGGTACTAGCGTTGCTGGTGTTGGGATTTGTAACTGAACCTGACCTAAGATCGACCATCTTTGCGAAAATGAGAGATTGCAACCGAGAGAGTAATCTCCCACTGTGGTCGCCAATCTGTGAATGAGGAAAAACGGTTCGCCGGTTTTTCGGGAAGTGGAGAGACGAGCATGGTGTCGAGACTCCTCGACCGGGCAAAATGTTAATCCTCACACAGATGCACCGCTGCAAAGGGGGTGCTTAGATTCGGGAAATCAATCTGTATGACTCCGGCCTAAACCAAGACAATGGTCGTTCCAGGGTCAATTCGGTCGCAAAGAGGAAGATGGGTTGATCTGTAGGAGGGAAGCTGAGAATTGTGTGGGATCAGTGATGATCGAGGATTGTGAGTGTGTTGAAGGTTTCTGCAATAATGGTGAACTACTGAAGTTGAGTTCTGTGAATAAGTTTTTATCGAGTTGTTGACGAAAAAACGTTGATACCGTAAACGTTTATCGATTTTGACTTATTTATATTGCAAGAATGATGAACCACTAATCCCTGTAAGCGTGACGGTTTCTTGAGTGAAAGAGTGGGAAAGTGGGAGATCATGGTAAAGTCAGTTCCATGTCGTGTGGAGACTTGACTGATCTACTTTGCTAACTCCTTTAACCGTTTACACGACTTACGCACATTTCTCGTTGTGGATGAATCCACGTGCCGTAGACCGCCAGACCAAAACCCTAAGTGATATCCCCCCCATTTGTGACGTGATTGATGTATCACAAGTCGTGGAGTCTACAGGGTAGACGTGTTTTGATTAGTCAATTGTTGACTGATTAGACAATGAGTCTAAGTTTTGGTGAATCGAGCATGAATGGTGAATGCTCAGCGATTCATGGATCGAACATGTAGTTCTTTGAAGGGACGTCAGTATTGTTGATTCATTGTTGAATTACTGACTACTTGAACGATTGAGCAAGTATTGCTCAATTCTGCGAACTACGAGAATTTAATGAGCAACTGAGCAAGTATTGCTCAATTCTGCAAATATTGAGAATTTGATGGACAACTGAGCAAGTATTGCTCAACTCTGCAAATTATGAATATTAAGAATTTGATGGGAAACTGAGCAAGTATTGCTCAATTCACCAAATTAATGAT
Organism: Papaver somniferum; assembly: GCF_003573695.1. Lineage (NCBI taxonomy): Eukaryota > Viridiplantae > Streptophyta > Magnoliopsida > Ranunculales > Papaveraceae > Papaver > Papaver somniferum. The sequence goes on along the minus strand of NC_039366.1, from coordinate 114,673,570 downwards.
TTTGATAATCTGACGTGCAACTGAGCAAGTATTGCTCAATTCGACGAATTATCGATGAATTGCCGAATATTGATTATATTCGGGTAATCGAGCAAGTGTTGCTCAATTCAGCCAATTATTTACTGATGACGTGATCCTGTAAAATATTGATGTTGATTAGTGAATCAACGTAAATTTTATTAGTGTTCGAAGAGTACTCAGAATGATGGTTTCACAGAGCGTTCATTCGAAAACCCTAATTTTTGGTCAATCCTCCATCAATTGGGGAATTGCTGAAATTTATCATGAATGATAGGGACCGACCACATGGGATGAGGAACGTCCATGTGGTTCCCATTGCTCGAGTGAGCACGCACTAGGATTCTCAGAGAGTTGGTGAGAAATCATGAATAAATGGTGGATTCACCATTTACTGAAAATATTGTTGGGTTCAGCATTAGGTGTAAAACCTAGGTATGAGAGATGAGGACCGACCAAGAGGGTATGGGACCGACTCTAGGTGGTCACGTGACCAGTTGTTGGTCGTTTGGAGGATTCTCCAGTTGGTTGGAGAGAGTTCGGGCCCAGTATGAGCGGTTGAGCAAATTAGGTCAGAATTGCGAAAACGTGTGGGACCGGCTTCGTGCAAGCCCTAGGAACGGCCTGGTCGGTCATGGAGGCATGCACGTGTTTCCATGATGTCTGTGTTTCTATACTGAGAGTTGCAGTATTTTCTGTCGCGCATTTGAGCAATATCGTGAATTTTCAGAAGAGTTTCATCTTGGCTGAGAATTTTCGATTTTTTGGTGGAATGAGCATGTATGCTCAATTCATCAATATTTTAAAAATATTAAAATAAGAATGTTTTAATATTTAAAATTGTCGTGAGAGGCTAGCCGGCCGTGTGACCATGTTGGCTTTTGGTTTTTCTTGATTCGAGCAATATTTGAGAAAATATGGAGAACTCACGAATTTTACTCAAACCCAGGAGTTTCATGAATTAGGAAAATAATAATTATGAGAAATTAGGGATTGCAAGGTGTGGGACCGGCCACGGCTAAGGCATGGCCGGCTGGCCAAGTTGCCCGGTCCCGCACACCTTTCCCTATATTATTATTATTATTCATGAATCCTTGAGGTTATGGAGAGTCCTTGAAGATATGGAGAATCCATAAGTTTTTATTGAAAAAAGGAGTTTAATTATAAAAATCTAAGGATTGTTAGGTGTGGGACTGGCCACGGCTTGGGCATGGCCGGCCGGTTGGGTTACCGGTCCCGCACACTTTTCCTTATTTTATAATATTATTTGGAGAATCCACCAAGTTATGGAGAATTCACAAGTTTTGCACAAAATAAGGAATTTTGCTAAGATGGAGAACCCTCATGAGTTTATGAAAATAAAATAAGGAAAAATAATGGGAAGGGCGCGGACCGACCGTGGCTAGGGCACGGCCGGCCGACGGGCCGGTGGGCCCACCGTGAGCGCCTCCATTATTTTATTATTATTTTAATGTTTTCTCCTGTTTTTCGAGGGATTCCCCATTGTTTCATATTTTTTGATGCTCGTTCGTGCATCTGGGTGCTCAGTCGTGCATCATTGTCGAGTACACTTGCACCATTTTTGTGGGGCTTACTCAGTGATGGTCCAGATGCCCGGTTGTTGAGTATTTATTACTAATTTATGAAATTCAGTGGAGAATAATTCATGAAACTGAGTAATAAAAATGAATAGTTGTTCATTATTAATTCATAGGATCATATGTGGATTCGACTATGAATTCAGAATAATAAAACGAACATTATCATCATATGGGATCGTGGACTCGACCATAGAATCGAAGTAATTAAGATTTATCTATCACCATTTCATGAGACCAGTGGATGAAATCGGAGTAATGAGATAATACAGTTGTTTCATTGTTATTCTATGAGATCAAGCCGTGGATTCGATCATAGAATCAGAACAATTGTTTATTTCCATTCCATGGGATCAGGCCGTGGATTCGACCATGGAATAGGAGCAATTGTTATTGCCATTCCATGGGATCAGGCCGTGGATTCGACCATGGAATAAGAGCAATGATAGATTATTCTGGGAATTCAGTAGTGAATGTCACGACAGAGGTAATATACTTCAGAAAAGATATTAGCCAGTTAAAGCGTCACATCTATTCTGAGTGGTGCACAGTCAGGGAGTCACGATGTTGTTTACGACCTGAAGGCGTTAGTGTTCTCAATATACGGAGACCCGCCTGAATCTATGCACTCTCTCAACATAATCAGGGAACGGTGAAGTGTCACCGACGTCCTGAAGGCGTCCGCCGCCCAACTATTCTTCTATGTGGAGGTGGGTCACTCTCCTGCAGTCAGGGAACAGTGAGTATCACTGACGTCCTGAAGGCGTTAAGTTCTCAATCTACGGAGAACCGCCCAAATATGTTATTCTGCATAGAGGGCACGATAAAATGCCAGGGATCGAACGCTCAGCTAGTGGAGGCTTTTCGAAAACATATTCATCATGGCTTCGTAAAATATGAATCGTTGCATGCCTGAAAGTCGCGTCAAAAACATGCCTCATGATTTTACAGTTTTTCCCCTTTGTTGAAAATCCACTATCTACAGAGAGAACCAGCTAGATCAACCTCAAGGTGTTTTTCTCGTGAGATATATACACCTTCTTTTTCTTCAAAACTCTTTTGTTGAGAGTTAATCCTTGCATCAGATTCGACAAGGTTCTCTTCCAACAAGTGAATTTTTTTAAGAGCAACATCACGTTCTTTCTCTAACAATTTTGTTTGAGAGAGACTAGCACTGGCTTTTTCTTCAAGAGCCTGTATTTTGTCGAGAATTAAACATTGCTTCCGATGCAGCACGTTTCTTTTCTGATAAAGACAGTTCTCTTCGAAGAATTTCACATTCTAATTTCTTACAATTTAGATCGTTTGTACGACCTTTAAGAAGATAATCACTGGTGCGGTAACCAATATAATATCCTTGAAAAACCTTCCTCAGTTTCTTGTTCTCACGACAAAGAGGAGTCATAAAACCAATAAAATCCGAAGTTTTCGGTTTTTCATTTTTCAAGGGATCCAGCAGTTTAGTATTCTGAGATATCCTCTACTTCTTGTTCAAAATCTGAGTCATCATCATCAAAAATTTCATCTAACCCTTCTTGTAGACGTATTTTCCAGTCGTCATCAGTTTCTACATTATTAACAAGATTAACTTGTCTAGTAGAATCTCTAGTGATGATATCTTCAGATATTGATTCGTAGATTCCATCATCAAGTGTTAATTCAAAGCTCTTGATGTCTTGCTTTAGGTTAACTGAATCATTCATTAGATTCAATTCTTATAGGTTGGATCGTACCAAACACAGATTTTTATATCTTTTCGTGTTTCCCCATTCTGATACCAATTGAAAAGGCGAGGGTACCCAAATATAACTCAAGCTAAAACTTTTCCTACCTATAAGTGCTTTCTCCGAAAGTGATTGTCTATGGACTGAGTCGAGACAATACAACTAATCGGTTCACATTTCGTGTGATCGTCTATGGATACGAGATCGAGACAATACAACAACGAAGTATGTTACTTGATAAAAAGGTTCGGACTTAACCAAACACAATAGGATTCACTTATCAAGTAAATAGGAATTAACGTTTGTGTAATTTACTTTAATTATAGTAAAACAATTATAATGCGAAAATATAAAGTAAATGACACAACAAGATTTTGTTAACGAGGAAACCGCAAATGCAGAAAAACCCCGGGACCTTGTTCAGAATTGAATACTCTCAGGATTAAGCCGCTACACAAAATTAAACCTAACTTCGTATAGTTAAGACCAAGCAACTAAACCTATAGTTCACCTAGTTCCGTCTGTATTCCCACGCCTCCGACCTTAGTCACGTACTTGGAACAATTCCTCTAGTTCGTATTCCAAACAGTAAAGGAACAACAAATCTGTTTGGTATCAACTCTATTCAACCAAGTGATATGAGTCGGACAAAGGCTCTTCTGTTTATCTTAACATAAACTCCTTCGTCAGGTTCTTAGATCTATCTTATATTCAATTACCAAATTAATCGTTTAAGATTAAGCCAGCAGCACTATTAATCCAAAGAATTGTGTTGATGTCGATCTACTCAATTAATCAATCCAATCTATCACAAGGATAAACCGATTATTAATTGGATCCTCTTTTACCGAAACAAGTATTGCACACACCAAAGATTATGAACCCACAAATCAGAAATCTTCAATATCTTCTTCGTCTTCAAATCTCCTTAGATCTTCAATAATAACCTGCACACAATCACTTGAATCTCTTGTGATCAATCACGCACAGAATGGAGTCTGTTAACAATGGATTATCACAAGATCGTATTTAGAACTAACAACAGTCTAAAGATCCATGTTGAAACTCTGAACTAGTTTGAGTGAATCTTATATCAGAAGAAAAGATTCTCAAGCATAAACAAACTAGGTGCAATCAAAGTTCAACCACCGTTAGTCAATCAAATCAAATAAAGCAAAAGAATAAACCGCAATTATTTAGTTTCCCACCAATGGTACACGCTAGAGCTTCTCAATCCCAAAGAAGACTTTAAACTGAGCCGCCGTAAGAGATTTCGCCTAATTAGGTTACTTTCCTCTCCGAATAGGCGGCTACACCAGTAACAACACAACAAAGAGGAAGCTTGTTTTTACGAAGGATTAGTTTGCTAGAAAGGAAAACTTCAAGTATTTATAGACAAGGAAGTTTGGACACCAAGGAATTTCCAAAATCGAAAATATTCTCAAGATATTCATTAAATCACAAATTCGGTTTTCATAATTCCTGGAAATGCTCTATCCAAAAATAATGATCGAAATCTCTCGGAAAGTCTCTAATTAGTAAATGCACATTACTAATTATTATTTCCCTGCAAAATGAAGTTAAATACCTTAATTAAAAGATTCTTAACTTATTTATGTTTCGATCCTGGGATTCTCTTCCCTTAGCTATTAAGGAATAACTTTGAACAATTAAATAATAAACATTCATAGCACGTGTCCAAAGTATGTCGACATCCTTACTTTGTAAGTTCTCTTTCACACTTACAACCTTGAAACCAATTTGCCACACTTCCAAACAAGTTTAGAATTGTCTCACCCGACTTTCAAGAACTATGAGATTGATCAAATAACATTCAATCACAATCATGGGTTTAAAGGTTCTACCAAAACAAGTTTCGGTTCTACCTTCCATGTGAGTAATGTGCATAGTCACACTAGCTTTCCAAAATTCGGTTGACTAGGTACTAGGATCGGTTCCCCACATATATATGGTATCTAACTTATATGTGTTGCACATGTCCATAGGATCGATTCCCCTTTGCCTAAAAACGTGTTGCACATGTTCATAGGATCGGTTCCCCTTTCTGCTGTAAACCTTGCTGCACCTCATAAAAGGATCGGTTCCCCTTTGTGATGTACTGCATCTCTTACTAGGATCGGTTCCCCTTTCCCATATTTGGTCATACATAAAATCACAAACCCGATCATACCATCTCAGGTGATTACTTAAGATCGGTTTCACTAATAAAAGTCATACCAATACATAAGTCAGGCCTTTGTGAACAGTTCTACCAAGAACACAAACAAGTCGTGAACTAGGGCAATAGTTTGGAACTCGGCCGAGTCGCGCTCTGCAAATCGGGAGATCAACTCGTTCTTCTTTCTCCTCATTTTCCAGCGTTGACTTACAGATCTTTGTCATTAATTCAGGTGAAATTTAATCAGAAAACATCAAATGATTGGTGTTTATTGATTCTAGTTGATTGTTTTACTATTATTTGAAGTTTTATCTTAAATTTTATGGAAACTCATCAAAATTTAGAAATGGATCCATCGGTGGTGGATCTTAATAACTCTGTTGAAGAAAGTCCATTAATCGATCTAGTAAATGGAACTGATGAAAGATGTGTTGTATGGAAATTTTCTTTAATTGGTCGTTTAGATTTGCTTCGAATGAAATTTTCTGATGATGTATCAAATTTGAAATCCCAATGGAAACTGGTAGGTCAATGCAAGATTATTCCACTAGGAAAGGGTTTCTTCACCATAAAGCTTGATAATGAAAGAGATCAAAGTTATATCAAAGCAGGGCTGTGGGAAGTTTATAATCAAACATTATGGATTCGAAATTGGATACCAGATTTTCATCCTGAATTATATAGAACATCTTCAGCAATGGTTTGGGTTCATTATCCTGGACTGAGCTTAGAATATTGGGATGAGCAGACTCTATTTACTATCAGTAAAGCTTTGGGAGAACCTGTCAAGGTAGATGAAGCTACTCTAAATTTTGAAAATGGTTTATATGCAAGAGTACTCATAAAAATTGATTTAGCAAAGAAAATTCCACATAAACTTTGGATCAAAACTAAGTTTGGTGGTTTTATACAAAGTGTACTTCTAACAAAACTACCAAAATTTTTCCATCATTGTAAGATTGTTGGTCATTTACAAGCTGAATGCAAAGTGAAGTCATCAACTGAAGCAGAATCAGGTACAAGCAAAGAAAAACATGAAACTGCGGCAACTAATCTCAAACCAATCTCTCATGTGAAGGTAAATGATAAAGGAAAAAATACAAATGGTAATCCATCACCCAGAACAGAAGCTCAACAAGAACAAGTCAAATTTGATATTTGTTTTACACCAGTACCAAGAATCAGTCAGCATACTTTAATTCCTCAACAAGCATCTGTTAATCTATCTTCTGGTAGATTTGAGGCTCTTAATTCTGTGATAGAGGAGGAAGTAGATATCCAAGTAAATGAAGGGAATTGAAATTTATCTCCAGCAATAATACAACAAATAGCTGAGGATAATGCAGTTGAAAAGAGTGTCATCAACTTTATTAATGGCAAAGATGTGTCAATTTCAGAGGAAAGGATTCCAACAACAACCTGGTCAAAAATAATTCAAAAACCTTCAACTTCAGGTACAAAGCCAACTCCAGTAGTGCAACAAAAGGAAGCTCCAACTAAGATAAAGACTCAGCAAGTTAACAACAAATATAATTTCAGAAAGAATCAAGGAAAAGGAGGTACTAGGGACCTCCAGTCCTTATAATGAGAGTATTTTTCTGGAACCTCAGGGGCCTGAGAAGACCTAGGGCTCAAGAGAAATTAAGTTCTTTAATAAATCAATTTCAACCTTCAGAAGTTTTTATAGCAGAACCTAAAATAAGTTGCAATGCAGCATTTTGTAATAAGTTGAATTTACCTGGGATGCAGAACATGGTAATTCATAATTCACTATTGAATAAGAAGGGGAAAATTTGGTTATTTTGGAACAAGAATCTTCCTACACCAACTGTGGTTTCAATGTCAACTCAAATGATCACAGTCAATATTGAAGGCAATCTGATATCTGGAGTTCATGCATATGTTGGAGCAGTGCAAAGAAGAAATTTATGGTCTGAGATGGAGGTATTAAGTGGACTAAATCTTCCTTGGTTGGCTATTGGTGATTTTAATGCATTGCTAACTATATAAGAAAAATCTGGAGGGAGAGCTCCTAATACAAGAAATATGCTTGAATTCAGTAATTGTCTTGACAAGTGTGATTTACAGCAAGCTTCAAAATCTGGTTGTGAATATAGTTGGTCTAACTGTCAACATGGTGCTAAAAGAATTTTATGCAATCTTGACATGGCAGTAATTAATAATTTGTGGATTCAAAAGCATGCTGGCTGGAGTTATAAAGTTGGTTTGAGAATAGCTTATGATCATTCTCCTCTTTTAGGTGGTTGTGTGAGCTGTCCCAAACCAAAAAATGTCCCACAAAAGTTTCAAAAAATTTGGATTGATCATCCTAACTTTATGGAAATTGTTACTAAGTGTTGGTCTGAAAAGGTAGAAGAGGATCCAGCTTTTGTGTTCCAGACCAAACTAAAAAAGTAAAAAAAAAATGTTAGTGGAATGGAACTGGAAAGTGTTTGGAAATGTAAATGAACAAATCAAGGAAGCTACAAAAGAGGTTCAAGAGGCAATGAAGTTATCTGATGACAATCCATTTAATGAGGAGTTATTGGACAACTTAGTAAAAGCTTAAAATAAGTTAAATACAAAAGAAGTGCAGTTAAGTACAATGCTCAAACTTAAAGCTAGAACCAAATGGGTTAAAGAAGGGTCAGCAAGCACTAATTTCTTTCACACCAAGTTCAAGGTAAGGCAAGCAAGAAACTCTATCTGTGAATTGGAGAATAGTAACAAAGAAATCATTACAGATCAAGGTAAAATAGCAGAAGAGCTTGTAAAAAAATTTGAAGAAAAATTCAAATTCAAGGAAGTGAATATTTCAGAAGCATTGCTTGAAGTAATTCACAAATTAATAACAACATATGATCAAGCTATGTTGGATGCTATCCCATCTATGGAAGAAATTAAACAAATTATATTTGAAATGGATCAAGATAGCTCTCCATGACCAGATGGCTCAGGCAGCTTTTACAGGGCATGTTGGGAGATAATTCAGGATGATGTAGTCAATACAGTTCAATTTTGTTGGAAAATAAGATTTATTCCAAAAGGATTAAATTCTAACTTCCTTGTGATGCTTCCAAAAGTTGAAGGTGCAAGATCTCCTCAGCAATATAGGCCAATTGGTCTAAGCAATGTAAGCTTCAAAATCTTTACTAAAATCATTACATCAAGAATGTCAAGTCTCATGCATAAGATAATTTCTCCTCAGCAAGTTGCATACATCAAAGGAAGAAACATACAAGATCAAATTATTTTAGCCTCTGAAATGGTCAATGAAAAAGAAAAGAAGAAATGGTAATATTGGTCTCAAACTGGATATATCTCAAGCTTATGATTCTGTGAGCTGGAAGTTTCTTTTTCAAGTTCTAAAGAAGTATGGATTCTCAAATACATGGTGTGAGTGGCTAGGAATTCTTTTTGAGTCTGCAAGAATTTCAGTCATGATAAATGGAGGTCCAAATGGTTTTTCAGTGGGTAAAGGATTAAGACAAGGAGACCCTCTATCTCCAATACTTTTTGTTTTGATGGAAGATGTTCTTAGTAGAAATATCACAAAGTTGGTAATGGATGGTAAGATAAGTCCAATGGTAATAAGGAATGGAATTCATCCTTCTCATATGTTTTTTGCAGATGATGTATTTATCTTCTGCAATAGAGCAAAAAAGAGTATTCAGAATATGATGAAGCTGTTAGAAGAATATCAAGACAGTTCAGGGCAAGCGATAAACAAAAGCAAAAGTGAACTTTTTGTGTATGGAACAACAGCAGCAAGAATGATGCAAATTAAATAAATAATGCAAATGGAAGTGAGTTGTTTACCTGACAAATATCTGGGAGTTATCTTACATGCTGGCAGGGTAAAAATTGCAACAGTTTGTCCTATGGTGGAGATGATGCAAAAGAAGTTGGCTAGCTGGAAAGTCAAACTTCTTTCTTTTAATGATAGATTTGTCCTAATTAAGTCAGTTTTTTGCAGTATTCCAATTTACAACATGTCAATTTATAAATGGCCAAAATCAGTGATAAAAATTTGTGAAAAAATTATCAGAAATTTCTTGTGGTCTGGAGATGGTGATATTAGAAAATATAAGACTCTCTCATGGAAGAAGGTGTGTTCCCCTTACAGTGAAGGGGGTTGTTAGAGCATTGCTCGGTCGAACTCGCATGCGTTGCTATCTCAAGCATGTTTGTCAATGTTAGTGATCAAAACTATAAGTCTTGATTTCTAGTCTATTATAACTAAGTCTCGGACTAGGATAGAAAGTGTAGTTGAGCTCAAGGACTTCATGGAGATTCATCATACAAGTAGAATAACTACTCAAGGAACCCGTGGAACTTCTCGACAAAAAGGTATGTGAAGACTTGAACTTATCTGTCACTCAAAAGTCTATCTACTCTATCTCCTACTTCTTGAGACAAAAAGTCGTATGCTACATATATAGACTTAGATTATACACATTTGGTATTTCGAGCCGAGTATACCTCGCCTATCTATATCTCGAAATATGTGTTGGTAAGCTTTTCGCTTCGACCAAGTTTATCTTTACCTAGTGACGAAAGTCATGACATGTTTCAATCGTCTTGAAAATTGCTTTGACGAGAAATGGTGTAACAACTATATAACGTCCTCTAAGAATGTTTCAATGATTTAAATGAGAGTTTAGATTACATAACCAATGATGGACATAAGCATTGTTGTGGAAACAAATTTATGTATAAGTCCTATTCCTTGAATTAAAGTTTGCGAACTTTGTTGATCAAGAGAAACCGGAAGAATGGCTTGTTGCCAAGTCCGCGAACTCAGTCCGCGAACTGCAGAACTTCTCATACCGAGAAATTCTGCTGGAGTTGACAAACTAGTTGCGTGAGTACCAGTCCGCGAACTGGCGGAAGGTCTCTTGCCGAGATTTTTTGCTGGAGTTTGTAAACTTTGCCGGTTTCTTAAGTCCGTGAACCTAGTGTGCGAACTTAAGAAGGTTATATATCTGAAGATGATTTCTGAACTTAAACTTTAAAAAGACTAAGGAATGCAGTTTGCAAACCGTGGCTATAAAGTTCATGAACCGATTCAAGTGAATCAAATCATCTTTGCTTCAATTGTGTCTTGTGGTTGATATGAAATGCTCATATGGCTAACCTTTTGGTTAATTATTGTTGAACCAACAATGTACACGTTTGGGTACGGTTAACAAACCTAGAAGCGTGCAGTTCATTTGTGTATAACAACCTAAGTTTTCGATCTAACAGTTGAGAAATATTAGCTTGAATCTAAATCAGGTTTTCATCTAATGGTGAGTATTGATTGCTTTGTTACCAAGGCGAAACCCTGATTTAAAAGACTATATACAGGAGACATCTAGTATTGTGCAAAACTAATCCCCACACCTTACGTGTGATATAAGTTTGCCTACTAGAGTCGGTTCTCCTTTAACCTTTGGTTTTCTTCTTCTAAAACTAGGTTAACGACTTAAAGACTTTATTGGGATTGTGAAGCCATACCGATACTACTTTTATCGTAGTTGTGTGATCTGATCTTGCATATTCTATCGTATGAGTACAATCAGATTGATTGGCTTGATATTTGATAACTCTGATAGGCAAGATATAAAAATTAATCACAAACATCTTCCTCTCATTGTTTGTGATTCCAAAACATCTTGTTTCGCTACCATACGACTAAGATTTTTGTGAGGTGATTGATTAATCTAGGTTGTTCTTCGGGAATATAAGATCGGATTATCAATTGGTTCCTGTTCACTTTGATTATTATCAAAAGACGGAACAAAAACTTTAGGGTTTTTCTGTGGGAGACAGATTGATCCTTTGATAGACTTGTCTGTGTGAGACATATTTGTTTATTGTCAAAGCCTGCGATTTTGTGTTGTAGCAACTCTTAGTTGTGGGTGAGATCAGCTAAGGGAATCAAGTGCGCAGTATCCTGCTGGGATCAGAGGCGTAGGGAGTACAACTGTACCTTGGATCAATGGGAGACTAATTGGGGTTCAACTACAGTCAAGTACGAAGTTAGCTTGGAGTAGGCTAGTGTCTGTAGCGGCTTAATACAGTGTGTGTTCAATCTGGACTAGGTCCCGGGGTTTTTCTGCATTTGCGGTTTCCTCGTTAACAAAAGTTCGGGTGTCTGTGTTATTTCAATTTCCGTATTATATTGTTTTATCTTTATAATGAAATAATACAGGTTGTGCGTTAGATCAAACAATTGGAGAATCCGACCTAACGGTTGTTGATTGATATTGATTGACACTTGGATATTGGTCTTTGGTACCATCCAAGTTATTCCTTGTATTTGATTAGTACTCGCAGTTTCTGTTTGAGGAAATCAAATCAAGAGAGAGATACAAACTCGTTGATATAATTTTAATTGATTGAGTCTTGTTGATTCTCTTAAAAGTATATTCGAGTTTTTCCATACAGATTGCTAAGCGAAATATTGGGTGGTGTTGTTAGACCCCCGCTTTTTCAGGGGTCTTGGTTTACAAAGATTGGAAACTCTCGATAGAGCACTACTCATGAAGATCCTACGGAGGATAATAAATTCAGAAGCTGAATGGGCCCTATTCATTAAAGCTAAATTTCAAGACAAACATAATCAATGGAAGATCAACTGGCAACTTTGAACTATTTGGCCAGGACTGAAAAGGCCTTGGAATCACTTGAAAGAAAATATAAGATGGTGCCTTGGAAATGGTCAGAAAATATCTTTCTGGTTTGATCCATGGCTTAGAAATAATCCAATAATTGAAGAGGTTGGATTTACAAAGTATGTTAAGAAGCATATCAACCTAAAAGTTTCTGACTTCATCCTAGAAGGAAAATGGAATTTACCTGAGGAGCTAAAACAAATTATTACTCATTACACTCTACCTGAAATTGGTGTTGGTGATGATATTTTAATATGGAAAGGAGAAATCAAAGGTAATTTCACTACTTCTTCTGCAATCAATTTAATAAGAAACAAATAATAGCCTTTGCAATGCTACAAAAAGATTTGGAATTCATTTTTACATCCTTCTATAGCAAGCAACATATGGAAAATCATACAAGGAGTATATGTCGATGACTCTGTAATGGTAGAAAGGGGTTTTGAATTAGCTTCCAGGTGTTTCATTTGTGAAGAAGAGCAAGACAACATGCAGCATTTGTTATGGGACTGTAAATTCAGTAAGCAGATTTGGCATTGGATGTGCTCTGTGTTCAACTTTAAAATTCCAAAATCCTTTGAAGAGGTGTGAAGTTGTGCAAAAGATAAGAGTCATTTCATCAAATAATGCTGGATTATTGCAGCCTGTGCTATTTTAAAAGATCTCTGGTTCCAGAAAAATAAGATGTGGTTTGAGCAGATAAAGCCAAATATCCAAAGTTTCAAGGCAAGAGTCAAAAAAACAATTTATGAAGGAAGCCTCAGAATGAAAAGCAACAAGTGGAATTCTGACATTGATACTCAGGTAATCCAGTACTTTAAACTTGAGCCAAGAAAAACCAAATTTCAAAGTATTAAATCTTGTTTCTGGAATCCACCTTGTCCTGGTTCTATCATGTTATGCTGTGATGGTGCATCAATTGGGAACCCAGGATTTGCTGGTTTTGGTGTAGTAATTAGAGATCATTTGAATCAAGTGATGGGGGTCATAAGTGTTGTGGAATTGGCTGTTGAATGGGAGGTGCAGAATGTAATCCTAATTTCAGATTCCAAAATAGTCATAACTGAATTTGAAAACAATAAGATGCCCTGGTTTGTGAAAATGAGGTGGCAGAAGGCAATGAAACACATTCATTCTATCAAATTCTTACACAGTTACAGGGAAACAAACTTTGCAGCAGACACAGCAGCAAAAAAGGGTGCTAGATTGGCAGCAGGGCAAAGACAAGTTTATGATGGAAGACCTTTTTTCCTAGCAAGAGTAGAGCAACCAAATATGGAATATTACAGAATATGTTAATTTTGTCTAGCAAACAGCCTATGTAGTTGGTTGTTTTGTGTATTAACTTTTCCATTGTAATCTTTCAAAAAAAAATCCAATTAATAAAATGTGATTCAGGAAAAAAAAAAGCCGTGAACGGTTATACTCAATCACACATATTGGTTGTTCATAAGATATGCAATGAATAACAAAATCAATAACACCTGGAAATTTCCTTTTCGGTTCACAAACAAGTTTATGAACTTATTTCCTTAGAACACATGTAAAACATTGTTCCCTAGGATGAAATCCTCACCTCATCCCCATACATAATCACAATAGCATTTAAATGATTATGGCGATGTCTTATCTACAAAGTTTAATGGTGTAGTTGCAGGAAATCTTACACTACACCCCTCATATGATTTCATTAATATTCAACTCATTTTTAGATTTACAATCTTAATTTTATTGATGAATCTTTGAATATTCTTACAAGAAAAGATAAAAGAATCAAGAATAACCTCTGCTCTAGACTTTCTCTCTCCTATTTACTTATTTCTTACGCAAAAAATATCTCTCTCCCTTTCCTCATAGATGAACGACTATTTATAGGGAAATACATAGTGGATGGCAGCTAATCTGTCCTTTATTTTCGGATATGGCTTGCGACATTCTCGCAACCTTACAAATGTTAATCTCGCAAACTATCTAATTTTCGCAGGATCATCACATCTTTCTCATGATTTTAGCTGACGTCGTTTATTATATCGTTTCTAAAATTATTCTGCCGACGCTGTTGTGTTGTGTTGTTGATAATTTCGCTGAGATATTACAGCTTCGAGATTCTGATCCTACATCTTGCCTCTTGTCATATATTCTCTGCGAAGTAGAGAATGATGTGAGAAATGCCGCAGCTATTCATCTTTTCATATTCTGCATTTATCACACGTATTGTTTCTTCCATCTGTTTCTTGACACGTCTTCTGTAACCGCTGCTTTTCAACCGCTCATGTCTTTTCGTCTTAATGGTGTTTATTTCTTCGAGTAAAAAATCTTCTTTATATATTCTTCTTACTCTTCTCTCCACTTTCTTTTCTCTTCTCTTTTTATTCTCTCATCTCTGCAACTCTATCGTTTTTCCGTAAATTCCGCTACCGTAATCCTTCCTTCTTCAATCTTCTTACTTTTCATTCATTCCCATACTCTATATTCAAATATGCCTCCAAGTGGCCATCAACATGAGAAAAACTTAAAAGACGTCCAAAAGATCTTGCAGAGAAAGGTTTCACACTTTCTACCATTCCTGGTGAAAGTGCCAAATCAATTCTTTCTATCAAATTTTTCTCTGATCAATATTGTGATGATCAATCAATCATAATTTCGCTAGGTCAAATTCTCGCAGGTCTCCCCATTCCTCTTTATGACCCAGATATTCCTCTGTTCTATGAAATTCTCGCTCATTCGGGATTTTCGCGAGCTATCTTCCAGTTGAGTGGGGATCGCATCCGTCTGATGCTAGAGTTCGCTAACCATGGTTCTGGTAAAGGATCTTTGTACTTCAAAGAACTTAGGATCCTAAATTCACAGACTTAGAAATAATTGCTAAGAAATATACAGTAGCGAGCTTCTTTGAAAATTATGAATTGATCTCCATGAAGAAAGAGAATACTCGCTGGGGTATTCGTTTGAAAAGGAAAGATAACATTGATGAAGCGAAAATACTTATGCAAGACATTGATTAGCATTCTGGTAAGAACACAACTCCTCGCCAGTCCAAAGATGATAAATGGTGTGTTTTTTCTTTGATGCTAAGAGGGCCTTATATTGCTGGATCAAATATTCTCCCTGAGAATCTCGCTACCTATCAACCTTGGGTATTCTCTTGGCCCGAGAAGGAGAAAGAGGTATGTTTCTTCCAATTTCGCTCACTTTAATTTCTTTATTTGTCTTTATTCTTTTGTTCGCTGACCCTTGCGATATTCTACAGATCCAAAAACTGAAAGATAGTTATAACAGGACTGGGAGGACTAGTACCTTGTTAGCTCTTCGCTCATACACAGATGAGGTAAGAAATTTTCTCTCATAATTTTAAACAGTATACTGTTGCTTCCATTTATTATTTCTATCTGTGTGTGAAGATTATTGCTGAAATAGAAGAACCTGTCGATGTTGCGAAGACTGGTGATAAAGGCAAAAGTGCTCTTCGCAGGGAAAAATCAACTGCTCCTCCTTCAAAGAAAAGAAAAGTCTGTTCTTCTTCTCCTTCAAATATTTCTTCTCATGAAAATTCCGAAAGTGACAAGGATGATGAGGATAATGATGACCTTGCCGCAAGTGAAGATTCTCCACCTGAATCTTCTATGGCTAAGCTCTCTGGCCTCTTTTCTGATTTTTTGAAAGGAATGGGAGATAGCCAATTCGCTAATACCTGCAAATCTCTCGCTACAATTTGCGATGTCCCTTTACTGGATGGTGATAGTTCTCTTCGTGGAGTTTCTAGATCAGGGACTCCCGATTTCCTGCATTCTCTTAATAGCCTGGTATACTTTCATGCTTTTACTTCTTCATTGTCATAACTCAAAATCTCTTTTTATTAATACTTTTTATATTTTCTCGCAGGCTGGAAAAGCTTCTTTTGGTGTTGCCTCAGATCTAGAGAGGACACGCGAAAATCTTGAAAAGAAGAATCTTCAATTTCGCACAAAAAATGAAGAATTGGAAGCTGAAGTCAAAAGTCTTCGCGATAAAAACAGACAACTAGAAATTGATTCTTCTTCATATAAGAACAAAATCTCTAGTCTTCAGCAAGCTAATAATCAGCTCTATGGTATGTTACTTTTCTCCTTTCCCTTCATTCATTCATCCTGTTATTTTATCTTATTTAATTGATCCTTTTTGCAGACATTTATGGTCTTTCTGATGAAGCTACCATTCTTCGTTCATTTCCTAATGCCTTGGATAATGATACCCTTCTTGAGCGTCTTAATAATTATTTAAATAGTTTCTTAAATTATAGAATTTCATCTCTTTCTCTGAATGATCTTACATCTAAATTTCGCCTCTTAGAAATTGACCATAGATGTAGTTTAGGCTTAGCCAACCGATTTAAGCGTCTCCTTCTTGATTCTAAAGATAAAACCAATGAGTTAAGAACTAAAATTAGCGGTCTCATAGATGATAAGGATCACATCTCTGATCAAGGTGCTAAGGCTCTGGCGAAATTCCAAGAGACTATTTTTGAAGTTCAACTTGAACGAGATGAAGCTAGCCGCAAGAACATCGAGCTCTGCGAAAGAGAAAACCAAATTCGTTCTCGTCTTCTTATAAGTAATGAGGATGAATTTGCTTGGGCTGCGAAAATCTTAGATGATGCCAAAAAAGATATAGGTGTAAATGTTAGTCTCCAAGTTGAGCATACAGCCTTGATTAGAGATATGATTTCTGAAAGAGAAGGTTATTAACTGTTCTTCTTTACTAATCTTTTGTTTCTTATGAATTTTCATCAAGTTATTAATTGATTGTCTTTTGCTCACAGATTCTGAAAGTAGATATCGTGAAAATATTGAGGAACTTGAAGCTGAGAAAGGGGAACTTGCAAAGAATCTTTCTTCTCGCAACGACAAGTATTCTAGATTAAAGAATCAAATCAAGATCACTGTTGCGAACTTTAAGAATGATGCTATGCATTTTCGCAATCAAACTATCCAAATGGTTTGTGATGACCATAGTATCCCTCATTCTGATTATCCTTGTCTCTTGGAAGAGATCCCACAGAATACTCCCAGTCTGATTATTTCTGATAGCGAAGCTGATGATGAAGAATCTGATGGTGATGAAGATTCTGACGCAGACGAAGAAGGGAACAAGTCTGATGAAGATGATGAAGGATCAACTAAGAAGTATTCTTTGTTTCTTTCTTTGATCCTCTGTAATACTTGTACATTTATTCCTTCTTTCTGTATATTTGTGTTTCTTTCATTTTGACCTGCATTCATTAAAACAATTCTTCCTTGCAATACAGTTAATCAATATAATCATTAATTTTTGAATTTTTGTGTAAATCTATCATATGGAGACAAATAACATTTTCTAATTTCATTCATTCCCATACTTGCCTCTGTTATTTGTATCCAAATGAGAGATTTTATAAATTTTTCTTATTTTGTGCCTCAATTTTGCAGTTAATTATGTATAATTTCGCAATCTTATGAGAAGTGAATTTTGATTCTTTTCAAAATCTCATTTTTGTGTGGTCTTATTTTGCCTTCCTAATTAAAGGTCTTATTATGCCACCTCTTGTCATTGCGACAAAATCGCAGGACATCCTTGCACTTTCATGCAAAAACCCATTGATCTTGCCTTAACTTTTCTTTTGTATTGTGGCCTCTTCAGGAATTTTGCGACAATATGACAGGCCTAAATATTCTTGCGAAAATAAATCCCCATGACATTGTCGTCTTGCGACGAAATCGCAGGACGTCTTCGCACTTTCATGCGAAAACCCATTGATCTCGTCTTATCTTTTTCTTTTGTATTATTGCCTATTCAGGATTGTTGCACAAATATGACAAGCCTTAATACCCTTGTGAATAAAAAGACTCGTGACATTTGCGTCTTAAGACACTTATCAGCTCCCTAATGGAGGGTGCCGCCCTTATCTCCCCCTGGTTGCGCCTTCAAGGAGGCGTACTTCTACCATACAAGGTTAGCTCCTCCCATCCAGTCTTAAAAACAACCAGTTGTTTTCGCAGCCTCTTATCCCTTTTACCTATAGGGCTTATGGTTACGAGACTGCACCCTAAGTGGGATTTTCTTCAGGCCGAGTGCAGTATAAGCCAAGACTTGTCAAGAATGGCAAGGTACGCTTCAAACGCCCCTGTCACTCTTGACTCAACCGTGTAGCTCGGCGCCTTGATCAGATCTGTACTCCTTGGGAGAGTCCTTATTACCTTAGTCGCGCAACCTAAGTCATATGCTTAAGCTGAGAATCCAAGGTGCCTCTCCCGGATGGGCTTTATTGACCCCAAATCTCCATGACTCAGGTTCCGGTGGCGGTGTAGCCTTTCCCTGAGCCATACAACAGGTACCCCCTTATATGACGTACTTTAGGTCTTACATTTGCCTCTTGCGAAATTGTATTCGCGAACTAGGGTGTACGCCATAAAGGTTCGCCCCTTTCTCTTTTGTCATTTTTCTCTGATTGTCTTCTGTAAAATTCATTATCTCTGCGAGAGTCTCGCACATCATCGTATTGTATTTGCATTTCGCAATCTCAATTTTGTCATTCAATAAAATGTATTTTCGAGAATTTTACTTATTGCGAGAATGTCGCAACAAATTAATCATTCATATATTTCTTGTTTTTATTACCTTTGCCATCCTCTGCTTCTTTATTATTTTCTGCTACTGCTTCCTTGGTAGTAGTATGTTCATCATTTTTATTCTGAGCTAGCATCAGTTTCGCAACATCTCTTCTTCTTTTCTTTCGATTGCATTCACCATCAACCTCTCACTTCTTTGTGTCTCTTTGATTTTGTGTCGCCAATTTTCCTTCTTGTTTGCTCTTCCTTCGCAAGATTCTATCTCAGTTTCGTAACACCTCTTTCCTTCAACCCAATCTCCCTTTATGATTCCTACACCGCTTGGGTGAGGGAATTTGATGCACTGGTGGAAAGTTGAAGCTACACCTAGAATCCCATCTAGCCAAGGTCGACCAATTAATGCATTGTAGGGTGATTCTACATCAACGACACAGAATAAGATTTCAGAAGATATTCCCTTCAACGGAATTCGCATAGTAACCTCCCCTTTAGGCTTGTTAGCAGTACCATTAAAACCATATATCCTATATGTTGATGGTATAAGATCATCATCTATTCCTCCCATAGTTTTATAAGTATGATAAAATACGATGTTCACAGAGCTTCCAGTATCGATTAGAATTCTATTAATTACCCATGAATCTTCAGCTTCAACTTCATCATCCTCATCTTCTTTCGGTTTTGGATTAATTTCTAATTTTACTACCAATGGATTATCATGCACCTCTTCACCTTCGGGGATTTCTTCTGCGGTAAAAGAAATGATCTGTTTCTGCCATTCCTCTAGTGGTGAGATTTTCGCAATATTCATAATTTCTCTTCCATCGTTATCTCTTGCGAACACTCTACTCAAAACATTGTCATGAAAATCTTCAACTTTCTTGTATGAATGTACGATAGAGTGATAGAATAGATTCTTTGCTTTTGCACCAACTTCTATGAAGAATGTTTCCTTCTTTTTCATCGTGTTTACTTTGTGATGCTCTGGTGGTGGTGGCAATGGTTGAGATTGTGGGTGCCCTACCAAAAAGTGGTTTAGTTTTCCTTGATCTATCATTCTCAGAATAATTCTTTTTACATTTCTGCAATCATTTGTTGTATGTCCATGAAAGTGATGATAAGAACAAAACTCATGACTTATGTGGTTTGGAGGTGGTTCCGTTCCCATGTTCCATGTTTTTGGTATATTCTCCATCAAAATTATAGCTTCCCATATTTTCTCCACACTTGCATTTAGAGGTGGCATTTTGATTTCTTCTCATACTACCTTGTGACCTCCTTGTCCTCTATTATAGTTTTGTCTTTGACCTCCATAAGTTTCTTGTGGTTGGTCGAGTCTTTGAATCTTATTATTTCCACCACGATTGTAGAAATTTCTTTCTCCTTCATACTCTTCTTGATCTCGGCTTCCCATAGCCACCAGTTTCTGTTGATTGTTACCCGTCACTTTCTCTTGTTGTACTTGCGAAGTATTCGCTACTGTGTTTATTAGCTTGGGTAATAAGCTTGCATTCGCTGTTTGTGAGCTGGTGTTCGCAACTGGGTACGATTCCATTTTATTTTGCCTTTCCTCTAGGGCTTCTTGAAGTTCTCGCAATTCAGTCATTGTGATCGTATTCTTGACTCTGAAAATTTGGACATACAATAGGTTGGTTGCAAACATAGCATTGATAAATGATAATATAAGATATCTCTCATCTACACGGACAGCCATTTCGCTACATATAGTTTTCCATCTTTTAGTCAGGTGCTTCAAACTTTCGCCAATCCTCTGTTTTAATCCAAACACGTCTTCTATACCAGGTCGCGAAGAATTATTAATTATATATGCCCCTAGGAATGTAGTCTGCAAATGATTGAAGGATGTTATTGTATTCTTTGGTAGACCTTCGAACCATTTTAACGCCTCCCCTGTTAAGCTGGATGCGAAATACTTGCATAATACAGCATCATGATTTTCCCCTTGCAACATGCACCTCACGTAGGCTTTAATGTGTTGAATTGCACAAGCTGTTCCATCAAAGATGCTGGTTAATGCGGGCAAATTGCATTTCGGTGGTATTCCTCCTAATTGTACTTCCCTTGTAAATGGAGTTTTCGCACCTTCTTTTATAGCTTCATCCAATTGTCTTCTGCCTACTTCTCCTCTATTATTTAGCATCCCTCTCATTTCTTCTAACTCTTTCAAGATTTGTTTATTTACACCTGAATTTTGATCCATTGGTCTTTTTAATTTCGCATCTCTTCTTCTGCATTCATGTCTTTCTTCTCTCGCGAAATTTTGCATTTCTTCTTCATTATCCTCATCTCGTCTTCTTCTGCGAGTTTCTTCTTCATCTCTATCTTGAATTCACATATGATTATGTCTCTCATTTTCCCCTTCATGATTTTGTTCATTTCTTATTAATTCCATTCGTTGTCTTTCAGCCATCCTCTGTATTCTATCGTACTCTTCATTGATATTACCGTTATTCCGGTTTATTGTACGCCTTCTTTCTCGATTGTCGTGATTGTTCTGGCGAATTGTCTCCTGAAACTCTTGTTCTTCCATTTCCGCTCTTAATCTTTCACGTTCGCAAATTAAACGTGCTTGTTCAGCATAATGTCTTTCAATTTCTTCTTCAATTGTTTGTTGATTTCTTTGAGTTTCTCTCTCATGTAAAATTCTCCTTCCTTCCTCTCGATTTCCTTCGCCATTTTGATCATTTCGTCCCTGACGTTGTCCATTCTCTTGATTTCTACCATTTTGCCTATCATCAAAAGTTTCGTTTTGTGGAACATAACGATCATCAGTTCTTTCTCTATTTTCGCGATATTCTTCATTAGGATTTGATATTTCTTCTTGAAAATTTGTCCAGCATTAATTGTGGGTGAGTTTCGCCTCATCTCTCTTCTTGTCGATCTTGAATATGATTTTGTAATACTTCTCGATCTTCTACTCTGTAGTCTCATATTTTCCATCCTCAATTCGTGATTTTGCCTTGTTAGATTTGCACGTCGTTCTGCCTCAGCTCTTCTTTCTTCATGTATTCTTCGTCTCAACGTTTCTAACGCTCCAATTTCCTCATCTCCATGAATTATTCCTTCATATGCTTCTTGATTTCTCTCTACCTGTCTATGGTTTCTGGTTTGCTGCTCTTCTTCTACTTCTTCTGCGGAATTCAATTGCCAAGTGTGTATGCTCACCCTATCATAATCTATATTCCTTCCTTGTACTAGTGTTTATTGAACTGGTGGTTGAATTTGATCTTATCCATTATTTCTCTTTCTAGTAGATTCTCCTATTTCACTTCTTTCTCTCCCATCAATTCTCTTGCTTCTTCTAACAGTAGTTGGTTGTTCTGATGTATTTCTTCTTCTAGCCATTTCTTCAATGTTAACGAATTGCAAGAAATTATGTAAAATTCTTAATCAATTACTCCAAATCTTCACAAATCTCAATGTTAATCTTCAATTTTTTCTAGAATAAGCTTCAATACTCCCTGTTTCTAGCGCCATTATGTAGTTGCAGGAAATCCTACACTACACCCCTCATATGATTTCATTAATATTCAACTCATTTTTAGATTTACAATCTTAATTTTATTGATGAATCTTTGAGTATTCTTAGAATAAAAGATAAAAGAATCAAGAATAACCTCTGCTCTAGACTTTCTCTCTCCTATTTACTTATTTCTTACTCAAAAAATATCTCTCATCCTTTCCTCATAGCTGAACGACTATTTATAGGGAAATACATAGTGGATGACAGCTAATCTGTCCTTTATTTTCGGATATGGCTTGCGACATTCTCGCAACCTTACAAATGTTAATCTCGCAAACTCTCTAATTTTCGCAGGATCATCACATCTTTCTCATGATTTTAGCTGACGTTGTTTATTATATCGTTTCTAAAATTATTCTGTCGACGATGTTGTGTTGTGTTGTTGATAATTTCGCTGAGATATTACAGCTGCGAGATTCTGATCCTACAAATGGTTAAGCAATAAACCTCGTATTGTATTCCTTAATACTGTGTCTATCTAGAGTTCAAATATGCGTCACAGTTTTTTTTCAATATGCACGACTTGAAATATACGTTAGGGAATGAAACAGTTCAAGTCAAATATCACTAACCTCAAGTGGAAGGATGATTGTTTTTGTTGTAGCTCCTTGCTTCTTCACATCTTCAAGACTTCGCAATACTTGTAATGTCTCATATCCTAATACTTTCAAGCTAACCTATACGAAGTTGACTCTAGTATATAATCAAGCGACTCTTAACATGAGTTTTGATTCACTAAAATATGACAACCAAACTTGACATACCAACGGTGGGTTCAACCGAGCAATGCTCTAACAGAGAGATTCATATTCATCTATTTATGGGTGAAAACTGTTTCTGCTGATTTTGGTAATTTTGGGTGTGTGGATGAGAAACGAATTTAAACGCTAAACAATGCACTGCACGGGAGTACTTTTTATTCGAGAGATCAATCTGTACAATCCTGTCCTAAACCAAGAAATGGTCGTTCCAAGCTTGCTTCGGTCACAAAGTGAAGGAGAAGGGTCGGTCTTAGGGAGGGAAGCGAAGAGAGTGTCAAGACCAGAATGGTTGATTATGAATATGTGGCTTGTTTTATGACTTGTATCAGAAAGTGGAACTGGCTTGTGGAATGAAAGCTATCAGTTCTTTGGTGATTTATGGATACTATGTTCTTCTCTGACGAAAAACTTATTTTTGGGTGGAAATAGGTGAAGCCTATTTATACAAGTCATATTGAAACGTACCCTGGTCTCGTAGAAAGTGGAGACGATTGAGTGGTGGAATAAAGGAGTAACGTATAACCGTCAGAAACCCATGCTTCTATGATGAAGGAAGTGGATCTGTTTACACTCGTTACTTCTTGCCGCCATTAATTGTCTTACTTCATGACACTTTCTTATAACGGGCGTATTGCACCCCGCACGCTATAAACCGCCAAACCAATACCCTGATGAGTATCCCCCAAGTTGTCACATATTTGATGTCTCGAGTGTTTTTGTGGAAAACATGTAGCATTTTGCTACGTGTGGAAAGTTAAAATCAAGAGGTTTGTCGTAGGAAAATAGCATGTGATGCTATTAGGCTCGTCTTGGCCGGTCGCCTAAAACTTGCCACGAGTCTGTTAGTTCGGTGGCGAACTTCGATGGCTGAGATCGCATCTCATGAGGAAGGGTAGCCGTTGATTATGGCTACCTTGTGTTGGCGCATGATAATGGCGTAGTGGCGTTTTGGTGTACGCCAGTGGCAATGTGGCATGGCTAGCATGGCTCGTGCATGCCAGTGGCACGGTGGTGCAAGTGGCGCCTGGCGTAGCCATGGCCACTAGATTTAGGCAGTTGGTCGCCTGAAGCTTGCCACAAGTCTGTCAGTTCAGTGGCGAACTTGAACGGTTGAGATTGCATCTCATGAGGAAGGTTGGCCATTGATTATGGCCATATCTTGTCGTATAGCAAAGTGGCGCCCGGCGTAGCCATGGCATAGCAGCATGTCAGTGGCGTAGCCTTGGCAGCTGTTTTGGCATATTAGTGTTATACACAAATATGGCTCTGGTAATATTGGCCATGTTGCTAAATTAATCTTGAGTGTTAGAGCATAGGTCGGTCGACCTTGCATGCGTTGCTATCTCAAGCATGTTTGTCAATAATAGTGATCAAAACTATGAGTCTTGATTTCTAATCTACATAGCTAAGTCTTGGACTAGGATAGAAAAGTGTAGTTGAGCTCAAGGACTTCATGGTGATTCGTCATACAACGACGAATATCTACTCAAGGAACCGTGAAACTTCATAAACAAAAAGGTATGTGGAGACTTGAACTTATCTATCACTCAAAAGTCTATCTCTTCTATCTCCTACTTCTTATGAGACAAAAGTCGTATGCTATATTGACTGGATCATATACATTTGATATTTCGATCCGAGTATATATCTCCTATCTATATCTCTAAATCATGTGTTGGTAAAGCATTTCGCTTTGATCGGGTTTATCTTCACCTAATGACGAAAGTCATAATGTTTCAATCACTTTGAAAATCGCTTTGACGAGAATTAGTGTAACAACTATATAACGTCCTCTAAGAATGTTTCAATGGTTGGAATGAGAGTTTAGGTCTATATAACAAATGATGGATATAAGCATTGTGTGGAAACACATATGTGCATAAGTCATATTCCTTAATCCGAAGTTTGCGAACTTTGTTGATTGAGAGAAACCGGAGGAATTGGCTTTGCCAAGTCCGCGAACTCAGTTTGCGAACTCAGTCCGCGAACTGACAGAAGTTCTGTTGCTGAGAATTTATGCTGGGATTTTCCAAAAACTCTTTTACGTGTTTAGTCCGCGAACTCAGTCCGCGAACCTAGTCCGCGAACTGGCGGAAGTCTCCTTGCCGAGATTTTCTGCTGAGTTTGGAAAACTCTGTTGGTTATCTTAAGTCCGCGAACTTGTTTGCGTACTTGAGTGGGTTATGATCTAAAGATGTGATCTGAACATGAAACTTAAATTACTAAGGAATGCAGTATGCAAACCTTGGCTATAAAGTTTATGAGCCGATTCAATCGAATCGAATCATCTTTGTTTCAATTGTGTCTTGTGTAGTTACATAAGATCTCATATCAATTGAACAACTCTCTAACTATTTCATTTGAGTCAATTGAACTAGTTATGGTGAAGAAGAACAAGGTTAATATGAAATGCTCATATGGTTGACCTTTTGGGTTACTATATTGAACCAACATACACGTACACGTTTGGGCACGGTTTTCACAAACCCAGTAAACGTATATCTCAATTGTGTGTGACAAACTAAGTTTTCGATCTAACGGTTGAGAAATATTAGCTTGAATCTAAATCAGGTTTTCATCTAACGGTGAATAATGATTGCTTTGTATCTAAGGCAAAACCCTGATTTGAAGACTATATATAGGAGACATCTAGCATTGGGCAAAACTAATCCACACACGTCTGTGTGATACTAGTGCGCTCGCTAGAGTCGGTTCTCCTCTAACCTTTGGTTTTCTTCTCTAAAACCAGGTGAACGACTTAAAGACTTCATTCGGGTTGTGAATCCAGATCGATACTACTTTTATCGTAGCTATGTGATCTGACCTTGCATCTTCTATCGTACGAGTACAATCTTTGATTGGCTTGAGATCGTGAGAGTTCTCCGATGGGCAAGATAAAGAAGTCACAAACATCTTCGTCTCACTGTTTGTGATTCCTCGACATCCTCTTGTGTATTCAAGTAAGACTGTTGAGAGGTGATTGGTTAATCTAGGTTGTTCTTCGGGAATATAAGACTGGATTATCAATTGGTTCATGTTCACCTTGATTTCATATCTTAATACGGAACAAAAACCTAGGGTTTTTCTGTGGGAGACAGATTTATCCTTTGATAGAGATTTCTGTGTGAGACAGATTTGTTTATTATCAAGTCTGCGATTTTGGGTTGCATCAACTCTTGGTTGTGGGTGAGATCAGCTAAGGGAATCAAGTGCGTAGTATCCTGCTGGGATCAGAGGCGTAAGAGTACAATTGTACCTTGAATTAGTGGGAGACTGATTGGGGTTCAACTATAGTCCAGTATGAAGTTAGCTTGGAGTAGGCTAGTGTCTGTAGCGGCTTAATACATTGTGTATTCAATCTGGACTAGGTCTCGTGGTTTTTATGCATTTGCGGTTTCCTCTTTAAAAAAATTCTGGTGTCTGTGTTATTTCTATTTCCACATTATATTTGTTTATATAATTGAAATAATATAGGTTGTGCGTTTGAATCAATCAATTGGAAATCCGAACTTTGGTTGTTGATTGATATTGATTGATCCTTGGACATTGGTCTTTGGTATCGTCCAAGTTATTCCTTGTTTGATTATAGACTCGCTGATTTCAATTAGCTTGAGTGAATCAAAACAAGAGAGAGATATTAACTCCTTGAGATACCTTTACCTAGATTGAGTCTGACTGTCTAGTTGATTCTCTAGAAAGTGTTTCGGAGTTAGTCCATACAGATTGCTAAGAGAAATATTGGGTGGTGTTGTTAGACCCCCGCTTTTTCAATTGGTATCAGAGCAGGCAAACACGTTAAAGACCTTATAAGTCTGTGTTTGTGGCAATCTGAGTCTGTGGACGGAATCTCATACGCATACCAAAATGCCTCCTAAAGCTGTCAACTTTGTGAAGTCTCTCGAAAGTACCTCAAAGGATCACTCCTTACCTGATTCTTCTACGAGGTAGGAAGGCTGTCTCATCTTGTGTCAGCCACTCTTCCTCCAATGATACATTGGACATAATGGCTAAAGCTGAAATGGAGCTCACCAGAATTTCAAAAAATTCTACAGAGTTTGTTGATCTCAAGGATCATGTACAGCTCTTTGATGAATTAGAGAAGTCTATTGATCTTGAACAGGTACTCTACAACATTATAGGGTCATTCTCTAAAGAAATTGAGAAACTTCTTCAAGAAAACAATCAACAGCGTGAAAAGATTTGTGATCTTGAAAAGCTGGTTAAAGAAGGCTCAATTAGAGAAAAATGTTTGATCAAGACGCATTCATCTGATCTAGACAAACTTCGTGTTGAGAAAGAGAAACTTGAAGCATCACTTGCTCTAGCCCATGGACGGTGTAAATACTTGGAAAAGGAAAACTCTGTCTTAAGAAGAAATTCTTTTGCACAAACTAATTCTCACGAGTTACCGTACAGAATGAAATCTTCTCTAGATGACGATTGTGTTAAAAAGGGTTTTAGTAACTTACAATCTTCTCTGACTGCTACGAAGTCTAAACAAGTGGCTGATGTTGCTTCTCCTCCACGAACCTGTACCTTCTGTGGAAAAGGAAATCACTATGTTATTCATTGTTTTGCTAGAAATAAAGAAGTCTTTAAACTTCACAAATTGCTTTTTTCTACAGTCAATGGAGTAAATAGTCAGATGACTGTTGCAGTGAACCTCGCTTCCACACGGAACCAGGCATCTTATAAAAGTGATCTCTCTCCTAGAAATCATTACAGGACACTGGTAAATCCTAGTGGTATAAATCGTACTACCTATGAAAGCATATCCTGTGCTTATAAGAACAACTCTGGTAAATTTAAGTCTAGTGTATGGAGACCATTTTCGGAAAATCCCCTAGAACCCATTTCTAAAGGTCCTAGACTTTGTTATCAGAAAGATTCCTGACCTGTGATTCCCAGAGGGACTGTGAGACGTTCTCCCGTATCTGAAAACTGCCAAGGAAGGACAAGAAATGCTAAGTTCGGATATCCTGGAGGAAATAACTGTTATTCTCTTAGAACCTATGGCGAGACTGTGTCTCCCTCTGCTACCTAGTAGCAGAAAGTCTATTCTTGTGTCTAACTTGAGAGATACAAGAATGAGTATTTGTGAGATGCTCAAGTATTGTGCTGTTTTTCTCCAGTTTTTATATCTTATGATGTTATGTTGTTAGTACTACTTTCCTTTGTCACTATGATCTTTTGGAGATAGAGAATCTTTGAAAGCATGGTATGCATTTTTCCTAATTTGGGTCATTTGTACTTTGGATGGTCCACGAACGTCCGTGTCACCTCAAGAATCTTTAGGGTTTCCAGCTAGGGTACTCACGAACATATATATAAGTCTTATATGTGTTTCATTATTCTTCAAAAAGGAACTCTATGGAATCTGTTCCCAAAGAAGATGTTAACCCTATGGTTGAGGATGATCTCAAAGGATGTGTTTCTGGTCAAAATTTTATTTTGAAGAAGATGGTTGAAAGAAAAGAGTATAACTCTTGGATTGGAGAATCTGTCAAGGATCTGATTCGTGTCCAAAATGAAGTCAAGAACGAACTTGCTGACCTTCAACTGCAGATGAACCAGCTTTTTGATGGACAGGAAAAAATCCTAAGTACTCAGAATATCTTGATCAGGAATCAGAAAAAGTTATCCTTGACTGCGCAAAGGCTCGCCATTATGCTCGCACTATTGATGGAAAAGTCAACATTCTAACTTCTGAACATGGTGTTTCTACAGTCAACAGGATCAAGGATATCAGTGACTCCTATTTTGATGGACCATTTCAGAGGTATGAAATCATCAAGGAAAACTGAGGTTACCTAGTAAGTCTTCTTTTTGGATTAGTTGGAAGAATAACTAGCGTTTTGAATAGCGAAGATTGTGACTACAGATAGCTATTTTGTTTTCATCTTCTTATGTTTATTTTTTAGGTTTATTGGTTTTAAATTCTAAAAATATTTGGAGGGTGATATTATTGCAGTATTAATCTTTATGATTTTGTGATATTGCAATATTTTTATGGGATATGTAATGTTTGCGTCCGTGAACTTGAAGGTCCCATATGCCGTCAAAAGTAAAGTCGTTCATGAATTGGTATTCGTATTGATGAAAGGATGAATGGACTTTTGACAAATACAAAATTTATGCCTATGCAGTCATTCATTTGATGGAAAATAGGATAAAATCTTTTGTGTGACAAGGATAAAGTCTATTATGTCATTATGCATATAGTGATGGAAAGATAGAATAGATCCTTGTATGTATTCCACGGTATTTATCTTCATTGATCCATTCTTTTTGTATTACCGTGAAGGCTTCATTGTGTGTCTTATGTTGAGCACGATACAACTAAGTCGATTATTCTCATTGGATTTGTTGGTTGTTCCATAAGATGCTATATGTTGTGCATTATGAACTAAATTAATCATCTTGGTTGGTTATTTATTTATTTGCTCCGAAAGTCTTCTTTTGTCGAGCAAAACTTTTGACAATTAAATTGATTACCTTCGTGATTAGTTTGGTTGTTTGTATTCCAATTAGATTAATTATGGGTTCTCTTGTAATTAGTCTAGTTGAGTTTTCATATATTCCACAAGTTCTTGTGTTGAATATATGAACGGCTATACTAACTATGTTCTATTGGTTGATGTAGTCATATATTCCGTAAGGTTTTCCTTATGTTGAGTATGTGAACGATTAAGTTAGTCATCTCCGTAAGTTTACTTATGTTGAGCACAATCAATTAAATTGATCATTTTTGTGGTTTGATTTAGTTGCGTATTCCAATTAAATTAATCATGGGTTTACTTGTAATTAATTTGATTGAGTTTTGGATATATAGAAAGTCATTTTCCTATGGTTTTTGGTGTCCAATTAAAAATCCTTCTTTTCTTTCGAAATTAAGGTCGCTCTTGTTGTTCTCTCGGGAATGACATCAAATGGGGGAGAGTTCTTTTGAACTTGTGCTTAATGGTAATATCTTGCGGGGTGTGCGGCTGTGGAATTTTATAGCGGTTATCTTGTATCTTAAAACTCCTTGATGAATGCATTTATCTTCGGCTTTATGATTGCATCTAAATTAAGTTGGTATGTATTTCTTCTCTTAATCTATGAAACGTCTCTTCTCGAAAATTTCATTAGGAACCCGTTCTTGTACCTTTGCCAATTTTATTGACAAAAAGGGGGAGAATTAATGTGTAGTTCTACTACATATACATATGGTTTTCGGATTATTGTGTAAAGGGGAGTGGTTTCCATGTGAGATGGAGTATTGACTAAGGGGGAGTGATACATATCACCGTAGTATTATTGTTAAAGTCGTGATGCAATTGGACTTTGATGTTACATAATAATACTATGTCACTGTATAATGATGATCGAGAATCTCGATTTCTCTCATTGTTATAGCTACGGATCTTCAACAACGGTGATGCTAAACTTACAACCTTTGGGATCATTGGAGTACTTGGAAGGACGAAGATTTCAGGGAACGTTGAAGATTAGACTACGGAATAGGAGCCACTAAAGTATATCATTTTTGTATTTCATATGTATTAATAGTTTTGTCACTAAAATTGACAAAGGGGGAGATTGTTAGAGCATAGCTCGGTCGACCTCGCATGCGTTGCTATCTCAAGCATGTTTGTCAATGTTAGTGATCAAAACTATGAGTCTTGATTTCTAGTCTACATAGCTAAGTCTCGGACAAGGATAGAAAAGTGTAGTTGAGCTCAAGGACTTCATGGCGATTCATCATACAACGACGAAGATCTACTCAAGGAACCGTGGAACTTCATCAACAAAAAGGGAGACTTGAACTTATCTATCACTCAAAAGTCTATCTCTTCTATCTCCTACTTCTTATGAGACAAAATTCGTATGCTATATAGACTGGATCATACACATTTGATATTTCGAGCCGAGTATATCTAGCCTATCTATATCTCGAAATCATGTGTTGGTAAAGCGTTTCGCTTTGATCGGGTTTATCTTCACCTAATGACGAAAGTCATAATTTTTCAATCACTTTGAAAATCGCTTTGACGAGAAATAGTGTAACAACTATATAACGTCCTATAAGAATGTTTCAATGGTTGGAATGAGAGTTTAGATCTATATAAACAATGATGGATATAAGCATTGTGTGGAAACACATATGTGCGTAAGTCATATTCCTTAATCCGAAGTTTGCGAACTTTGTTGATTGAGAGAAACCGGAACTACACATATGTGCATAAGTCATACTCCTTAATTGGCTTTGCCAAGTCCGCAAACTCAGTTTGCGAACTCAGTTCGCGAATTGACGGAAGTTATCTTGCCAAGAATTTCTGCTGGGATTTTCCAAAAACTCGTTTGCGTGTTTAGTCCGCGAACTGGCGGAAGTCTCCTTGCCGAGATTTTCTGCTGAGTTTGGAAAACTCTGCCGGTTGTCTTAAGTCCGCAAACTTGTTTGCGTACTTGAGTGGGTTATGATCTAAAGATGTGCTCTGAACATGAAACTTAAATTACTAAGGAATGCAGTATGCAAACCGTGGCTATAAAGTTCATGATCCGATTCAATCGAATCGAATCATCTTTGTTTCAATTGTGTCTTGTGTAGTTACATAAGATCTCATAGCAATTGAACAACTCTCTAACTATTTCATTTGAGTCAATTGAACTAATTATGGTGAAGAAGAACAAGGTTAATATGAAATGCTCATATGGTTGACCTTTTGGGTTACTATATTGAACCAACATACACGTACACGTTTGGGAACGATTTTCACAAACCCAGTAAACGTATATCTCAAGTGTGTGTGACAAACTAAGTTTTCGATCTAACGGTTGAGAAATATTAGCTTGAATCTAAATCAGGTTTTCATCTAACGGTGAATATTGATTGCTTTGTAACTAAGGAAAAAGCCTAATTTGAAGACTATATATAGGAGACATCTAACATTGGGAAATACTAATCCCCACACGTCTGTGTGATACTAGTGCGCTCGTTAGAGTCGATTCTCCTCTAACCTTTGGTTTTCTTCTCTAAAACCAGGTTAACGACTTAAAGACTTCATTGGGATTGTGAAGACAGACCGATACTACTTTTATCGTAGTTGTGTGATCAGATCTTGCATCTTCTATCGTACGAGTACAATCTTTGATTGGCTTGAGATCGTGAGAGTTCCACGATAGGCAAGATAAAGAAGTCACAAACATCTTCGTCTCACTGTTTGTGATTCCTCGACGTCCTCTTGTGTATTCAAGTAACACTGTTGAGAGGTGATTGATTAATCTAGGTTGTTCTTTGGGAATATAAGACCGGATTATCAATTGGTTCCTGTTCACCTTGATTTCATATCTTAAGACGGAACAAAAAACCTAGGGTTTTTCTGTGGGAGACAGATTTATCCTTTGATAGACTTTTCTGTATGAGACAAATTTGTTTATTATCAAGTCGGCGATTTTGGGTTGCAGCAACTCTTGGTTGTGGGTGACATCAGCTAAGGGAATCAAGTGCGTAGTATCCTGCTGGGATCAGAGGCGTAGGATTACAACTGTACCTTGAATTAGTGGGAGACTGATTGGGGTTCAACTATAGTCCAGTCCGAAGTTACCTTGGAGTAGGATAGTGTCTGTAACGGCTTAATACAGTGTATTCAATCTGGACTAGGTCCCGGGGTTTTTCTGCATTTGCGGTTTCCTCGTTAACAAAATTCCAGTTTCTGTGTTATTTCTATTTCCGTATTATATTTGTTTATATATTTTAAATAATATGGGTTGTGCGTTTGAATCAATCAATTGGAAATCCTACCTTTGGTTGTTGATTGATATTGATTGATCCTTGGACATTGGTCTTTGGTACCGTCCAAGTTATTCCTTGTGTTTGATTATAGACTCGCTGATTTCTATTAGCTTGGGTAAATCAAAACAAGAGAGAGATATTAACTCCTTGAGATACCTTTACCTAGATTGAGTCTGACTGTCTAGTTGATTCTCTAGAAAGTGTTTCAGAGTTAGTCCATACAGATTGCTAAGCGAAATATTGGGTGGTGTTGTTAGACCCCCGCTTTTTCATTGAGGTCTTAGGAGAGTCACTGGACCCAGTTGGCATGGTAACTTTTAGCTAAATTATGGTTTAGCACATCGCAACTCTATTTAGCACGTGCGGCATGACTGTGGCATGGTGGCGTGGCTGACATAGTTGGCAATGCCAGTGGCACGAAGTAGCGCCTGGCGTAGCCATGGCCGCTAGACTTTGGCTGTTATACCAAAATGTGGCGTGACAACATTGGCCATGTTGCCACATCAATCCCAACCACTACGGGAAACGTTACTTGGCTTGGTTGGCGTAGCAACTTTGCCCAAATTGGGATTTGGCATGTCGAAACCCTAATTGGTGCGTGTGGCATGCGGCCGCGGCATGGCGACACTTTTTGTGCAAACGGTTCCATAGCTATGCCAAAGGAACTATGGCGAGGCCATAGAGTGGAAACGACCACATGAATAAGGGTTGTCGTGGGTGGCTATGATATGGCGCCATTCCTAGGGCTTCCTGGGACCCATACGGCTCGTGGCATGTTGTGGGGCCAAAGTGGCATAGTTTGTGTTGCGAAAATTAGGGTTTTGGTTAAACCCTAATTTGAGCTTATCATGGTGTTGGCCCTGAACAGGAGGTAGGTTAGCACGTAGGGCGCTATTTATGGTGCGTTGGCACATTTGGCGTGTTTTGGCAGGTTTGGCATGTCGTTAGCATATTGACGCGGTAAGTGGCATGTTTGGCACGTGCACTTGGCATGCCCATTTGGCGTATGCGATTGGCGTGCTTTTGGCATGTTGACATGCCGTTAGCATGTTGGCGCGGTTTCGGGAAGCCAACATGGTATGACGACATCTTGACACCTCTTTTAAAGCTGTGTCAGGTTTAGAGCAACCTGATTGGTCGAAAAAAGGGAAGGCCGACCAAAAATGGTGTGGCCACACTTCCAGTGTGAGTGTGGCGGCTTTAGAGCGACCTAATTGGTCGATGGAAACTGGGGTCGGAAGGTATGGGCCCAGCCACAACTGGTGTAGTTGCAGGAAATCCTACACTGCACCCTCACAAGATTTCATTAACATTCAACTCATTTTAGATTAACAATCTTAATTTTATTGATGAATATTTGAACAATCTTACAAGAAAAGATAAAGGAATCAAGAATAACCACTGCTCTAGATTTTCTCTCTCCTATTTACTTACTTCTCACTCAGAAAAGATCTCTCCCCTTTCCTTTACAACTGAGTGGCTATTTATAGGGAATTACATAGTGGATGACAGCTAATCTGTCCTTTATTTTCGGATATGGTTTGCGACATTCTCGAAACCTTGCAAATGTTAATCTCGCAAACTCTCTAATTTTCGCAGGATCATCACATTTTTCTCATGATTTAGCTGACGTCGTTTATTATATCATTTCTGAAATTGTTCTGCGACACTGTTGTGTTGTGTTGTTGATAATTTCGCTGAGGCATTATTGCTGCGAGATTCTGATCTTACATCTTGCCTCTTCTCATATATTCTCTGCGAAGTAGAGAATGATGTGAGAAATGCTGCAGCTGTCCATCTCTTCATATTCTGCATTTATCACACGTATCCTTTCTTCCATCTATTTCTTGACACGTCTTCTGTAACCGCTGCTTTTCAACCGCTCACGTCTTTTTGCATTGATGGTGTTTATTTCTTCGAGTAAAAAAAATCTTCTTTATATATTCTTCTTTCCATTTTCTTTTTACTTTCCCTTCTTTTTTTACTCTCTCATCTCTGCAACTCTATTGTTCTTCCGTAAGTTCTGCTACTGTAATTCTTCCTTGTTCAATTTTCTTACTTTTCATCCATTCCCATACTCTATATTCAGATAATCCTCCAAGCGGTCAAAAACATGAGAAAACTTTTAAAGAAACCCAAAAAGATCTTGCCGAGAAAGGTTTCACACTTTCTACCATTCCTGGTGAAAGTGCCAAATCAATTCTTTCTATCAAACTTTATTTGATCAACATTGTGATGATCAATCAATCATAGTTTCGCTGGGTCAAATTCTCGCAGGTCTCCCTATTCCTCTTTATGACCCAGATATTCCTTTGTTCTATGAAATTCTCGCTCACTCGGGATTTTCGCGAGCTATCTTCCAATTGAGTGGGGATTGCATCCGTCTGACGCTGGAGTTCGCTAACCGTGGTGCTGGTAAAGGATCTCTTTACTCTAAAGAACTTAGGGATCCTAAATTCGCATACTTGGAGATAATTGCTGAACAATACACAGTAGCGAGTTTCTTTGGAAATTATGAATTGATCTCCATGAAGAAAGAGAATACTCGCTGGGGTATTCGCTTGAAATGGAAAGATAATATTGATGAAGCTAAAATACTTATGCAAGACATTGATTGGCACTCTGGTAAGAACACAACTCCTAGCCAATCCAAAGATGATAAATGGTGTGTTTTTCCCTTGATGCTGAAAGGACCTTACATTGCTGGGTCAAATGTTCTTCCTGAGAATCTCGCTTCTTATCAACCTTGGGTATTCTCTTGGCCCGAGAAGGAGAAAGAGGTATGTCTCTTCCAGTTTCACCCACTTTATATTTATTTCTTTGTCTTTATTATTTTGTTCGCTGATTCTTGCGACATTCTACAGATCCATAAACTAAAACTTAGGTATCACAGGACTGGGAAGGCTAGTACCTTGTTAGCTCTTCGCTCATACACAGATGAGGTAAGAAATATTCTCTTATGATTTTAAACAGTATATTGTTGCCTCTATTTCTTATTTCTATCTGTGTGTGAAGATTATTGCTGAAATAGAAGAGCCTGCCAATGTTACGAAGACTGGTGATAAAGGAAAAGGTGCTCTTCGCAGAGAAAAACCAACTGCTCCTCCTTCAAATAAGAGAAAAATCCGTTCTTCCTCTCCTTCAAATATTCCTTCTCATGAAAACTCCGACAGTGATGAGGATAATGAGGATAATGATGACCTTGCTGCAAATGAAGATTCTCCATCTGAATCTTCTATGGCTAAGCTCTCTGGCCTCTTTTCTGATTCTTGGCAAGGAATGGGAGATAATCAATTCGCTAATACCTGCAAATCTCTCGCTACGATTTGCGATGTTCCTTTATTGGATGGTGATAATTCTCTTCGTGGAGTTTATAGATCGGTGACTTCCAACTTCCTGCATTCTCTTAATAGTCTGGTATTCTTTCGTCTTTTTACTTCTTCGTCTTTTTTACTTTTTCATTATTTTAACTCAAAATCTCTTTCTATTTTAATACGTTTTACATTTTTTTGCAGGCTGGAAAAGCTTCTTTCGCTGTTGCCTCAGATCTGGAAGCTGGAAGTCAAATGTCTTCGCGAGAAGAACAAACAACTAGAAATTGATTCTTCTTCGTACAAGAATAAAATCTCTAGTCTTCAACAAGCTAATAATCAACTCTATGGTATGTTACTTTTCTCCTTTCCCTTCATTCATTCATCCTGTTGTTTTGTTTTATTTGATTGATCCTTTTTGCATACATTTATGGTTTTTCTGATGAAGCCACCATTCTTCGTCCATTTCCTAATACCTTGGATAATGACACCCTTCTTGAGCGTCTTAATAAATCTTTAAATAGTTTCTCAAATGATAAAATTTCGTCTCTTTCTCTGAATGAACTGAGATCCAAATTTCGCCTCATATAAATTGACCATAGATCTAGGTTAGGCTTAGCCAACCGATTTAAGCGTTTCTTTCTTAATTCTAAAGAGAAAATCAATGAGCTAAGAACCAAAATTAGCGGTCTCATAGATGATAAGGATCACATCTCTGATCAAGGTGTTAAGGCTTTGGCGAAATTCCAAGAGACCCTTCTTGAAGTTCAACTTGAATGAGATGAAGTTAACCGCAAGAATACCGAGCTCTGTGAAAGAGAAAATCAAATTCGTTCTCGTCTCCTTATAAATAATGAGGATGAATTCGCTTGGGCTGCGAAAATCTTTGACGATGCCAGAAAAGATTTAGGTGTAAATGTTAGTCTCCAAGTTGAGCATACAGCCTTGATTAGAGATATGATTTCTGACAGAGAAGGTTATTAACTGTTCTTCTTCACTAATCTTTTGTTTCTTATGAATTTTCATCAAGTTATTAATTGATTGCCTTTTGCTCGCAGATTCTGAAAGTAGATATCGCGAAATAATTGAGGAACTTAAAGCTGAAAAAGAGGAACTCGTAAAGAATCTTTCTTCTCGCAACGATAAGTATTCTAGATTAAAGAATCAAATCAAGATCATTGTTCCGAACTTTAAGAACGATGCTCTGCATTTTCGCAATCAAACTATTCAAATGGTTTGTGATGACCATAGTATTCCTCACTCTGATTATCCTTGTCTCTTGGAGGAGATCTGGAAGAACATTCCTAGTCTGACCATCTCTGATAGCGAAGCTGATGATGAAGAATCTGATGGTGATGAAGGTTCTGATGGAGATAAAAGTTCTGATGCAAACGAAGAAGGGAACAAGTCTGATGAAGATGATGAAGGATCAACTAAGAAGTAGTCTTTGTTTCTTTCTTTGATCTTATGTAATACTTGTATATTTATTCCTTCTTTCTGTATATTTGCGAATTCTTTTGGTTCTCCATATTCCTTAATATATGAGTTTCTTTCATTTTGACCTGCATTCATTAAAACAATTCCTCCTTGCAATATGGTTAATAGACATAATCATTAATTTTTGAATTTTTGCATAAATCTATCATGTGGAGACAAATAATATTTTCTAATTTCATTCATTCCCATACTTGCCTCTGTTATTTGTATCTGAATGAGAGATTTTGCAGATTTTTCTTATTTTGTGCCTCAACTTCGCAGTTGTTTATGTATAATTTCGCAATCATATGCGAAGTGAATTTTGATTATTTTCAAAATCTCATCCCTGTGTGGTCTTATTTTTCCTTCCTAGTTAAAGGTCTTATTATGCCACCTCTTGTCATTGCGACAAAATCGCAGGACGTCCTTGCACTTTCATGCAAAACCCATTGATCTTGCCTTAACTTTTTCTTTTGTATTATGGCCTCTTCAGGAATGTTGTGACAATATGACAGGCCTAAATATTCTTGCGAAAATAAATCCCCATGACATTGTCGTCTTGCGACGAAATCGCAGGA
The DNA here is from genome assembly GCF_003573695.1 of Papaver somniferum. Taxonomy (NCBI): domain Eukaryota; kingdom Viridiplantae; phylum Streptophyta; class Magnoliopsida; order Ranunculales; family Papaveraceae; genus Papaver; species Papaver somniferum. The sequence goes on along the minus strand of NC_039366.1, from coordinate 114,635,363 downwards.
CGTCTTCGCACTTTCATGCGAAAACCCATTGATCTCGTCTTATCTTTTTCTTTTGTACTATTGCCTCTTCAGAATTGTTGCACAAATATGACAAGCCTTAATACCCTTGCGAGTAAAAATCCTCATGACATTTGCGTCTTAAGACACTTATCAGCTCCCTAATGGAGGGTGCCGCCCTTATCTTCCCCCTGGTTGCCCCTTCAAGGAGGCGTACTTCTACCATACAAGGTTAGCTCCTCCCATCCAGTCTTAACAACAACCAGTTGTTTTCGCATCCTCTTATCCCTTTTACCTATAGGGTTTATGGTTACGAGACTGCACCCTAAGTGGGGTTTTCTTCGGGCCGAGTGCAGTATAAGCCAATTTTTGCAGGATCATCACATTTTTCTCATGATTTAGCTGATGTCGTTTATTATGTCATTTCTGAAATTATTCTGCGACATTGTTGTGTTGTGTTGTTGATAATTTCGCTAAGGAATTATTGCTGCGAGATTCTGATCTTACATCCGGTGTGAGCGTGGCGGTTTTAAGGCGACCTGATTGGTTGAGGGAAGTAGGGCTGGTTTAGGATGGGGGCGTGGCCAATGGCAAATGGTGCCAGCTGGACTAAGGCATGGCCACGCCTCTCTTTTGCCGATGCTCTTATCTTTCGGTCTCGTGTTTTCTGATTCTGGGCAAGATTTTGCATCTACTAATCCATGGCGGATTAATTACCTAGTTTGCCTAGGCTTGATTTCGACAAGCAAAGTCTGATATACTGCGCAAGGCGCAAAATCCTAACTTTTGTAAATTAGTCAGGGTAATTGATTGAATTCTATGTGTTGACACAGAGTTCTTTTAAGTTCATTGCCAGAGAGCAACATGCTTTCTGATTGAATACCTTATGCAAATACCTTATCCTTGATATTTGGAAATTCGTGTTACTCTGCTGCGAGTGAACACAAATTGTCATGTCATACCAACATTAAGGGTTCATCCAGGGAACATAGCATAGAAAGAATTCAAATAAACTTATATTAAGTGAATATAGGCAAGGCGCCGAAATTTACAGAACATCTGGGATGGTTGCTACATGTGCCAGTCTGGATAAATTTCATGTAAATATATTGAATGGCTCAATAAATATGCCAGTGGAGAGGTTAACACTCATGGCTCCATTTCCTTGCAGAGTGACGTCGCATCAAATGCAAGGTTTTACAATTTTAACCCTAAGCTAAAAACCACCATCAACATTAAGTCCCCTGCTTAGCACGTAACAGTGGCATTGTTAAGGGTAAGCATGAGATGGTGACAGACAAGAGTAAAATCGAAGGGGCAAGACGTGAAGAGATTGCCAGGGAAGTTCGACTAACCTTTGGCTGAAGGAATAAAGAATCCGTGATCCTTGTATTGGAGGCTCTGCGTAATTCCGGTTTGGACATGGGGTGCTGGCATCAGCACTACAGCTTTGGCTACTGATCAGCAGAGGTGGCACTGCAACTTGTTTGTGGAAAGGGCGCTGGCTGGCTAGGAAAGGTAGATGGCGCCGCTTTGGCTAGCTAGGGCATGATCAATGGCGATGATGGTTAAGGCGTGGACTATTGGCGCTGGTTTGGCCACAGACTGATGGCGCAGGTTTGGAATGGTGGGTTGTTGGCACTGTCTTGGTCGTGGACTGTTGGCGCCAAGGAGCGTTGCCTCTGTGGGCCCAGCTGCCTTCTTCAGCGCATGATCTAAAAAGGAAACCTCCTCCTACTCAAACTCCAAAATCACTTTGCATATAAAAGGCGTTGCCTAGCTTGTTTATTTTATTTTATTTTATTTTTGTATCGTTGGCTTTGTTCGTGCGTCTTCATATTGGCAGTAAGATGCGTCGATCATGAGCCAGTCAATCGGAAGGAAAAAGGTATCAAGAGGAAGCAAGCATATTTCGGGTATGTATTCTAACGTTTCTTCCTTTGTTTGCTCCTCCATGCTGGTGTAAACCCTAGCCATAGGCACGACCTCCATGAACTTGTAAAAATACTTCAATATGAATGATTCCTATTTGCTAGTAGTATTGTAGTAGCGTTAGCCACAGCAACGAAACCAATTATTGTGTTAAGTGAGCATGTATGGGCGGCCGACTTCGTTTGTTCTTTCCTCCATCAAAACCTAGATGTAGGGTTTCCTTTTTTCCATGAGCACAATTCCCGTGGACAAGCGTAACTTGGCCGAGGGCCGCGGCTTTACATGTTCCCCGCGGCATTGTCTAGTTTTGGCCAAGAGCATACCTCCCGCGACATCACATGTGTCCCATTGAGCAGGCATCAGTCCCCATTCCTTTTAGTCGTGAGTGCCATGACATGTGTCCAAAGGAAAATCTTCAGGTAGAAAATTTGTTATTGGCTCTTGATTATTGTACCCAGATCCTGACAAAATCTCCATGTATGTTTCTCTTCAAAGTAGTAACTTTCGTTTTGCTTTGTTGTAGTTACCTCGAAAGTGGAAATAGTATAAGGAATTTTGTTAAGATGTCACCTGTTCTGCCATCGCACCGAGAAGTGCTAACAACTCCAAGCCGAACACAGATGATGAGTTCTTTACGAAGTCTGCTACGGTTACAAGGACCCATCCCAAATTTATGGCAACTCTTCTGACTGATTCAGAGAATGATGGAGAAGTCCCATCAGTCTATCCAAGGCGTATAATGAGGTTTTGCCTTCAGAAGAAAGAGTATTTGTCTTCTCCCATAGAATTCAAAATCTGTCATAGTCCATTGCGCTCTTATAAAAAATGGATGAAATTCATGATGAGCCGAGACCATGTAAGAGCTAATCTGACGGGGGCGCAAATCGCGAATGTTGTCATGGCTTCTGCAACACATCAAATCAGGAAAGACGCTGCAGGCTTGATTACTTTCATCTCCAGATGGTGTCCGGAAACTCAAACGGCTATATGTAGATGGGGTGAGATGACTATTTCCTTGGAAAGCGTGGCCGTTCTATTGAGTCTTCCAATAATTGGGAAACTTGACGTTGTCTTGTCTGAGGAAGAAGAAGAAATACATGCCACTTTGGTTACGAAAGCAACAGGATATGTTCGAAAGAATTATGAGGAAAAGTTCTTCTATAACTGGTGGGTGTCTAAGTGGTTCCCTGATGAGCCGGAGTCGGATCAAGTGTTGGATGATACACTCCATGTTGCTGCATTTTTAGTTCTGTGGCTATCCAGAGACATTTTTGATGATGGTTCTGGCAAGAAGGAGATAAGGCAAAAGCTCATCAAATTTGCTATCAAACTAGCGAAAGGCGTTGCTCTTCCCATCGGTAGTTTGTTTCTTGGCTCTTTGTACACCCATTTGGATCACTTGGTATCGGACATGTATGTCTCTAATGGGTACATGAAAGTAGACTCGTATATCCATGTTGCTTTTCTCCAAGCATGGTTGTGGGAGCATTTCAGACATTATGATCCTAACCCGAAAACCTTATTTCCTGATACATATGGCGGCTCTAGGATACTTAGTTGGTTGGATAGGCGTCCAAGGCATGACTCAAAACTCATTGACTTTCTCGACAACGCGCATGCAGTTAACTTTCGTCCCTGGGATCCGGTTCACACCTCCATAGTTCAACAAAACAGTTTTGCTTCCGCACCAAACATGATATTGCATTCTGCTGACGAGAATATGAGCATTGGAGAAACTGTGTTCCTGCGAAGCTGCATACCTGGATATGTGCCATCTTTTTTCAGAGGATCTTGTGGAATAGTCTCTTACAACATTGACAGGGTTGCTCGACATATGGGCGTTGATCAGGGAGTCCCATTTCATCGCCCACTGAAAGCTCCAGATGAATTGTTACCCGCCATTCTTGATTACAGCGTCTTTGCATCGGATAAAAGTCTTCCCTTCCTGCTCTCAAAACGAAAACCTGTGACGACTCCCAAATATAATGTCTTCTGGCAAGATGAGTTTCTCGCCATTTATCAGTTCGTGCAGGATGTTGTGACAAAGCCATGTGGAAAACCTTCCTCTGCGGTTCTAGCAAAGCATAAATTGTTGAAACAGCTTCCTTAGGGCAAGCGAAAATCTTCTAGATCGGATGCAGATAGTCCCCAGAAAAAGAAGCAAAGGTCGAAAAATCGTGCAGGTGGCATCCAATCGGATTCGACGGTTCTTGTGACTTTCAGTTCTTTCAACACGCAGGTGTGTATGATTCCCTCACTAACTTGGCTGAATTGCACAAATTTTCCATTTCGTCACTGACTCCATTTTTTTTTGACTCAGGGTCTTGACAACTCGAATATCTTTGCTAGATTTTCCCACGGACAAAAGACGGCGACTCTTGAGGAAGGAGGCGACAAGACTGAATCTCTTGAAGAAGAATCCGAGGAAGAAGAAAGTTCGAGATCCGGTGGTGAGAGGAGCACTTCTGAATGCAATAGCGAGTCTTCTTCCAGTGGGCCCACAAATGAGTCAGTGAGTTTGCCACACCCCTTTTTTTAGACTATTCATTTATTCGAAATAAATACTCAATCGGTGTTGTCACAAGAAGAAGCCATCGAAGATGACCTTGAGATGGAGATTCGTCGCGATGAAGATGTGGTATTGCCTCCAACCATGGAAGTCGTACCTGCTAGCAATCTTGAAATGGAGATTGATCGTCGCGAAGATGCTGCTACGTTTCAAATGACGGAAAACGCTCCCACGGCTGTAGGTGCGATTGTTGCCAAGGAATCCCTGTTGGTTGCGGAATTAGTTGCAGGCGCCACTTTCAAACCTCCATTTTTGACTCCTCATGAAGATCATGTGCTGATCGGAGGCTTCAGCGTACCAGCTAAGTATGCGGAATTGTATACCAGAATATGGGAAAGGTATGGTCATATCGCAACAACCAAAAAGATCACCAGCCGGTTTGCGTTGGTTAAACGGGTGGAAGAAACATTATCTTCAATTCATGATATGTGCAACGTGACTGGCCATACCGTTTCCGGAGATATAATCTCGAGCTGGAAGTTTCACAGGGTTATATGCGTAGGCTTTGAGTTCAACGTCTCCTGGTTCTGTGAAGGTCTTACTGAGATCCAAAGGTTGCAGGCTGAAGCGGTTGATGGTCCTTCCGCGGATTTGATTAATCAACAGGAGGCAGAAGTCGAGAAGTTTTCCCAGGAGCTGAAGCTGAAACAGGCGGCTCTTCAAAGCATGAAGTACATTTTCTCCAAGAAGAATGAGCCGTTGTTAGGCAATTTTCCTTGAATTTTTTATTTTCTGAACTTCCTTTTCTTAAGTTTTTTTTTTTTGAAAAGCAAAAGAAACACCTAGTTTATAGTTTGGTTTTCTGGTTTTTGGATTGATAGATGATTGTTTCTTATAAGAGTTTTTGGATTATTTTGGAATAATGGCCCTTTGATCCATCAAAATGTCAAAATCTGAATTGCGAATGTAGGTAACAAAGTCATTCAGTAAAATTGTGAAACCGTGAATGTTGCATGAGAAAAGGAAATATATGAAATCTTGGGATGATTGGGTTACCGGCTTCAATTGCAAATGTGAAAACCCAAACAATAGATCGTGTAAACATTGTCTGACAAAACTTACTCACTTTACGGTCTTTCACCAAAACTGAATCTTCAGGGAGTGAATCCGAGTCTTTATGTGATGCCCTCCTTGACGCAAGAAGTCCCCAGTCATCCTTTATTGTCTGTGGAACATCCTTATGTCGATCCACGGTAAGGCGGAGAATCTCTAGTCCCCAGACGTAATTCTCCTGAAGCCATCTTTTCTTGGACGATGCGCTTCGAAGCATTGCATTTTACTGGTAGGATGATAAAATTAGGAGTTGAATTTGCAACCGAGATATTAACCTCCAACTGTGATCGCCAATTATTTATGGGTGAAAATTGTTTCTGCTGATTTTGGTAATTTTGGGTGTGTGGATGAGAAACGAATCTAAACCCTAAAAAATGCACTGCACGGGAGTACTTCTGATTCGAGAGATCAATCTGTACAATCCTGGCCTAAACCAAGAAATGGTCGTTCCAGGCTTGCTTCAGTCACAAAGTGAAGGAGAAGGGTTGGTCTTAGGGAGGAAGCGAAGAGAGTGCCAAGACCAGAATGGTTGATTCTGAATATGTGGCTTGTTTTATGACTTGTATCAGAAAGTGGAACTGGCTTGTGGAATGAAAGTTATCAGTTCTCTGGTGATTTCTGGATATTATGTTCTTCTCTGACCAAAAACCTGTTTTTGGGTAGAAATAGGTGAAGCCTATTTATACAAGTCATATTGAAACGTACCATGGTCTCGTAGGAAGTGGAGACGATTTAGTGGTCGAAGAATGGAGTAACGTATAACCGTCAGAAACCCATGCTTCCATGATGAAGGAAGTGGATCCGTTTACACCCGTTACTTCTTGCCGCCATTAATTGTCCTACTTCATGACACTTTCTTATAACGGGCGTATTGCACGCCGCACGTTGTGAACCGCCAGACCAATACCCTGATGAGTATCCCCCAGTTTGTGACATATTTGATGTCTCGAGTGTTTTTGTGGAAAACATGTAGCATTTTTTTACGTGTGGCAAGTTAAAATCAAGAGGTTTGTCGTAGGAAAATAGCACGTGATGCTATTAGGCTCGTCTTGGCCGGTCACCTAAAACTTAGCACGAGTCTGTTAGTTCGGTGGCAAACTTTGATGGCTGATATCACATCTCATGAGGAAGGGTAGTCGTTGATTATGGCTACCTTGTGTTGGCGCCTGATAATGGCGCAGTGGCGTTTTGGTGTACGCCAGTGGCAATGTGGCATGGATGGCATGGCTCGTGCATGCCAGTGGCACGGCGGTGCAAGTGGCGCCTGGCGTAGCCATGGCAACTAGATTTAGGCACTTGGTCGCCTGAAGCTTTCCACAAGTCTGTCAGTTCAGTGGAAAACTTGGACGGTTGAGGTTGCATCTCATGAGGAAGGATGGCCATTGATTATGGTCATATCTTGTCGTATAGCAAAGTGGCGTCATTGGCATAGTGGCGCCTGGCGTAGCGGTGGCACAGCAGCATGTCAGTGGCGTAGCCGTGGCAGCTGTTTTGGCATATTAGTGTTAGACCCAAATATGGCTCTGGTAACATTGGCCCTGTTGCTAAGTTAATCTTGAGATCTTAGGAGAGTCACTGGACCCAGTTGTCATGGTAACTTTTAGATAAATTATGGTTTGGCGCATCGCAACTCTATTTAGCACGTGCGGCATGACTGTGGCATGGTGGCGTGGCTGACATAGTTGGCACATGCCAGTGGCACCAAGTAGCGTCTGGCATAGCCATGGCCGCTAGACTTTAGTTGTTAGACCCAAATGTGGCGTGGCAACATGGCCAATCCCAACACTTCGGGAAACGTTACTTGGCTTGGTTGGCGTAGCAACTTTGCCCAAATTGGGGTTTGGCATGTCGAAACCCTAATTGGTGCGTGTGGCATGCGGCCGCGGCATGGCGACACTTTTGTGCAAACGGTGCCATATCTATGCCAAAGAAACTATGGCGAGGCCATAGATTGGAAACGGCCACATAAGGGTTTCCGTGGGTGGCTATGATATGGCGCCATTCTTATGGCTTCCTGGGCCCCATACGGCTCGTGGCATGTTGTGGGGTCGAAGTGGCATAGTTTGTGTTGCGAAAATTAGGGTTTTGGTTAATGCAGGGTCGTGCTTCTGACTAGAAAACCCTAATATGAGTTTATCATGGCGTTGTCCCCGAACAGGAGGTAGGTTAGCACGTATGGCGCTATTTATGGCGTGTTGGCAGGTTTGGCATGCCGTTAGCATGTTGACGCGGTAAGTGGCATGTTTGGCACGTGCACTTGGCATTCCCGTTTGGCGTGTGTGATTGGCATGCTTTTGGCATGTTTGGCATGTCGTTAGCATGTTGGCGCGGTTTCGGGAAGCCAACATGGTATGGCGACATCTTGACACCTCTTTTAAAGTTGTGGCAGGTTTAGAGCAACCTGATTGGTCGAAAAAAGGGAAGGTCGGCCAAACATGGTGTGGCCATACTTCTAGCGTGAGTGTGGCGGCTTTAGAGCGACCTGATTGGTCGATGGAAACTGGGGCCGGCAGGTATGGGTCTAGCCACAACTGGTGTGAGCGTGGCCGTTTTAAGGCGACCTGATTGGTCTAGGAAAGTAGGGCCAATTTAGGATGGAGGCGTGGCCAATGGCAAATGGCGCCAGTTGGCCTAAGGCATGGCCACGCCTTCTTTTCGCCGATGCACTTATCTTGCGGTCCTGTGTTTTCTGATTCTGGGCAAGATTTTGCATCTACTAATCCATGGAGGATTAATTACCTAGTTTTCCTAGGCTTGATTTCGACAAGCAAAGTCTGATATACTGCGCAAGGTGCAAAATCCTAACTTTTGTAAATTAGTCAGGGTAATCGATTGAATTCTATGTGTTGACACAAAATTCTTTTAAGTTTATTGCCAGAGAGCAGCATGCTTTCTGATTGAATACCTTATGCAAAGACCTTATCCTTGATATTTGGAAATTCGTGCTACTCTGCTGCGAGTGAACACAAATTGTCATACCATACCAACATTAAGGGTTCAATCGGGGAACATAGCATAGAAAGCATTCAAAGAAACTTATATTAAGTGAATATAGGCAAGGCGCCGAAATTTACAGAACATCTGGGATGGTTGCTACGTGCGCCAGTCTGGATAAATATATTGAATGGCTCAATAAATAAGCCAGTGGAGAGGTTAACACTCATGGCTCCATTTCCTTACAGAGTGACGTCACATCAGATGCAAGGTTTTACAATTTTAATCCTAAGCTAAAAACCACCATCAACACCATCATAGTCGTGTCTTGTTCTTGTGTTTGATGTATCTTCTATTGGTTGTTTTTCACAATGTCATAAAATTGGGTTTCTTGCTACATCCATCTTGCTTAATTTTTTAATTATTTTCGTTGGAGTTATTTCATGTGTGTGTCATTATGTGAATCGGTAATAGATTCATCCGACCTTTTTTAACTACTTCCCCAATGATATTTTTCTTCTCGGATAATCCCCTTCTTGATATCCTTTTGACGACGTTGTTCTTTTTTTTTCCTTTACTCCCTATTGGCCTCGCCCTCTCTTTGTATTTTCAACAAATTTATCCATAACTTAGTTAACTAGTACTCCCTCCGTCCTAGTTTAGATGCCTAAATAGGATTTTGCACAAAGATTAAGAAAAACAAAGAGAATAGTTTTTTTCCCACAAATACCCTAGGTTAGTATTTAAGGTAGATGTCTAGATTTTTGTTGTTTACTTGGAAAAATTTAAATTAAAGGAAGTATATAGAGAAAACTATTTAATAGTGCGTCTAGAAAATTGAAATACACAATTCTCTATGTTATGGGCTGATTCCAAGTTAGGGGCAAATCAGGATAAAAGGTGGAAAAATATGAAGTATAGCAAGTGTTTTAGGACCAAAAAAATCCCCTATTTTGACATCTAAACTAGGACGGTGGGAGTATCATATTGCAAATTTGGCTACCATGGTAATTGTTGGATTGTAGCCAAAAATGGCTAACTAAGAGCCCCATGACGCTTGTTCTAATCATTTAACTCGATGGGAACCTCGAGAAAATACTGTGACGGCACCCCCTTGATGATTAACCAAGCTTTCTCAATCTACACATTATATTATTAGAATTCTCCTAGAAATTTTTTACCGAGTTTTTCAAAATAAATAAAAAATTAAGAACCTATTTTGGCAACCATAAGCATAAGTTTTTCTCAGATTGTTAAAAACAAAATCATCTTGTTTCAGAAAATAATACACTTTTTTGCTTTTAAAAATTAATTCCTAAACTAATTTTGGCTTTTTGCCTTAAGTAAGTTGGTAACTTACTTCTTGTGTGGTATCTAAACATCGTATAATATGGTAGCTTCTTAAAGTCTCTTGTATATATTGAATAGGACGATGATGGATGTCTAACAAATCTAACTGTTACAATATTATCGAAAAAATATGCTTTAAAAAAATAAAAATATAAAATAAAAATACTTATCTTAAATTAAAATATGGATTTGGAGTATCGACATATAAACAAGTTAATCAGAAAATATTTTGTTTGAAAAATAAGATAGTTATTTTGATTTCATTAATAATTTTTTATTGTATTTTGAAGGAGAAAGGTTTCATATACTAAAATCAAAGTATATCATCACCAAAGACTTTATCAGGAGAATAAAATTACATCCACTGTTATACGACTATATGTATTTTTACCCGAACTTTAAAAGGTTATTACGTATGTTCTTAATCATAATATTGTGCTCTCAAAGTTGGTCAATGATGCACCCTATTATTTTTTTGTCATCGTATTGTCCAAGCTATGGAGTGTAAAATCATTAGACGTATCAAATTGCATCTAGATGATATGAGTGACAAGGTGTCGGATCACTAATGATGCAACTTATTGCGGCTTCCTACGTACCCTCCTCCATGGCTCAAAAGGATCAAGCACTGACCGTAGTTCATGAATCGTCGGGACAAGCAATTAAAGCCAACTCATGTTGCAAGGCCAAAGTCAATCAAATCCTAGACCGTATAGGCCAAAGGGTCTTTTGCAAATGATGCTCAAGAATGTGGATCATTGGCCTTTCCCTTGTTTTGTGTCATGGTGGTGCATTCTTATTTTCTCAATGCCTCAGCGATGATGTTTAAGCATCATGAAGGGTTTTTTAGTAAGAAATGTGTCATAAGGATGCTTTCACATCACATAGGTTTTACCGGATAAGTTATGAAGCTTGTTAGTGCATTCTACCCTTAATGCACTTCAACCAATTACCCATCCCCAATATATGTCTTATTAACATTTCAACATGAAAAATTAGGGGAGCACTTTGGCGTGCCTGCTTCACTATTTATGGCTTTTGCCATGTACTATTGAATAACGCGTCATGGCGGTGCATTTTCAAATTCTAGCCCGGTGGCCAACTTTCGTAATGCACCGTGATGGTGCGATATTGGTTATAGGCCAAAATTCCCGCATAATTCACCGTGATGGTACGATATCAGTCTCGGCCAACCTACCACTGGCGGGATGCACCATGATGGTGAAACTTTTGTTCGTACTCAAGAAAGTGGTGCAAAGTTGTTGCGATCCCTACAACAAAACCACTCCATTTCTGATAATTCCTGTTATTCATGACGAAATCACAATTTAGTTCAGAAAACCTAATAATACAAAGCATACAAAATTTGTAATATTAAAGTCAAATAGAAACATAATAATATTGACAACCAACACGATATTCTTTTTCACAATGAGAAAATGAACCAAGCAATTGAGCGACACCTTTAAGTATACATAATTTTTTTGAACGGGTTAATCTTCAAAACCTGTACAAAAATTGACAAAAAAAGAAGAATGTCAATGTACCTGATCACAAGATAGGATAAAGATGATATGGAAAATCAAAATAAAATATGATTATTTTTAGGGGTAAAGTCTTTTTTAAATACATCCCGAAGTCGGCTTTCTCTCTGGCAAAAGTCGTTTTCCCCCTAACAGTTTTTTTTGTAAGGTATAACTAGACTACTCTTATGAATTACCAGTTATCACAATTGGGTGTCAGTGTATCGCTAGAGATACTCTTATAATCAATAAGTTACCGATTAAATTTACCTATAAAAGTAAAATATTTATCCTACAGTAAAAGAAAAAAAAACTGATATTTTTTGCTAGCTGATTTTTTGCTAGTCATGTTATGACGGACTGGAAAATTATGCCCCCCATGCTACACAGATTGAAACTCCCATATGCGCTACTCGTAACAATGACCGGGATGTAAAGCTTAAAAGTTCACCAGGAAAATGCACGTCAAATTTCCTTTCCAAGCATGCTCAGAAAGCATGATGCTCGAAACGTAGTTTCAATATGTAGCTCCACACTGTTCCAAATTACCTTTGTTTTGCTAAAGGTGCAAGACCACAAATGAAATGTTGATAAATTTTGCATGCATCACTATCTTCCGAACTTGCACATAGGTCATTGTAATCCTCACTTCACTTTGCCATTTAAGATGAATGCATGCACTGATCCTACTCATACCAAGGGTGCATCAGTCAGGCTCATGCAATTCTTTCCTTGTATCAAACTTTTTTATGCAAGCTCCCCTAACTTGCATACTAGTTAGCTTCATTTTCAAGCCATGCCCAATTCGTGGTTGGTGCATCCCTACGTCGAATAACTTGAGCATCCAAGGAATGAATTGCAACTAGCTCATCAAGTGTGTAACAATCATATTGTGATTAGATATATGAACGGGAAGATGCTGGACCGCTAATGCTTCAACTCATTACGGCTGCCTACATACCTTCATCCGTAGCTCGAAGGGATCAAGCATAGACCTTAGTCCATTCATGTCGGGACTAACAACTAAAGCTAACTTGTGCTCCAACGCCAAATTCATGAAAATCCTAGTATGTATAGGCCAAAGGGTCCTTTGCAGATGATGCACAAGAGTGTGTATCATTGACTTTTCCTTCATAATGCATTATAGTAGTGCATTTTTGGGTTAACATCACATTAACAATGATGCTTACGCATCATGAGGCTCTCTTGAGTAAGCAACACAACCTTCACTTCATATATGTTTAACCGTACAAGATTTATAGCTTAAGGATGCATCTCCGCTAAATGCACCTTCAACAAATACTCCTTCCCTATATATGTTTTATTGACATTTATATAAATGGAAAAAGGGGGAGATGTTTTTCATAAGCTAAGTCTGCCTGCTTCCGCGAAAACAAATTTGATAAGATTCACCATAGTGATGCATCATAGTTCTCGGCCCATGTTCAACTTTGTGATGCACCATCGTAATGCATTTTAGTTCTTGGACAGTGTCTCACTGGTGTGACGCACCATGATGCTGCAATTTCAAATTTGGACCAACAAGCCCTGCATGTACAACACAAGCTCATCTGAAAAGGCGAGGGTACCCAAATACACCTCAAGCTAAAACTTTTCCTACCTATAATTCCTTTCTCCGAAAGTTATTGTCTATGGACAGAGTCGAGACAATACAACTAATCGGTTCACACTTCGTGTAATCGTCTATGGATACAAGATCGAGACAATACAACAACGAAGTATGTTACTTGATAAAAAGGTTCGGACTTAACCAAACACAATAGGATTCACTGATCAAGTAAATAGGAATTAACATTTGTGTAATTTACTTTAATTATAATAAAACAATTATAACGCGGAAATATAAAGTAAATGACACAGCAAGATTTTGTTAACGAGGAAACCGCAAATGCAGAAAATCCCGGGACCTTGTCCAGAATTGAATACTCTCAGGATTAAGCCGCTACACAAAATTACACCTAACTTCGTATAGTTGAGACCAAAAAACTAAACCGATAGTTCACCTAGTTCCGTCTGTATTCCCACGCCTCCAACTTATAAATAAGTCACATACTTGGAACAATTCCTTTGGTTTGTATTCCAAACAGTAAAGGAACAACAAATATGTTTGGTATCAACTCTCTTCAACCAAGTGATATGAGTCGAACAAAGGCTCTTCCGTTTATCTTAACATTAACTCATTCTTCAGGTCCTTAGATCTATCTTATGTTCAATTACCGAAGTAATCGTTTAAGATTAAGCCAACAACACTCTTAATCCAAAGAATTTTGTTGATGTCAATCTACTCAATTAATCAATCCAATCTACCACGAGGATAACCCGATTATTAATTGGATCCTCTTTTACCGAAACAAGTATTGTGCACACCAAAGATTATGAACCCACAAATCAGAAATCTTCAATATCTTTTCCGTCTTCAAATCTTCTTAGATCTTCAATAATAACCTGCACAAAATCACTTGAATCTCTTGTGATCAATCACACACAGAACGGAGTCTCTTAACAATGGATTATCACAAGATCGTATTTAGAACTAACAACAGTCTAAAGATCCATGTTGAAACTCTGAACTAGTTTGAGTGAATCTTATATCAGAAGAGAAGATTCTCAAGCATAAACAAACTAGGTGCAATCAGATTTCAACCACCGCTAGTTAATCAAATCAATCGAAAACAAAATATAAACTGCAATTATCTAGTTTCTCACCAACGGTACACGCTAGAGCTTCTCAATCCCAAAGAAGACTTTAAACTGAGCGGCCGTAAGAGATTTCGCCTAATTAGGTTACTCTCCTCTCTGAATAGGCGGCTACACCAGTAACAACAACAAAAGAGGAAGTTTGTTGTTACGAAGGATTAGTTTGCTAGAAAGGCAAACTTCAAGTATTTATAGACAAGGAAGTTTGGACACCAAGGAATTTCCAAAACCAAAAATATTCTCAAGATATTCATTAAAGCACAAATTCGGTTTCCATAACTCCTGGAAATGTTCTGTCCAAAAATAATGATCGAAATCTCTCGGAAAATCTAATTAGTAAATGCACATTACTAATTCTTATATTTCCCTACAAAATGAAATTAATAACCTTAATTAAAAGATTCTTAATTTACTTATGTTTCGATCCTGGGATTCTCTTCCCTTAGCTATTAAGGAATAACTTTGAACAATTAAAGAAATAAACATTCATAGCACGTGTTCAAAGTATGTCGACATCCTTACTTTATAAGTTCTCTTTTACACTTACAACCTTGAAACCGATTTGCCACACTTCCAAACAAGTTTAGAATTGGTTCATCTGACTTTCAAGAACTATGCGATTGATCAAACAAACATTCAATCACAATCATGGATTTAACGGTCTACCAAAACAAGTTTCCGTTCTACCTTCCATGTGAGTACTGTGCATAGTCACACTAGCTTTCCAAAATTCGGTTGACTAGGTACTAGGATCGGTTCCCCACACATATATATATGGTATCTAACTTGTATGTGTTGCACATGTCCATAAGATCGGTTCTCCTTTACCTAAAAACGTGATGCACCCCATACAAGGATCGGTTCCCCTTTCTTCTATAAACCTTGTTCCACCCCATACAAGGATCGGTTCCCCTTTGTGATGTAATGCACCTCTTACTCGGAGCGGTTCCCCTTTTCCATATTTGGTCAGACATAAAATCACAAACCCGATCATACCATTTCATGTGATTACTTAAGATCGGTTTCACTAATAAAAGTCATACCAATACATAAATCAGGCCTTTGTAAATAGTTCTACCAAGAACACAAACAAGTTGTGAGCGGTTATACTCAATCACACATATTGGTTATTCATAAGATATGCAATGAATAACAAAACCAATAACACCTGGCAATTTCCTTTTCGGTTCACAAACAAGTTTATGAACTTACTTCCGTAGAACACATGTAGAACATTGTTCCCTAGGATGAAATCCTCACCTCATACCCATACATAATCACAATAAAATTCAAATGATTATGGCAATGTCTTATCTACAAAGTTTAATGGTTAAGCAATAAACATCGTATTGTGTTCCTTAATACTATGTCTATCTAGAGTTCAAATATGCTTTGAAGTTTTGTTTTCAATATGCACAACTTGAAAGATATGTTAGGGAATGAAACAGTTCAAGTCAAATATCAGTAACCTCAAGTGGAAGGATGATTGTTGTCGTTGTAGCTGTTTGCTTCTTCACATCTCCAAGAATTCACAATACTTCTAATGTTTCATATCCTAATACTTTCAAGCTAACCTATACGAAGTTGACTCTAGTACATAATCAAACGACTCTTAACATGAGTTTTGATTCACTAAAATATGATAACCAAACTTGACATACCAACGCTTGGTGGATTCAACCGATCCATGCTCTAACATCATCTCATTCAATGATGCATCTTTGAGAATGTGTTATGCGAAAAGTACATGTGTTACATTATTACCTCCTTTAAAGAATTTCGTCCCCGAAACCCAAAAGAAAAATTGTTATGGACAAGCTTCATCGATTTGTATTGTCTCATACCATGATGCTCTGAATTCGCACAAGGTTTCTCCAGTTTGTCATGAGCGACAATTAGGAATTTCTGGGCATACGTCCCATACAACATACCCAGGAATTTGCAAAGCTACCAAGAGTATCGATTTGGATCCCCTAAGCATATTTTCCATACTATATACTCTACATTTCCAAAAGGACATATCAAGACAAGATCCTAAGTGACCCATACCATGACACTCAAAAATTCACAGTTTGACAAGCGTCATCGAATATGATAAACAATTCTTAGTGCGGTATTGTGATGACCAAACTTTAATGCCAGTGCGGCTGTAAGTTTACCGTTACAGCTAACGGTCGTCCGGGTTGCCACTCATAAGTGGAAGCTTACTGGCCTAATAACTTACACCGTCCCAGGCAGACTTTCGGGTCACCAACTATCTGTTGGGTCACTATTTAAGACCTGGAAAACTCACGGTACTCGACTAAGTCTAACAAGATTTGTAAAATGGCATAGCAGTTACTAATTTTCTTCTAGTGAAACAATTGGCCTACTCTTCTAACTGATTCCTTTTATTTTCAAGGAAAATTTTGTAGTCTCATTATAAAAAACGAACATTGACGAGTCCAAAATGCACAGTCTTTATTGCTACCTCAGAACTATCTCTCATACCAACTGTAACAGAACAGAAAATTACGCCCCCAACGTTATCCCGCGCAGGCCGAAAGTCCCCGATTCGCCACTCATGACGAAGTGATCGGGACGTAAAGCTTCAAAGCTCAATGGGTTAATGCACTTCAATTTAACTTTCCAAGCATGATGATCGAAACGTATTTTCCATACATAGTTTCACATTATTCCAACTTACCCTTTTTCTGCTAAGAGTGCAAGACCATAAAGACTAATATTGATGGACTTTACATGCATCACTGCTTTCCGAGTCTTGTCCAGGTATAGGGAAATTCCTTGGACTTGCACATAGGCCATTGCAAGCTTATTTCCATATTCCTCACTTCGTTTCGATATTGAGTTGAATACATGCACTGATCCGGCTCATTTTAAGGGTGCATCATTCAGGACCATGCCTTTCTTGTATTGCGTTAAACCTTTTAATGCAAGTGGATAATGGAAGCTCCCCTAAATTTCATACCTTTTAACTTTCTTTCCTAGTCGTTCCAAAATCACAATTGGTGCATGCCTTCATCCAATGGATTGATAGATAGTATGAGAATCCAAAGAATGGGTTACAACTACCTCATCAAGTGTGTGCAATCATCTTGGATAAATAGTATGAACGACAAGGTTTTGGACCACCAATGTTGCAATTCATTGTGTCTGCTTATGTGCCCTCCTCCGTAGCTCGAGTGGATCAAGCACAAATTGTAGTTCATATGTGTTGGGACTAGGAACTAAAGTCAACTTGTGTTTCAAGGCCAAAGCCAAAAAAATCCTATTCAGTATAGGCCAAAGGGTCCTTCGAAAATGATGCGCAAGAGTGTTCGTCATTGACCCTTCCTCGGAATGTATCATTGTGGCGCATTCTTGGGTTAGCATCGTATTTACGATGATGCCTACGCATCATGAAGAACTCTCGAGTAAGAAACCCGTCTATTGCTTCCTATATGCCTCACCCGCCAAGATTTATAGCTTAAGGATGCATCTCCTCTAAATATACCTTCAACCAAAACCCCTTCCTATGTATGTCTTATTGGCATTTCTAAATATGGAAAGGGGGGGATGTTTTCCATAGGCCAAGTCCACCTTCTTCTGCGACAATGAACTTAAGAAGATGCATCGTAGTGATGCATCATAGTTCTGTGTGTTGTGCCGAGAGGTCCATATTGTTCCTCAAGGCTTCACAGGGTCTGGCATCAGAAACAGAAAACTACACATTCAACGGAAGCTAATGCACATAGAACACATAAGACACGGAGATTTAACGTGGTTCGGCAATGTGCCTACATCCACGGGCAGAAATCCACTTCATTCATATATCAGAGAATACACGATGCACGTGACACTCAACACCCTTCTTCTTCTTCTCATTCTCAACTCACCTTCAACTCTCTCAGCCCTAAAGCTATGAGAGGATCTACATCTTGCTAATGAAGAGATAACTTCTCTTCATTGTGAGGAGATATTTACAACCTAAGGGTTTAGACAAGATTGATGTAGATGATGTAGATGCCTATAACCTAAAGGTTATGCCTTTATTTATAGGCTTACAATACTTCGATTAGGGAACCAAGCTTTACTTTAACTTAGGAAACATAAACTAGCTAAGATAGGAAACCCTTGTTTAGATAGAAGTCTAAACATAATTCTAAATATCAGTCAAAACTGATTTAAGAGATCACATTAATGTTTCCTAAAATCTAGCCAATATCCAACAATTCTCCACCTTGGCAAGATTTCTAGGACAACTTCAACTTTACTATTCTCTAATTTCTCCACCTTGGCATGAAATCTCGACATTTACCTTCCACGCCTTCATACTCTACTTCCTTCAATCACCCGAAGGTGCCAATCATCCGTAGATGCTTCAATTCCACTAAAGGACTTCAATACTTCACTCACCCGTAGGTGTCAACCATCTGAAGATGTTTCACTTCCATAAAAGGACTTCAATACTTCACTCACCCATAGGTGCCAACCAACCGAAGATGTTTCACTTCCATAAAAGGACTTCATTTCTCCGATCATCTAACGATGCTTTCATACTTCAATCATCCTAAGATGTTGCACTGGTACAACTTCCAAAATCCTTGTATAAGGTTCAAATGTGTCAACTGACACCAGCACACCGTATGGTGCTTCAAATCCCTTTTAAGGATGCAATGTGCTTCAACATGTTCTTCATAAATTAAATCCCATAATAGGGCTGCAACTGTGTCTAAAGACACCAATACACCAAAACGGTGTAACAAACTCAAAAGACATGATTAAGTCCATGAAGGCCTTACCCGAATTCCACCACTTCTTTTGCTAATTTCTCATAAAATCCAATTATCTATGAGTTCTTGACGCGTCTTCAACTTCATAGATTTTCACATGCACATATTCTTCAAAATTGTAGGATTCAATTCTTTGCACATTTACTTCAACTTGTAGGATATAGTCTTTGACTTTAACTCACCACTTCACTTGTCAAATTTGAGCTCTTCCTCCATCCTACTTCTTCAAATTCCAACACTTCTTCTTTCAATGCGGAGTTCAATATTTCATCACATGCAAATATATGGTGTACCCCCATACCTACGAAGTTTTCTTCAAAGATGAAATAATTCATACCTTACAAAGTAAGTTCCCAAACATCTATGTGAACACATTCCATATGTGGTGATATTCATGATATTTTCATATCTTCAGAAAACTAGAACTTTCTACTCCAACTCTAAGCTTGATTCTTTCTCCGCCTTCACACAATGTTCACAAAATTCTAAACTGCGTGATTATACGCTCTTCAACTCCATGCATTAACTGCATGATTTAGTCTTCAAATGTGTTAGCGCACTATCTAATACTTCTACTTCCATATTCAGCAATACGGATTTCCATTCTCCAATCCTTTCATCACTGCAACCGCATTAGAAAATAACTACTTCAATACTCCACCGTTTAAACAACTTTAAACCCCACGGAGTCCAATGAATCTAATGAATTCAGATTCTTCTTTAAACTTCGGTACACATCGAACAACTTCAAACTTCTCGAGTTGTACCTAAGTACTTCAACTGAATGCTTAATATCTACAACTTCAAACTCCAACTCTTAAAAGTCAGAAAACCATTCTCTAGAGAATGCCTGTGATAAAAGCATTCAAACACTCGAAATTCCACATCCTCACTAGATCTGCGTTTTTCAACGTTCACGTCTGAACTTGAAACTTTATTCCTTGTTTTTCAATGCTTTTTCTTATGACAAAAAGCAATTCAATTCAATTCACATACCGCATTCTTCAGATAGTTTGCAATTTCTTCGCTTAACTATATTCTTCACATGTAGTATTGTACCTTACAATTGTGAAGTGCTACAATGTTCCTTGTTCCTTGCAACCGAGTTTTCACCTCAAAAACGGAACATATCCATATGACCAATCTATTTTTTTCACCACGGTCTTGCACTTCTTCAACTTGATGACTTCAAAAAGGTAAACACCTTAGTTCTCCGCCAAATATCATCCAAAAATAAAAGTAACAAACCACCTAGCTCCTCTTTTAAAAAACAGTAAATCAAAGAGGTGCCTTCAAACATCCGAATGGATGATTCAAAACGTACCATACTTGCGGTGTTCAACGGTACGAAAAGCTCTGCTCCTAAATTGTTGTGTAAACAACAAAAGCTTGCAGAAATTCAATGCTCATAGCTTACTCTTCAAGTAAGTTTCACACTCAACACATTCAAACAAACCCTTCTTTAATCATACGCCCAAGGTGTATATGCCAAAAATTAGGTTGACTTCATCTTCAATCGCTTCTCTTCAAAACAAAATAAGAAACTACAGCTCCTACACACACAATATCTCCATATAGGAAACCCAATTATCGTGTCTTTTATCTATCATCAACAATGCAATATGCTTATATCCACCTTCTTCAAGCACTTCTTCGTGAAATCAAACTCTTCAACCAGAATTTATCAACCTTCCACCAGTGCTCTCACAACACTAAGATATTCTAATGGTCGATAATTCTCACATGAAACCTACTAATACGTTTCTGCAATCCTCACCACACCATGCAATTGAGGCAAACTTGAGTTTAACTTCTTCTTCAATTCCTTCGATTAAGTCGAGAGGACACATGATCGAACTAATGACAACTAGTAACATTCACAATTGTTCCCCTTGGTACTTCGAAAAATTCTAAGGATCTTTGTCGATTCAACTTTACATCTTTACCTCTTTCAACGTATAAACATTCAACTTGTACTTCCAACACAACACTCTTGTTTCTTTGCAACTTGGCTTGCAAAACAAGCACATTCAAACGGAAAACCAACAAGTATTCCGAAACATCCACAAAAGTCTCAAACAAGCGAGGTAAAGACCAAAAACAACCAAACACCTTTCTCAAACTAGTTAATAAGGTTATGGAATTACTTACTAGAAGTTATGCAAAATAGCTAGGGTTTATGCCTCAAGAAGCATACCATCGTCAAATCCTCCCTTCAAGTAGAGCTTCAACTTCAAAAATATATCAATCAATGGATGTGAAACACTTGAAATACATTCACCAATGAATAATTGATACTTCAAACGGTGCTTGTCAAATCAGAAAATCCACCTCTTTAGCTTGATGCAATTCAAACGACCTTGTCTCCAAGATTCTTCACATGAGGCTACACAATGATTTTCTGAATTCCAAAGTACCTCTGATTTCAAACCAGACATAACTTGATTTTGCAACATGCCTATTGATGCATCTTATTCTAGGCTTTTACTTCAATCTATAAATATGTCTTTTTCCACAAATCCACTACTAATTCAATACACCACGTTTTCTGACGTAACTGTTACAACCTTGCACCATAGTTCTAAAACTGTCACCAACCTTCACCACAAGTTTTCAGAACTATCAAGAACCTTCCACCACAAATTTCAGTCAAAAAACGTCACCTTGTCTTTGTGTTCTTTTTCAAATTTGACATCTTCTTTGATATCTTCACATACTGTTTCTAACTCAATTCAAACGAGCAAACCCTAGATTTCAAGAGCCTAGACCTAAGCTCTGATACCAGTTTGTTGTGCCGAGAGGTCCATATTGTTCCTCAAGGCTTCACAGGATCTGGCATCAGAAACAGAAAACTACACATTCAACGGAAGCTAATGCACATAGAACACATAAGACACAGAAATTTAACGTGGTTCGGAAATGTGCCTACATCCACAGGCATAAATACACTTCATTCATATATCAGAGAATACACGATGCACACAACACTCAACACCCTTCTTCTTCTTCTCATTCTCAACTCACCTTCAACTCTCTCAGCCCTAAAGCTATGAGAGGATCTACATCTTGCTAATGAAGAGATAACTTCTCTTCATTGTGAGGAGATATTTACAACCTAAGGGTTTATACAAGATTGATGTAGATGATGTAGATGCCTATAACCTAAAGGTTATGCCTTTATTTATAGGCTTACAATACTTCGATTAGGAAACCAAGCTTTACTTTAACTTAGGAAACATAAACTAGCTAAGATAGGAAACCCTTGTTTAGATAGAAGTCTAAACATAATTCTAAAAATCAGTCAAAACTGATTTAAGAGATCACACTGATGTTTCTTAAAATCTAGCCAATATCCAACATTGTGGTAATGCCGAACTTTGCGAAATGCACCACAGCAATGCATTTTAGCTCTTGGTCAGCGTCCCACCGACGTGATGTACCATGATGGTGCAACTTCAGTTATGGGCTAATATGCAGATGAAGCTTCATCTCATTCAATGACATATTTGACCACACATCATGCGAAAAGTGCGGATGGTACACATGTAACTAGCTCTTACGTACGTATCGCAAGGGTATTAGTTTATAACGTACAGTCCACAACCCACCATAGGCTCCAAGGGTTCACCTCAAGATTCAGGATTTATATGAACTTGATAAATGGTGAAGATATAATCTTGCGAGCTAGCCAAATAACATGGCAAAAAAGAAGTAGTGTTTAATAACGCAACAATTCACAAAGAAGATCTAGTTATAACATTATTAATGAGGGTGACAAATTATTAGAGGATACCAAAATTCGTATACGACTGAGGACTTTCTGGTTTGTCCTATATGGATTTCAGTATCCTCCCATTAAAATGATACCCCCATTAACAGCCATGTACTAGGTACATCCAGTGGAAGGATTTTTGAAGTTTTAATATCTTGTATTGATCAAATGATAACCCATAAGCATGATAAAAAGAAAAAAGTGGTTGATGGTGCCTACATCGTACGGCTCATGCAATCTCTTCCATTTTAAATTATTAACTTTCTTTCTTTTGAAGTAAAAGACAACCAGAATCCAATGCTTGCAGTGTATGATCTTATAAATCTTGCAATACTATGGAAATTTAAGAAAAATGGTGAATTTGATAGACCCACAAAATTTCTTACATGATTTTTAACAAATTTTTTATAACTACTTGGACCCCTAAAATAGAACGACTCTTGCAATTATTTATCCTCCCAAGCCAATGAACACTAGCTAGGAAAAGCTAAGTACTAAGATTTTAAAAGGATATCCCTTCCAAAAGAAGAATTACGTACCACCCGTCGTTTATAGTTTTTGTTCAGTATATGTATTTTCTAGTGTTGGGATTGGACAATTGATCATCATATTATTAACAAATCATGGATTAATACTACGGTTAAGAGTAACAAAGCACATTATTACCTACTAAAGTGAAGAGTAACCGGAGACTATCAACCATTAGACCGATCAAAAAAAAAAAAAAGACTATCAACCATTAGAGGTTATTCGTATTACTTGAACTTTGATTATTCATAAAAATTGCCGCGCGCCTACCGCCTGAATTTTAAATCTAGTCGTCCAAGGTTCTACAGAAACATGACTTTAACAACTAATTTGAAGCCGTGCCCCAGCATAATCTTCATCCAAAGCTTTTGGATTTTTTTCTGTGGTTACTGAAAGATTATTTTCCTAATGTAATTCAGATGGTGCGTAATATGAGTATAACTCACTGTCTATCAAGATAAACTAATCATTATCAAAAGCTATTTAAAATGAGTAGAGAGTTCGATTAATGTTTACCATTTACAACTAGCTAGGTTTGGATAAGAAAGGTTTCGCCTTTATCTCACCTTATACAACTGGTCTATATTTATTAAGTCAAAAAAAAATTTGAATGTGATGTGAGCTCTGAGCTCTCCCTCTCCCTCTCCCTCATCTTGTCTATCATGTTTTAGACAAAAAAAAAAAATATTTAAGTTAAAATTTTGAGAATGTGATGTGAGCTCTTTTTTCCTCTCATAATTGCCACGATTGCATTGCAAGATGTAAAATGAACGAATGTGAACATCAATGGTGATGAATGATGTATGCACATGTTGGAATAGATTTCATAAATTTATTAGTCCTTAATACCCACCATTCATTGTTTAGGTGTTTCTTGAACCTTACTATTAGCTCAACATGTACAGCGTAGAGTCTATTTTTCCTTTGGATGGTGACTCGAAAGTTATCAAAAACTTAGGATGATAAGATTTTGTAAATCATGCAATTATTAAAGTTAAACAAAGACAATATAATTGGTATTCAAAATCTTAGGATTACTTTTAAGTTAAGGTAAACCGAATGGACGTATTCTCGAGTCCAATTTGATCATTTTTTTCTGCTGCTTTAGCTGTTGTAAAATGAAAATTCCATCTTTTATTAAAGATACGTAAATAAAAGAAAAAACTCCAACAGTAATCATCAAGATATTGAGGTAAATTTTCAAATTCATAATTTACTAACGCTATGATTAATTTTGAAAATCTAGTGACAAAATCAACAAAAAACGAATCCTTTACCGAAAGAAACTCCAACAAAAAAATTCCTTGTAAAACCCACAATTAGGTTCGGCTTTGATATCCAACAAACAGATATACCCGCGAGAGGGAGCTCAAATATTTCTTTCTTATGGTAGTTTGTCCTTAGAGCATCCACAGTGGGCGACTAAACCCAAATATTTGGTTTATTAACGAGACGTAGTGGGACGGACTATCGATTAAATCCTGACCATCGACTATATTTCAGACTATATTTGGTCTGGGACCAAGACTAAACCCAAATTTCATCGCGCGGAACCTGAAGGCGTGTTTTTAATCTCCGCGCCATTTTTTTGTTTTTCAATTTTGTATGGGGCGGACGTTTACACCTCCGCCCCATAAGATGACTTTGATTCTTTAGTGGGACGGGCGGAGATTTAATCGTCCGCCCCAATTTTTTTTTTTTTTTTTTATAAAACAACGGGCGGATGCACAGTGTTACGCTCGATCAAATTTAGTCTTCCACCCGTAGCGTCACACACCAGACTAAACTCAAATTTAGTCGTTTTTTTTGGTCTTTGATCTTTGGTTATACTCGCACCACTGCAGTTGCTCTTAAGATGCTCAAAGCCTCAATGTTATTTTATAAGTCCAGAGATTGATTGGACTTGCAAAGAGATTGACTGGCTTTGTCGCAGAATTTAGTTTTTTCAGATCCAATAATGTTTCAAAGAGACTTCTCGAAGAAGAAACTTATTCTATGTATCGAACAATGCCTAAAAGAAAACTTACAGTAGTACAACATTTCCAATAACTTGGTTCCCCTCAACTCTAAACAACAATAACAGGGAGTGATATATATGTGGATTAAATAGGCGAATTACTAGATCAATCTGACGAGGTGACCGAAAGCGCGACCCTGAGGTCATTAGATGTTCCACAAATGTACATACGATGTGTCTCTATTTCTTTGCTTGAGTTAATAGGGTTGTTAGTACTGTAATGGTTACCACTTGCGCCGTCTCGTCTAGAAAATATAATCTCCCTTACAACTGGTTCATGGCCATTGAAAAGATTCCCCATACTAAGAACCTTCCTCCATGATTGGTTGGCTGTTGGTGGTGGGAACATGTTCATGATAGCTTCCCTCTCATTCCCCGCTACCCGCTGCTTCATATCAAATTCCTGTGAACAAAGCAAAATAAATGCTGCTATCAGTATGGATATCTTTGCTAGACAATGAAACAACCCATCAAAC
This sequence comes from Papaver somniferum, assembly GCF_003573695.1. Classification (NCBI taxonomy): domain Eukaryota; kingdom Viridiplantae; phylum Streptophyta; class Magnoliopsida; order Ranunculales; family Papaveraceae; genus Papaver; species Papaver somniferum. Next base: position 114,609,722 of record NC_039366.1, on the reverse strand, counting down.
AAGGTGCCCCTTAAAAATGGCTTCCAACAAAAGTGGCCAGTCCCGTTAGGGGAACCCTAAGTTTTGTGTGCGAAAAAGATGATGTCAAAATGAATGAGTACAATCATTTATTTCGACAAGTTAAACAGAAGTGATCCAGAACCTAATAGTTCACCACACAGCAGTATCAAATTTTGTAATGTTTTCTTTTACTTGTTGATTACAGCCTACAGTACAGGCATTAACAGGAGAGGTTATCAATGATTTTACCTTGTGATTGTCACCACCAACTGAACTCGTCCCCATTTTGGGAAGATAAAAGTTGAAGTAGTCAGTAAAGATTGCCTTTGAGAGGCGAGGTGCATGAGACAGCTTACGATGTAAGGAAGCTGCCAGGAGTAGCAGCTTCTCCACATTTTCAAAGACAACACACAGCCGCCTCAGGTCAGCAATTGTTTCTTCCTTATTAGGGAGGTAATTTCCTGCAATACAAATAATTAGATGCTACAAAACCGTTAAAAGCTAGCAAAAATAACAAACTGCATGGAGAGAGAAGATGCACCTCGCAATGGTTTCAAGGATGACGTAATTGTCAGATAAAGTTGACCTATTTTTGCCGCCATTTGTTTTAGATCTCCAAAAGATGTCTGGTTCAAAGTATCAGCTGACGCTCTGAAGGCTGTACAAACCATTTGTTCAAGCAGCTGATCCGGTCGCAATGTTTCCAAGTAATGAAGGATCTAAAGGAGCAAGTACCATTTGTAATCAGAAATAAGTTTCTTATGTAAACCAAAAGGTATCACTTTGTGCATTACTCAGGCCTACCTTTTCTCCTTCCCGATTGGGATCAAGAAGAGACTTCTGCTCAGAAGCTGGCAATACAGGTGCATCATTCCAAAGTTGCCACCACGAATTTCCCTTTTCAGACATGCGGTTAGAGAGCCTTCCCTTAGGAGGCCATTCATCATTTCCTAATCCATCCAACTGATTCAATCCGGATCCAACCCTCTTATCTGTTTCACTCGACTCCCAGTCACCTGGGGAGTGCCATCGAATAAAATCTTCAAAAACAGCATCCGGGTTTGCGGCTTTGAAAGCTGACATGTCTAGTTGAAAAAGAAAAAGAAAATAAGTAAACATCTGTATCATAGAAGGCAATACATGAGTCGGTCGAAACAGTTAGACGACAATAATGTTTGTCTCACCAAATAGAGATCGTAAACATAAATAACATATCATCAAGCTAACAGAAGGAATAATCATCAGGATCCTCACAAGTAACACTAAGGAATCAGAAACAAATCAAGGAAGAAAGAGTTTCATAATTCTATATATGATAAACTTTCAAAACATGGACCCAAGCTACTCAATTTACAATGAGGACTTAAGCAATAAACACTTATTTAGGAACAAAAACTAGAGAAGCATAATATATCTTTCAGCTAATAAACATATATTTCACTTTTATTGGCTGCTGGCAAGGATATTCTTACAAAAAGTTGCTTCCAAATAAGAAAAGAAAATGAACACTACAAAGGAAGAATGACTCTGAAGCTTTATTACCTGAGGATAATATATCCCTCTCCAATTGCGCAGAGAAGTTCTGCAACACCAATACTTATGAGAAACGAAGAGCTTTAAAGTATAAAACAAATTTCACAATTATTTCAGAGGAAAACCGAAGTTCAAAGACAAATGCAAAAACTGCACTCAATATATGATAAATAAATGCTTCCAAGGAAACGCAGGCTTTGGATGTACGGAACCATAAACAGCAACAACAAATACAGAAAAAAGTAATAAAAGATTGGTAGAGAGAATCTTTATAATCTGAAATTCTAAGTAAGGGAGTATGACACAGTCCTACTGAAATAAGATCATGCACAAAAAACAAAGACATTGACAATATTTAAATTTGTGAAGTAGGAGACATAGTTCAATTTCTGGTCCTTGTTTAAAACTACATTTGTGTGTGTTGGGAGTTATACCATCACCAGAAGTGGCAACATTCTAAAATTGGTTTTTAGATTTCATCATCATCATATAAAACGGGGTAAAGAAGAAAAAAAAAATGTCTACTGCTCTTTAACCATGAAAATCAAAACACAAGTTAACTTTGATAAGAGGTAAACTGTTTGTTTGTTTTTGATTTAATGTTTGGGTTTGGTTAGTAGGAATGCAGCAACATTAGAATGTTGGTCAGGTAGAAAGAGATCAACAAGTTCTAATGACAACTCGTGAGAGATCATAATCAGGTATATTATCAATTGATTCTAAGTTTTGTTTCAAATGATGTTGGATTATGGATTCTTCTTCTACTTCACTGATGCAGAAAAAGTTAAAGAAGATTAATCGATATGTATCATAAGCTATTTCAAATCTTAAAAACTGAATCTTGATCCAATTAACGAGTTACCTAGGGTAAAGAATTAAAGTAGTAGGAAGCTTATGTAGGGTAATGCTATAAGAAAATATCACACATGAGACAGCTCTACTCAGGGAGTCGGCTTCCGGAGAAACATGAGCGTTCGAAAGCAAGTTGATGATTAAAAGTGGAAAATGATAACTTCGTGGATACTTAGTGCTACTAACGGCTAGACTACTAATAGTACTTCACACAATCCAGATAAAGTACATTTGCTATGCTTTGAAGATACTATGCATCCACATGGTTTTGAAGAAGTTAATGTCTATTACAAAAACTCATGCCAAACAATATTGAACTCCTGAAGATCATTGCAGAAGCCACTCGGTCAAGTAGTCAACTGAATCGGATATCAGTCAGAACTAGATAGTCAATATGAACAAAGCGGTGCTTACAATGGCATTTCCAAGAGCTTCAACTGCACGGAGCCGTTCCTCATGCATATCTTCTGTCATAAGTGGTGGATCCTATAGTTAAAGAGAAAAGATAAGTAAATACCACAAAGTACAAACCATCCAGTTGAACAGAAATTCATTGACATTAACAACAAAGTATAGTACAAGACTAGTAGTCACTGACATACCTGGGTATACGGAGCATGCATCCTTTGGTATGAATTTATAAGCATCATAGACCCCGCAACACCTGCTGAACCTCTCCGTATTTGATCAGGTGAATCAGGGCCTTTTGGTCCTGATTGACTACAGTAAAAACAGGGGGGTTACAGACTAAATCAGATGTCCTGACTTAAATAGGCAGAGAATTTCACTAAATGAAGAAAGAAGAACAAGCATGACTTTACAATTAGATATCAAGCAAACAACAGAAATACGAGACATTTCTTATGTCTCTACATATTCTTCAAGGGAAGACGGTATTTGACTTGCTTATGCATGGGAACTTTTTAAGGTTTAGACTGCACTAAATTTTTGAATCTTAAACAAGGAACACTTAAAGGGCCATAAGTACCATGCCAACAAACTAACAGTGAGAAAGTTTACACGCAAAGATATGAATTGTCCGTTTACACCTAAGGCAGTTTTCATGTTTAAATGCTCCTACAATCTTGATGTGAGAATATCATGAGATCCTCACTTGCTTAGCACCTGTCACGTTTCGCATCAGACGTCCCAGACGACATTCCGAAGTGAGTTGCGCTCCCTCCAAGTTGACTGTCTTCCTGTGTTTTTAAGTCAAAGTGTTAAGTCACGAATTCTTCACTCCCAACACATACAGTACATAATCTTGACCTTATAGGTTGGATGCTTGAACTTTAAGAAACTACTACTATTGAATAGTTCTCACCTCATTACCGCCAAAATCATCTTCTCCCTCCACACTGTCTTGAAAAATAGGTTCTGAGTCTTCCAACTGACGTTGCTTCTCAATACATACTGCAAGCTGAAAATACAGAGTAAACAACATTGATAGCTCCATCTTATAAATGAGCTGAGATTTGCAAGAAACTTCAGTCCAAAATACATCATAATGGCTCATGACTAACATATCTAACGATTACATACCATTGTGGACGACGCTGCATAGACTTCGAAAAACCAAAACTATATTCCTACTGATCAAGTTGGGAGCGGGAATTGATCAGACAGCAGCGGGAATTGAACGCCTAACCTATAACTTGGGAGTTCAACCCTTGGCCAACTGGGCTAATCCCAGTTGGTTTACTGATCAAGTTTCCAAGTAAAAGAATAAGCAATTATGACTGATTGAAACCATTATACGCAGTGGAATCCAGAGCATATAATGGATCGAGCTAAGTTCATTCAAATCTTATACGATAACTGACCAGATGCATAAAATTACCGCGTAGAAGAATGCTTCTAAGCCTCTTTGTAGCGATTGTCTTAAAAGCCAGAGGGATTATTAGCTAAGATCTTCACCAGGTCGTGCAACAATCTAGAGTGATTGGTTGAAGATTGAAAAGAGATCAACGACTTAGCCTCGGGGTTGTTAAAGTAGTAGAGGTTTGAGTTTTTTCAGATTTATGGAGATAATTTTTAACAACAATTTTTTCATGAAAACTGAACCATAGCCACTCGCAAAAGGAAAAACAAGCAAACCATGTCCCAGGCGATGCTGTAGAGTAGAAGGGGTTTATCTGTAAGAAGTTTAAAAATGAACAACTAAAACTCTTGTAATTGAGGTTCAGTAAGTACCATTTGTAATTTTTGGTGGATTAGGCATGTAGACAAGTCAATGCTGCCGTACTTAAGCATTTTGGGTAATGGCTGCAACTCTTCCCAGCACCAACGAACTTCTCGAACAAACTCTATCCAGAGCATGGCCACAGCTAGTTACCGCATAAAAGATACACAACGTGTCATTAGCGGGTGGTACTGATAAAAGAAATATGTTGTATCCCAGATCAACAAATAAGAGGTTTTCTGTCTTACATACCACGAATGTTGCAGGTCCCAAACCAAAGTGAATGCAAACAAAACTGAGAAAAAAGAGATTCTAAAGGTGCGCCTTTAATGGTACGAGAATTTTTGTGTTCGCTCTTGCTGTACTCAGACATTTGCGCTCCTGTTGGTGGTACAAGAGTACTTAATCAACTTCAGCAGAGCAAAAAAAAAATAGAAAAGATGAAGAGTCGTCCTACTTTTAATTCTTACTAAAACCAGTCATAAAAGAGACCCAGCCTTTATGAAGATAGACATGCAGAAAGCTAGAGTAGTATATCACCAAGAAAGTATTAAGTAGCAAATCAAGTAGGATACAGTTACATGTGTAGGGAAGGCTAACCTGGAAAAAGCAATTGATATGAAATATTAATCAAATACCTTGGTGAAAGAGATCTTTAAGCACCCGATCTAAGACTGTAGGGGGTGGTACAGCATCTGAGGCATCAGAAGCATGCTTTTCAACTGCCACAAAAAAGGACAAACAATAAGAAAAAATTGTAAAAGGAAATTTTGTATCCAAAAACAGTTCATAAGACAAAAATAATTGTTTCTCAACCTGAAATGAATTCCTCCATAAATTGGGCTTCAAAGGAGATATGCAATGCATTTACCAACAGACGCAGCTGCGAAGCAAATCCAACAGTATTGCCTCCGTCCCTAAGGGAAAAATACACATACAAAGGTGAGTAGTTAAATGGAGATGCCTCACATACTTTCAACTGTAAAAGAATTTTCATGACACATCAAATATGATAAAACATCTCAGCTTATGTACTTAAGTGAGAAAGTTTTCTGAGAAATTTGACCTCACCGATGCCACCCCAACTATAGCATAGTACATATAAAAGATGTAAAATCCTTTGCTTAGTCATATACATGGAATAACCGAGTAAAACAAAATGAATGTCAAAGCTGACAAAACACATGGCTATGCGCAAGTGCAGTCCTATGGAATAAACTATTTAGATTATCAAAAAACAACTCTTACAAATTTGGGGACAGAAAGGGACAAAGGAGCCAGGTCTCAGCCTCAAATGACGAAGTATTTTCTATTTCAGCCATATCAGAGGAGCTTTGGATCATCTTGTTTGACCAAGCGCTACTTAACTCAAACCCTGAAATATATGAAAAGAAGACCAACAAGCTTCACACAATGGCATCAATTTCAATTTAAGAGAGTAAATGAAAAAATATTTATTCTTGGAAGTACCAAGAAAATGCCAACATGTTTTGACATCCAGAAGGAGGGCACATATCACAAATTAATCCATATTGCTGAGTTATAGCAATAGGAGCAAAATGTGTCACTCGATGAAAAACTCAGCTCTAGACATGATATAATCAGCTATGGACTTTTCTCTTTGCTTAGTCTGGACAGCTAGGAACCGAGAGCCATCTACTACAGATGATACAGAAACATCAAGATTTCCATAGTTGGGACATGTTAGAGACCAAAACTAACCCTTAGATAGCCTAACACAGATCATACAGCAACATTGTCAGATTCTAACCTTTTATAGGATCCTCTGCAGAATACCATTCTGTCCAAGGACAATCATCGTCCCATTGTATTTTGCTTCGGATGTTACTTACGTGATTTTCTTCAGACTCTGTCATCTCAGCATCAATTCCTTGCATGCCAATGTCATCATCATCAGGAGGTGTTCTGTAGGTTAGCTTCATCGTAAAGTAGACATTGAGAGAACTTGTGGAGAGGTCCATTGAGGAGAAAGCCTTCAATATCAAAACAGAAATGCAAATGAGGAAAGAGAAAAAACAAATCTTTTAATAAATGTTTAGCTGTGTTACAACGATACGCCTAAAAATTAAATTCAGCCGTATCGATACGTATTTACACGGATACGCGTACTAATATTCCAATACTTCAAGATACAACTCAGTTAGAAAACTTTGACTAAATATTAGATCTCAATACCTTAATATTAGAAAATTTAGATATTTTACTAGATTCTATGATAAATTTTAACTATAAATATTAGTTCCAAATCTGTCCACTGATCTTGCTCTAGACTTTCTTCCTTCTTATCCAGACTTTAGTGCGTGAATAGGGTACAGAATTTAGATCTATCAGTAGCAAGAGAAGCAGGAGTATATGAGAATAAATCCAGGTAGCAGACTGTTAATGCAAATGCTAAAGGTACACCATAAGAAGAAGTTTTTACTCTTTCAAGTCTTACAGCCCTAAAACATTTTATATCCTTTTACTTTTGCTGTTGCTTCTGAGTTTTGAGTGTGGGGTAACCAAAAAGTTCACTACGAAGCAAAAGTATCACCAACCAGAAGGATATCGGGATCATGATTTAAAGGTCTTCCCTGAAAACCAATGGTATCCGGTCTGACGGATGAAATGAAGCACCGGTAAAGAAATGTGAAACACTTGGAGAAAAATAAATATACCGTTTTCGAAGAAACTTACGAACTTGGAGATAAATAACTCGTACAGTCCCTCCAAATGCATTAGTTTAACTGGAACCTGGCTACCAATATGATCTGCTTCAAACCTTCTGGTAAGTACTGTTCCCATATTCTGGATACCAATGAAGGCTTTCCGGGAGGGATCATGCACTGGAACGAATGCAGGCCACGTGCTGAAACAGAAAGGTACAAAACAGAACAAAAAAGGTGCATCAAAAAATAGAAGTCTAATAAGTATATATAACAGTACAACTAAAAAGTAAAAACAACAACCGAAATTAACAAGAAGAGGCCTTAAAGCGGTTATCCGTATTTTTGACCCATTTAAATTCCCACCCACCAATATAAGATTTTGTAAGCAGTTCCTACAACCTTACGTTTAAGGAACCAAAAAAATCAAAACCAAATATACGTTCATAACCAAGATAGAATCCTTCAAAAACTAACCTTGGTTCAAATTCAAAAAGAATGCAAATACAACTACTTTTTATATTTTCTACAGACACTAACCAACCTAAATATCAGCAGAATGACCCATTCGTGTAATCAAGAACTACGCAACCTGTCCCAATACAACCCATTTGAGTACCCAAAAATATTAATCCAGAAACGTAGGAATTTTACTGAATGTGCTAAGATATGTTACATTTTGTTTTGCTTCTGTTTTTTCTAAACAAGGGGAGAGACCTAAATCTGAGGACATCGCATTACCTCATTTTGGGCCTGGGTACGGATGTCATGTGTCTAAGATGAAGAATAATAGGTCCATTTTCTCAATAAACAAACAAACACATGATATCGTCAATACCGAAACAAGAAAATAAAGCATAGATACTTGTCAACAGTAAAGAGGAAAAAGAGAGAATATTGGTGTGGAGAATATGCCGGAATCCCACAACAGTCTAATGACTCTAATCTCAGATGCAACTATAAAACACTGGTTAGTTTCTTCTAATTAGCACATCTGAATTCTCAATCAAAACCTTACCTGCCACAATAGCTAATACTTTATACTTGCAGATCAGAATGCTCAAATAAAACCTTACCTTCCACAGTTTGACAAAGCGATGGCAGTTGCACTTAAGAGCTTGGTTGACTCAGGTGCATCTAGGACCACCCCACTAGCACTTAGTGGTGCAATCACCTGTTGATGCATGGATAAACATAGTAAGCGTTCACGCAGCAAGAAACCATTAGCTTATACTTTAAATTAAACTCGATCAGACTTTTAGGTGCCACGTCCTTTCACTTTCCAAAATAGAGATTTAGCCATCAATGCTCAAACATAATTCGTGCACCACATACCAGAAAGTCCTTCACTCCGAAAGATAGCTGCATATCATGTAAGTCACCATTCCACTGCGAAGGCTTGCCTAAAGAAAAACAGGTAAACAAGGGTGATAAATGGAAAAGTTCCTCCCACGACCTGACGTGGATTAGAAATGCTAATGAACAAGAGAGTACCATCACGGCTGATCTCGAAGTAGTAGTCCAAGCAATACATTTTTACACCATATTTCAGTTCAGATTTTACTTTATACAAATTCTTTTGAGGACCCAAGCACAAAGCTCCTTTTTCCTAAAAACCAAAAACTGGCTATTTTAGAAAGAGTCAACCACATCAAAAGCGAAAGAACATCCAGAGAACATCAGAGGAGGAAGACATAAGGAAGGTTTTATTATGGTAAACCAACCAGTAAATTCTTTGGACCATCGGCCAACCATAGCCTACAAACAGCCTCTATTTCAGAAATGAATCTGAAAAGGATAAAACAACGCAAGGGTTATTACCAAAATTTCAAAATCACATTCTTCTCGTACAAGTACTACCAGTTAAGTAAGAATACCTTTCCCATGAAGAAGCAAGAGTGAAATCATCAAAACCTTCTGGCTGAAACATTTTAAGATAACTCTTAATCAGAATTCCCACATTATCATACTTCCTCTCAAGGGAACAATTCTACGAGTATAAAGAAAGTAGTAAAAGTTGTAATTTCCCCATGAGAACTTCACTAATAAATCCTCCATAGCAAAATTCCAGGTCAACTTTAAATTTGTTGATACGGTAATCAAACTATCAATTGGCATACTCTCATCACTCATCTTAGTTAGTGTATGAATTAATTGTTAGATATTACCTCTCGGCACAACATTACTGGAAAACGATTAAAATCTAGAGTTGCTACTAAACTACACTTAACTTAAAAGGAAGATCTCTACCCACTTTTGCAAATATGGAATTGAACTACCGGTCGAATGTGTCTTCACTTACTCACACAAAGTCTCTAATCCTAAACATCATTTAACCATTGAAACAAAATCAAACGAATTACTACGCTATAAAAGCAAGAGAAAATGTTCTCAAAATCTAAACAAAAAACTTTGTCTAATTATTTAAGACCCTGAAGAATGAATTCCCAATCGAAATGGATCATTACACAGAACCAGATTTGGAAATGGACAAAAAGATCTGATCAATGAAAAAACATGGGATTTTAACAGAGCAAAACAAAAACATTATAAACAATAGATAGATGATGAAAAGTAAGTAAAGCGAATTATAAATCTGGGAAAAGAGTGATCGAAATGGAAATACCTCCACTTCCTCTTCATCTTCTTCTTCTAGGGTTTCGTTTCCCATATTACTGGAGGAAGCCATGAATGATTAGATGGGAATTGGATGAATTTCTGAATTTCAGGTTTTGTTTTATTTTCTCCCAATCTGCT